>NC_061513.1:40885973-40934637 GCF_022539505.1 Lolium rigidum | reverse complement strand
TGCTACGCTTAAATGGGTGTGTCCATTACATCATTCATATAATGATATAACCTTGTTATTAATAACATCCAATGTTCATGATTATGAAACTAATCATCCATTAATCAACAAGCTAGTTTAAGAGGCATACTAGGGACTTCTTGTTTGTCTACATATCACACATGTACTAATGTTTCGGTTAATACAATTCTAGCATGATATATAAACATTTATCATAAACATAGAGATATAAATAATAACTACTTTTATTATTGCCTCTAGGGCATATCTCCTTCACGTCCTTCATGGGAGCCGCTCTTGGAAGTCTGGTTGATGAGGTAGTTAGAGTGCCCACTATCATTCGTTGACAACAACAAACACCTCTCAAAACCATTTTACTTCTGTCTTTAGAAAAATGAAAAGCTCTAGCACATGTTAATCCCTGCTTCCCTCTGCGAAGGGCCAATCTTTTACTTTTTATGTTGAGTCACCATCCTTTCTTTGAGCACTTTCTTGAGAGCACAACTGTCATTCTTAGTATAACATGCTTGTCCCAAAATGTGATTAATTGTGGTATAACTTTGATGCTTTTATCTTTGATAATCTCTACTTCCATCCTTTCCATGAACTTCAAAGGTGCCCGAGCATTTATGTTTTGCTGTACAAATACGGGCAAGCGAGATACCACTTTATCATATCCTTTTATGAACATTGCAATCCTGCTGATAGACATGATTCATGATGCTTATTATTAATTTGTTGGTACCTTTTTCATGATTGACATAGCTATTAGATGATTTTATTTGCATGTACCTTATTATGAATTGCCTAAGTACTTGTCCATATTATGAGAATATCTACATCATATGAACAAATGTGTTCGTGAAAGTTCTTTTATCGCACTCAGTTGTTAACTGAATTGCTTGAGGACAAGCAATAAGCTAAGCTTGGGGGAGTTGATACGTCCAAAACGTATCTACTTTCCCGAACACTTTTGCTATTGTTTTGCCTCTAATTTGTGTATTTTGGGTACAACTAACACGGACTAACGCTGTTTTCAGCAGAATTGCCCTGGTGTCTCGTTTTTGTGCAGAAACTCAACTTTCAGGAAAATCCCCGGAATTTATATCAAAGGGCTTATTTTTCCAGTAGATTCACGGAGCCAGAAGGGCAGGCCAGGGGGGACCCACGGCCCCCACACCATGGGCCGGCGCGGCCTAGGAGGGGGGCGCGCCGCCCTATGGTGAGGCCGCCTCGGCTAGCCTCTGACGCCCCCCTCTGGACTATTTAAGGGTTTCGATCTAAAAAACGCGAGACGAGAAGTCGAAGTCGCCAGAAACCATCCAGAACACCGTCGCCATCGCGAAACTCTGTCTCGGGACCAGAAACTCCGTTCTGGCACCTCGCCGGGACGGGGAATTGGAGGAGATCATCGCCATCATCACCACCGACGCCTCTCCATCGACCAGCCATGTTTCCCCCATCCATGTGTGAGTAATTCCTCCGCTGTAGGCTGAAGGGGATGGTAGGGATTGGAAGAGATTGGTCATGTAATAGCATAAGATTGTTAGGGCATAGTGCCTAGTGTCCGTAATTGGTATTTTTATGATATTGTTGCAACTTGTTATGCTTAATGCTTGTCACTAGGGCCCGAGTGCCATGATCTCAGATCTGAACATGTTATTGTTTCATGATGATATTCATTGTTTTATGATCTTACCTGCAAGTTGTATACACATGTTGCCGTCCGGAACCCGAGGCCCCAAAGTGACAGAAATTGGGACAACCGGAGGGGAAGGCGGTGATATGAGGATCACATGTGTTCACGGAGTGTTAATGCTTTGCTCCGGTGCTCTATTAAAAGGAGTACCTTAATTTCCGGTAGATTCCCTAGAGGCCTGGCTGCCACCATGTTGGTAGGACAAAAGATGTTGTGCAAGTTTCTCATTGCGAGCACGTACGACTAAATATGGAACACATGCCTATTGATCGATTAGTACTTGGATACCGTTTTATTATTATCTGCAAATGCCATACTTTGATTGTTACATGAGTTTCTCTCATCCATGCAACGCCCGTTCATCCATCCATGTGCCTACAATATTTTAATTCTACTGTTTACTATAATCACTATTGTTGTCTTTGTTACACTGCTGCTGTTATTTCACTACTGCTACTGTTATAAAACTGTTACTACTGATAAACTCTTGCGAGCAAGTCTGTTTCCAGGTGCAATTGAATTGACAACTCCGCTGTTAAGGCTTTCAAGTATTCTTTGTCTCCCCTTGTGTCGAATCAATAAATTGGGTTTTACTTCCCGCGAAGACTGTTGCGATCCCCTATACTTGTGTGGGGCCCGTGGAACCGGCGCCACATGGTGATGTGTGGCACCCACGGCGTCGGCACCACACAAACAGGGTCGCAAAACTGCTAAGTCCCTAGAGAAATGTCTTACATTATGTTTTGTGCAAACATAAGTGCATGTGTGGCGCCCTTGCCACGGGCGCCACACTTTCAAAGTGTGGCGCTGATGTGGGCGGCGTCACACGTCCTACCACGTCAGTTCCGAGCACACCTCAGCGTCGAGGGCGCCACGTCGGATAGGAGTGTGGTGCCAGAGGCACGGGCGCCACTTTGCCAGGTGTGACGCCCATGCGAGGAGCACCACACAAAAGGGTTAGATGAGTGAAATAGTTTGTTCGGAGAGCTATAGTTTCATAAAAGGTTTATTTTTGTGTAAATCGCCGTACCCTGTCGGCACGTACTCGTGTTGTGCCCGTGTACTCGAAAGCATACGGAAACGAGTACTCTGTACGGCGGCTTCATGAATGATTGGGCCACGACGGCCGTCAAAAAGCGTGAGAGAATGTGCGACGCAGGAGTCCAACTCGGCACACTTTCCCGGCGACCTTTACCACTTTTCAGCCTGTTCTTCCATTCCAGCCCCTACCCATCTCATTGCACCCCTCATTGCACCCCTCATCTCTTCCAATGTTTGTTTTCTCCATTATTAAGCACATGCCATTATTGGTCTACGGAAACAAGCATATTTTCTCTGTCCTTTTTTTTTTTCTCTCGCAATGCTCAGCTCAGATCAATCTGACTTCCTTTACGACGAGCTCCTCTTGTGGGGAAACTGGAGCGCACGGTGGCAATGATCACATATACCTGAACCATTATTGTTTCCTTTGTGTGCATTTAAGTGAAGTAATTACATTTAAGGAGTACAGTACTACTGTGTAGGGAGTATATCTTTAGATTATCAATTTTATAACTATAATATAAATTATACAAAGAAAAATTATACAATTAGAAAATATATCATCTGAAATTTCTAATTATATATTGTCATCCATTTTATATTAACTATCCCACATTTATCTAAATTTACATGTATCTTTGTTCCAAATTAAATATTTTCTAGATTTTCATGTATCTACACACGATACATGTGAATCTAGATTAATCTGCAGCAGTTATGAAACTTAGATACTTCTTTTATACTTGTCTATCCTGAATTAAATGTTATAGATTTATCGAAATTTGCATGTACAATAAAACACGTCTAGATACATGTATATCTAGACAAATCTGCGGCAAATAATTTATAATAGAGGGAGTGGTATTACTACCTTGTATTACATTGGTCAAATTAACGATCCACGGACTAGGACCTATACAATACTATTGAATACACATAATTGTCCTAATAAAAAATTTCTCTATCATGGATGGACGGTGTTCCATTGTTTAGGTGATATTTGAGTTTGGTTTCTGTTATTAACTGAACTAATTTACCTTATTAACTAGACAATTTTTCATCTTTCTATAATGCAATACAGGAGCTCCGCGCCCTCTAGCGTGGTTAAGACATGCCAACACTCGTCGAAGAAAAGGGGATCTGTTTTCCCTTTTGACTTGACAATGACTTGGACCATAACCACTCAGATATCATACTTACTTCTTTCGGAACAACTAATTTCGTTTATTGCATTTAGCATCTGGTGATAATTATATTCAAGGAGACTAAACACAGCAAATCCTCGCAGATTTGCTCACCCACTAGGCCCAAACAGGTCAAAGGATTTGGTGAACAATCAACTATTCAACTGGTACCACAGTTAACGGTTACACTGACCCCAATCAATCAACTTTTAGCAACACAGATCACAGGCACATGATCATCCGCTAAACAAATGGGAACTAGAAAGGGGAAAGAAGCTACTTAATCATATTCAAATGAAACGGCGCTGCTAATGACCATTGGAGAAAATATTATAAATTCCAGGGGTGTCCGTGCAAAACCAAAAGGTACAGAGCCTGTTATTACTACACGTCCCCAGCTCCAGACCCCCTCCATTTGCTCTCTCTTTCTCTCTCTCTCTCTCTCGTGGTGTGTCTGGGCTTCCGACATCGGCGGCGGCGCGGCGGCGCGGGGGGCGGCATTGGGAGCTGACGGCGGTCGTCGCACGGGATAAGCGCGAGGGACGAAGCTCTCCGGAGGCCATGCCCTGATCCGGGCCCGTGATCTCGCCGCGGGTTGCTGGCCCGCGAGGGCCGCGCGGGGATGAACGGGGCGAACGCCGGCGCCGGCTCCGGCGCCGGCGGAGAGGCGCCGCTGGTGTACCAGGCCTGGAAGGGGAACAATGTGAGCCCACCGCCTCCCCTTCTGTATTTCCCTCTCCCCGTGCATTTTATTTCTTAAAATAAGTGGATCTGCGTGCTCTTGAGGCGGCCACTCGAATTGAACGGTTCTGTTTACTGTCCTCCATTAGATTTACTTGTGGGAACGCTAGGGTTCTTCTGTTGAGCTCCGTCCGTCTAGATAGTTGCTGATTTTTTTTACCCTTGCGTTTTACGATTTTGTTTACTCTGTACTTGGGAATGTAGATTCTGGCTGGGACATGTATGCGGTGTCCTTGTTCGGAGAAGGACAAGAAACGCGAGGGGATAGTCTGATTTCAGTGCTAGTTAATTAATGTGTTAAGGAGTTTTAGCTCAGACTTGATAGTAGTTAATACTACCAGTAAAGTACTGATGTATTAATCACCCTTCCACTTAATGATGTAAAAAATGTGAGATGGTTTTCCCCTTCCTTCTGTTCTACCTTGAAAGATTTATGCATAGAGAATGGCTGCCTACATAGCCTGAGAGAAGTTTTTTTATATAAAATCTACAAACTGTAGTCAAGTAGTTGAAAAGTGTGACTGCGACTGATGGAATGTGTCTACTTGCAGGTATTTTTCCTTCAGAGGAGGTTTATATTCGGACCTGATGCGAGATCCTTGTTCGTCACCATGTTCCTCATCATCGCGCCAGTATCCATCTTCTGTGTCTTCGTTGCAAAAGGGTTGATGAATGACTTCTCTTATGGTCTGGGGTTACCCGTGATGGTTGCAGCAGTTGTATTCACAGCATACGTGAGTACCATCCTTACCCCATTTTAACCATTATTTCCGTTGCACTGCTACATGCTATTTGGGGGGATGGTAGGTTGAATCTTCATTAGTGGCAAGCTGCTTTTCAAGTTCAAACAATGTACACGCTGTGAATCAATTTGGTTTTCATATGACTAAGTGCCCACTCAATAGAAAGTCAGAAACATATGAGTTGAAGTAGGGACTGTCCTCCCAAGAATATGTGCCTTTATTTGAACTGTTTGTTAATTAACCAATCTGTTCCAGATAATATAGGTCCGGACTAATTATATATTTGCTAATACCTCCCTTCATCATGCATGGCGTGTTTATTGACCAATTGATCCTGATTGCATAGACGCAATTGGGTTTGTGGAGATCAAGGAATGGGGCTGTGGCTTTTTTTCCCTGGGCAATAGGCCATAGCTTGTTGAATCCTTCAACTTGCTGCCCACTAGCATTAGCATATTTTAGTGTTGCTATCCCCTCACATCTTGTAAAAACTGACAAACACAAACAATGCTCTCTGTTTGTAAATGTGCTGGTAAATAGAAAAGTGTATATATAATATATTCTCTTTGTTATAGTTGTGCTGGTAAATACAAAACTTTATAGATAATACACATATATGTATACTCCATAGTACTCCTTGCTCACTGCTTTAGGCCTGTGATTCTGTCACTCTGCAGGATATGAGTCTTCTGCTTCTCACTTCTGCGAGGGATCCAGGTATCATACCTCGGAATGCACATCCTCCAGAACCTGAAGGTTTTGAAGGCAATGCTGAGGTTGGAGCTAACCAGACTCCACCATTGCGGTTGCCCCGAGTAAAGGACGTTGTTGTCAATGGAATCACTGTGAAGACAAAATACTGTGACACCTGCATGCTGTATCGTCCTCCTCGCTGCTCCCATTGTTCTATCTGCAACAACTGCGTAGAACGGTTTGACCATCACTGCCCATGGGTTGGGCAGTGCATAGGGCTTGTAAGTTCATTAACTGAAGACACTCACATTACCAGCATGACCTTCTTTCTTACGTTGGTTTATTTTTGTGAATATCGCTATCGTTATTTGGTTCTTGAGGATTTATCTAAGATTTCCTATATAACCTTTTGCTATGTATTTTACAATAGTCTCTCATTGTACTCTATGCTTGTTAGTTTGATTCACTTGCTTATGCTTAAAGAATAATGTACTAGCTATTTCATATTGTGGATAATATGACTTCTCTTGTTCCAACATTCCAAGTTCTGTTTGATATGTTTTGAAATACTTTAAAGTGCTTACAATGTTGCATATGATTGTGCAGCGGAATTACAGGTTCTTTTACATGTTTGTCTTCTCAACAACTCTTCTCTGCCTCTACGTCTTTGGATTCTGCTGGGTGTACATTATTAAGATCAGAAACGCAGAGCAGATAACAATATGGAAGGCAATGGCAAAGACGCCAGCGTCTATCGCTCTGGTTGTCTACACATTCATTGCGGTTTGGTTTGTTGGTGGCCTGTCAGTGTTTCACTTGTATCTCATGAGTACTAATCAGGTGAATGCCGTGTCCTGAAAAGATATTTTCCTAGTTTTGCATGGTAATTCCGTTCTGCCAATTGCTAAGCATTGGTGTCTTTTAAATTCTGCAGACAACATATGAGAACTTTAGGTATCGCTATGACCAACGGGCCAACCCATACAACAGGGGAGTTGTGGAGAACATCAAGGAAATCTTCTTCACGCCGATCCCTGTTTCCAGGAACAACTTCGGTGCCAGAGTTCCACAGGAGCAGGGCCTGAGGCCTCGCTCGACGAACGGCTTCATGAGTCCAAACATGGGGAGAGCTGTCGGCGACATTGAGATGGGCAGAAAGCCAGTAGCATGGGACGAGCCAAGGATGGCAGCTGAAATAGGTGATCTGGGAGGCCTGGGCAACTTGCTGGAGGACAAGGATGGCAGGTTCCGCAACGCGTCCCCTGATCTAAGCCGTGATGCCCTCGCAGTTGGAGGCTTAGACGAGCAGGGCTCCTCGGCCATGAACCCACCGCGGACGAGCTGGGGAGTCGAAGCAGGCAGATGATGGTAATTGGCTGATTGGCCGTGTACGCAGACTATAGTGGAGGACTAAGGGATGGCTAGTAGTACCAGCTTGTTCTTAATTTGGTATCTGGTTGAGAATCCAGGTCGCTGATGTTATTAGGCCTGTGACACCTGTTTGTTGTTTTTTTTCTCTTGTGTTGCTTTTGCATTTCCTGTATCAGTGGTTTTTAAGCAGATTATTGGTTTGTGAGGTCCCCAGTTTAGGACAATCCTAATTGTGTCTGTATATAGTTGGGAGTGTTGAACTGAAAAAATGGATTGATTTGCTTGGCTTCGGATGTCAATGGGTGAACAGCATTGTACCTTTCAGTTTGAGCTGCCACCTAAAAGCTTAAATTAAATTAGTCGGGTTTTTAATTGCTCAGATGCCACTGTTTTGCAGTATATATTTGCAATTTGGCATGTGCTTGTGTAGTTGTGTGCTTGAACTTTGATGGGGCTATCTGCTACTGCAAGAAACGTCATCTTGCTACTGCTCATGAAATGTCAGTGTGCTACTCTACTCTGCTATAACAATTCATTTGTGTGTACAGAATATCAGGCGGTGACAGGCATCACACAAATAACTCAAAACCAGTAAGACCACCTCCGAATTTATTTTGCCAGTTCAAAGACCAGTATTTCTTGTGTACTTTCTACACTATTCTCAAATGATTCAATCTTTTGTTTAGCAGTGAGGTATGCTGTATTTGATCATGGCAGCACCTCCAGGAAAGATTTGATGGCATCCACTAGGTCGTCAGATTCAGGCCGCGTTACTGCACGTTTTCACGTTTTTTCTTCAATGCAGAGGCTATCTCTCCTCTTTCAGCTGCAAAGTCCCTGGAAGCTAAGCAAAAAAAACTTAGTGTTTGGTGTCCAATTGATGATGACCTTGTTTAAGTTTAGGACGTTTGTGTTCGTTCCCGTGTAAAGACAGTGGTAGCAAATATGATCCAAAATTTGTTTATACTAATAAGTAAGTATCTTAGAAGTGACACATCTCTAAAGCATGAAGTAAATACTAGCATTATTGTGTAGTATCAACATCTTCCTCCGATTTAAGGAAATGTTATCAACCATCCCATCAACAAAACATACACATATTTCTGGTCCTGCCATATGTTGCTAAAATGCTAGCTTACCATAGTTGGCATTAAGAAACATATATAAGAGAAAATTAAGCAACATAAAGCCTGTCTTTATTCCTTGCACTCCACATTACAACTTCTAAATTTTCTGAAAATGCTCCACGGTACAACTTCAAAATTTGCTGAAACAAAGATTGGTTGAATCAACTGCGAAATACTTGTAAATTATTATTACACTGAAGTTTCACTGGACTGCTCCGTCATAGCTGCAAGTAGTCTTGGCATCGGGGGCATATCAATCTCCTGAAGACCCTCAAGAACCCAAACCACTTCCCCCATCGTCGGACGGTCAGTCTCGTTATCTTGGATGCACCAGCACGCAACTTTGCAAACTCTCTCAACCTCTTCCATGTTGAAATCGCCATGTAACTGTGGATCCACCAGACTCCCCATATCTCCCTCATGAAGCTTGCTGATGGCTTCCACAGGGAAATATTTGGCATCATAACTGCTGCTAGTGAATGTTTCAGATGAATTCCTCTTTCCTGATATGATTTCCATCAGTACCATGCCGAAGCCGTAAACATCAATTTTTGTTGTAATAGCAACCCCACTAAGCCACTCTGGGGCAAGATAACCGGCAGTTCCTCTGAATGTAGTCAGAAGTCGGCTAAAATCCCTTCCCACAAATGCTGCCATCCCAAAGTCTGCCACTTTAGGAACAAATGATGCATCCAGAAGTATGTTTTCTGGCTTAATATCGCAGTGTATGATGCATTCGTGACAGCTCTGATGCAAGTAGGACAATCCTCTAGCAACTCCCAGGGTTACTTGATATCTGGTGTTCCAACTTAGGACAGATTTGCTCTTAAATAGATGACCATCAAGAGACCCATTTATCATGTGTTCATACACAAGTAACCTTTTATCACCTTCACAACAGAAGCCAATCAGTTTGACTAGGTTGATATGCTGGATCAGTCCAATTGAGCTCACCTCAGCCCTGAACTGCTTCTCTCCTTGACAGGCACCGTCAAGCCTTTTCACTGCTATAGTAGTAGTGTCACTTAACACTCCCTTGTATACAGCACCAAAACCACCTGCTCCCAGCTTTTCTGAGAAGTTTTTAGTAGCGCGAACTAAATCACTGCATCTAAAGGCTATAATCCCACCACTACCTTGATTGTTGTACACTGGTAAGCCAAACCACTTGAATTTGTTCTTCCAAATCAGTAACAACAGCATCAACATTAGTAACCCAAAACCAATAATGCTTGCAGCAGTAACAACTCCAACGTTTTGTTTTCTTTTGTTTTTTCTCAAAATTGGCTGATCTTCGGCGGCAAGGCGGAGGTAAAGAACATCTTCAGAAGTATTATCAATGCCATCATTCAGATTTACACTAAGCAATTCCCCATGCCAGACAGAGCATCTGCTATTGTTATATGAATAAGCAGTGCAGGAGCAGGAACTGAGACAAGCTTCTTCACATTTGCTCTGAGTGGTAGCAATGTCTATGCTTTGCAGGTTGAACGGCAACGTAACTTGAGAAATGGGGTGGAAAATGTCTGTTGAACTTGTGATGTTTTCGTTACTAGTGCAATGTAACGGTGTATTTCTAATGCATCCTCCTATTCGATCACTTAGCTCCCAATCCTGCGGTGACTTGTGAGAGAAGCTCTCCATACAGTCACAGTATGGTTGTGCATTGCCGTTGCAGACCGTGAAAGGTCCGCATGTAGCGGACGGAGTGCAGGGATCAGCAGGTTGGGCATATAAGTTTTGCCAAGACTGCTCGGCTTGCGACCAAACAGTCGGCTTTATCTGACCAGAGATGTCTAGTGAGACAAATATTGAAGATTCATCTGGTGAAGTGTACGTGTAGTACTCCTCTTCGTTGTTATCAACATAGGCTGGGTTGAATAAACCTTTGATCCGTGGATCCGACTCTACGATTGCCTTGAGAATTGGTATAAGATTCAACGACGATGTTCTGGAGGATGCCCAATGCCAATACACAACCGAAGGGTTGCGGCGCTTGAGGACAATCCCGCTGGTGTCTAGTTCAACGCTGTATGAGCCAAGACCCGGATCAATGAGACTCTTAATTGAGATGGCCGGTCTATTCAAACCGGTGACCTTATTCCGGCCAAACTTGGCACCAGGCAGCATTAAATCTGTTGGGTGGTCGAAGCTCTGCCACAACAGTGTGTCAGATGATGGGCTGTCAGTGAGGGCAAGGTTTCCACTGTTCAATAGAACGGCACTAGTGGTGTTTATGTTGGTTTGTGTCCTACTGGCAATGTGAGTGGACCAAACTACGGACTGAGTACCAGCATGGCTTATGATGACAAGATTGCCATCGCTTGAGATCTCCAGCTGTGTTAGGGGGTCGGTGATGGGCTCCTCCCTATTGGCAACCCACACAGTAGTAAAAACTGGGATCTTGTTGAACCATATGCCAAGGTACCAGCTCGCGATGTGGGACTTACTGATGGTGCTTGCTGGCTGGAAGAAGCCAAGCGCGAACTTGCCATTTCTTGAGATGAGCTTGCCTCCGATAGCGAGCACTTGGCCTGGTGTGAGAGTATCGTTTGCAGCTCCAGAGGAGCACAAACGAGTTTGCAAGAGGAGAAGCCCAAGTAGTATGTAGAGGAGAGGCATCAGGCACGGGTAACAAGTTGGAGAAGAGGTATGATTGATTGTCGTCAGCTCATGCTCTGCTCTGCTATTCAGAGAAGGAAGAAGAGGATGCATATATGGAATGGACAATTAGGATGAAGGCATATATATTCAGCTGATTGACTTGGAAGCTACTTGGGATCTATTAAATTCAGATTAGTGGTTACACCAGCCCTAAAAGTCTGCACCAACTTGAGCTGCTAGTTGAATTGGGTATTTGTACACCCACATGCTCTCTCTCTCTAGATAGACGTATGTATACAAGGTAGTATTACCATGAAAACCATGTGCTAGCCAGGCATGGTTTACAAGCTCCCTAGCACACTATGGATGAGAATCTTGACTGAAGCTTCCACCAAGTGGCTGGATGGACATCAAGTCAATCACGAGTCGTCCACCAAGTTTAGCAGGGAAATTCTAGTGAGCTCTGTATGGGAAGTGCCAACCACACCATTCATGAACTCGATCTCATGGCATGCTTATCAAAGCCCAGCAAACAATTAATAAAATGGCCTGGGGGATCATGGCATAACAAATGCAAATTCAACAGATATCAACACAAAAGACTAAGAAAAAAGACAAACAAAAAGTGTGACCAGAGAAATACAGCTAATGTTGTAAGCTAAAATCAGCACTTAAAACACACAAGATTAACAACCAGAGGGACAGTGGTAGTGCCGATATCAGAGCAGCGCTCAATTCATACCTAGACAAGCTATGGGACCATCTGAGGCCAATTGGACCAAGGTCTTGTTCGCCCAACCCAGATATAAGCTCAAAGAACTGATTTATCAATTCTCCTGATCGATCACATGCCTATTGTAAGGCAGTCAATTCTCTGCAAAAGTGCGTTGCAGTTGTAAGTGGGAATGGTTAACCACAGTTATCACAACATAACTCTGACCTTGTAAATCCAACTTTCTATTCACTTGTGGGATCTGGGTGGTCCAGGGAGGGGCCACCGTGGCTGCTCTCTTCTCGAGAATCCATTCATCCCTTCTCAATGTATGGAGAGCTATCTCTCGAGCACAGGTTGATGTATTAAGGTCATCAGTAGTGCTAAGAGAAGTCCAGAAAATCTTCGCTTCATTTATGATATACAATATACAACCAATGAGAGCACTTGTTTTGCAAATACATAGCTTGTATTTCATGTCTACTCTGTGCCATCAATCTCACTTTATTCTCAAGCGGCTAGGATTTAGAGATGCAAGCGAGTCAGTGTTAGGCTACCCTTTACTCTCTTTAGTTCAAAAAAATGAACTAACTTTTCTAGAATGCTGATATCATTGAAATAGTTAGTTCATTTTTTTTAAATAAAGAGGGTAAAGGGCACCCCAATTGTGACCTACTTGCACATCTCTACTAGGATTCACATCTAATTTTCAGCTGCGAAGTATGGTATATTTGATTATTTAGAGCTTAGAGAAAATGGGCTTCCGCTTCTCCACAAAAGCTTTGATGGCCTCCATCAGGTCATTAGATTTGAGCATTCCCGCGTTCCACGTCGCTACATGCTCCAGCCCCTGCTCTACTGTTATATCCCTGCTTCTCAGCAGAACAGCCTTTGTTCCCATCACTGCCAATGCTGATTTCTCTGATATTTCTGAAACGATTACACATATTTATCTCTTAGTATATCATTGGTTGGAGCTTGTTGAGTTGTATAGTTTCTGGAGAAAAATGCAGCAAAAGGTGGTAGGTATAGTAAATAAGGAACTGCTTATCACCCATGTGGCGTGTGTAAAAATGACAAAAAAAAGTCTCATTAAGTTTGGAGCACAGAAATTAGTCTCGTTTTTACACAAGCCACAAAAAATGTCTTCTTTTCGTGGAACTTTGTGTGCAAACACAGAATCTTTAGATATTTTGAAATATGTATTTTGCGCAATAGGTGCATCTACACCTATGAGCCAAAATGGATTTTCGTGCTAGAAATGCTTTTTAAAAGATAGTCATAGTTATTTTTAGAGCGAATGGCAGAAGAAACCTGATTCTGAATAACAGAAAACCAAGCATACTTTGCAGCCAAGGGAGCAATCACAAGTACATGAACTTCAACTAGAGCACAAAGAAGATTCGTCAAAATAAATGGAGCTACAGAATACAGATACCGAAGAGAGAACCCTTAAGGGTTGGAGCTTAGTTAGCTACTTATACACAAACCAAAGACTGAGTTATGAAGTGTTTAGTATGATTTCTAGCACACGGTAGTAGATTGGCCCTCTCTACAGTCATTTTCAAGCTCTGGTACTGGACTCGTTGCTCAGATTGTACTATCATGACATCTCAACTCCGAACAAGCTCAAGTCCTTATCAATTCTGAAGTTCTAGTAAATACCCTACATGATTGTGCAATTATTCGGAACCAATTTTGGAGAATCAAGAGCATGTGCACATACGGTAAGATTAGAGTAAATAAGATATACTTGTATACCTTTGGCGATCTTTGCAACACCGGCATCCAGCTCCTGCTTGGAATCGAAGACCCTGGTGACGAGCCCCATCTCCTTGGCCTCCAGCGCGGTGATCCTGCGTCCGGTGAGCGCGAGGTCGGCGGCGTTCCCGTAGCCGACGATCCTCGGCAGGCGCTGCAGCGCGCCGAGGTCAGCGACGATGGCCATATCCACCTCCTTGAGGACAAACGTCGCGTCCCTGGAGCAGCACCGGATGTCGCAGGCGGCGACGAGCTCGACGCCGGCGCCCACGCAGGCGCCGTGCACGGCCGCGACGACGGGCTTGCGTCACAGCTCGACGGCGGTGAACGCGGCCTGCAAGTCGAGGATCGCGCGGCGGAGCGCCTCGGCGGCGGCGGCGGGGTCGGCCCCGCGGCCGGCGAGCGGGCTCCCGGGCCCGCCGAGCTCGATGCCCGCGCAGAAGTGGGGGCCGGCCGCGGAGAGCACGACGGCGCGCGCCGCGGGGAGGCGGTCCAGGAGGGCCATGGCGCGCGGGATCTCCGCGAAGGCGTCCGGGCTGAGCGCGTTGCGTTGGGCCGGGCGGTTGAGGCGCACCTCGTAGACCGCCGCCGCGGGGTCCGGGCGGGACACGGCCAGGGTCTTGAAGCCCCGCAGGAGCTCCGCCTCCGCGTCCGGCGAGCCGCCGCCGGCCATCTGATCTACCTGGCGTGTGCGGGGTCAAACTCTAGCCGCCGCTTGCTCTTGCTCAGCCGAGTCGCTGCCCACGGCGGGGCTGTTAAACGGGAGGAGTGCTTCCGTGTCCCCGCATGGTTCTCAATTTCTTTTTTATTTGTGAAGCTATTTAAGTTTTTTATTTACTATCCTCCGTCCCAAATTAAGACACTAAAACATGTCTAGATATATCCATATTTAGAAAAATTTGGGACAACTAATTTGGGACAGAGGGAGTATAAATATGTGGAGTTGGTTTCGTGAAACAGGAAAACACGGAGTAACTGTTTATTTATATCCCACTGCCACCCCTAAGTGATCAAAACGTTACGCATGTCTTATCTTTCTCTCCATGCCTAGACTCTTTCTCGATTTGCCGATGCTCCCAGCCATAATGGATAACACTCCTTTTTCGTTTCCCCACCCCACTTCACCCGGGACAGAGTTGGTTGGGGCGGCCACAACAAACTTCTGGCGGCAGCGAGGTACAACTCGATTTGCGCGACAGCGGGAACGAATCGGACAAATTTGACTTTGGTGGAAGGTACGTTCATTCGTTCACCGACGGCCTCGACTCGGTGGCGGCAGACGTGAATTGCATTGCGGTGAAGTCAAATCGAAGAAGAATCTGGGTGTTGGGAAACATGCCCAGGAGAGGAGGGGGAGAAATATAAGACGTGTGTAATGTTCTGGTCACTTATCGGTGACAGTGGGACGTAAATAAACAACCGCTTCGTATTTTTCTGTTCCGCGGAACCAACTCCACGTATTTGTACCAAAAGTTGAAGCAGCTCCACAAGTAAATAAAAAAGCTGAAGTAGCTTCAACTTTTCAGAACCATGAAGTAGGGGGGACACCGAAGCACTCCTCGTTGGACAGATAGTCCAGCGAGTGCACGTCAAGAGTATCCCAACCAGCTACACGAAAAGTGCAACGGGCCTCGGTGTACCCAAAACCTCAACTGCAACTATATAACTGACATCCACAGTCACATGTGTTGACCAATCCTTACACAAAATTATGAAATAAATCTGAAATATAACTGAAACATGAATATTTTGTGAAACAAACCCCAATGATGGTTAGTAGTGACATCATCAGTTTCACTTTTTATCAGAATGTTTCACAATATTCTTCATGTATCACTTTAGCTTCACAAAAGTTTCACTTATTTATATTATACAAATGTGAAAAACCGCACTAATCTTAAAGCAGAGAGTAAATATGATATCGGTGGGTACCGTTACCTTTAAATTCGCTGCGTTCCTCGGTGTACGCACTTGGTTCATCTGGTCACACCACAAAATTTCCTAGAGCAACTTCCAGTGAAGGAACCCATGCCAGCAGAGTTGCTGCCGTTGGGTGCCGAAGTTTGGGACGTTTCCGGGGGGGGGGGGCAAATGGGTTTATAGCAGGGCCGGCCCTGAGCAAGTGCAGCCAGTGCGGCCGCACGGGGCCCTCGGCTGCTAGGGGCCCTCACCCAGGTAAGTACATACAGGCCCATTAGCTTAGAAAAATAGGCATGCAACCCACGGAGGCACGGGCTGATGCTACTCTCTCTCTAATCGCAAAAAGAAAAATGACAAGTACCGCACATGGATTTCAGTCCAATCTGCCTCCCTCAATTCGCGTCGTCTTCTTGACTTCTCCTTGCGTCTCCTCAGTCTACCCCATCTAGTCATTCCCCAATCACAGCTGACGAGATGGGTGGCGCTCTCCCGTTAAGATTTACATCAAGTCCCTCCATCTGTAAGGAATCCCCTCATATATATTCCTTTTAGGTTAGTTCGCTATTGTTCATCTAATTTAATCGGATTGGATTTCGTTTTGCGATGAATAATCGTATTTTAAAAATTTGGATCCGTCCCTTCATTCTCCATAAGGCTTGATTTCAGAAAGACAAAAGTTGGAAAAAGAGGAGTAGTAGGCGATTGGTGGCAGCGGCAGCTGAGAGGGCAGGGGCGATGTATGGCAACAATTTGATTGCCCGCAATGGCATTTGGCAACCATGAATTACCACGACAAGCACGGCAGTTTCATTCATGTTCCAGGTGCTTTTCTTTCAATTCAATTTTATATCTAAAGCTTGCAGTGTAATATGTGTTTCGACAAATCTAAGATGTCAAAGTGCATTTGTGGTTATAAAAAGGGACATAAGGGAGTTGTATTGAAGAACATGTCTATTGGAAATTTAGATGGGATTGTGTGTGCCATGTCTATAGTAAATTTAGAGAAAATTGTGTTGTTTAACATGTCTATTCAAGATTTATATAGAATTTTGTTCAATATATAAGTTGCTACTGAGATATATAAAAAAATCTGGATAATGTATAGGGGCCCTATTTTTCTCTTGCACCGGGCCCCCGACATCTCAGGGCCGGCCCTGGTTTATGGGACAAAAATTTAACGTTTTGGGCCAAAGTTGGAGGGGCAAATGGGCCAAATTTCAGTGGATCCTTAAAAAATGTCCATGGGCTGGGGGCAGTGCCCCCCCCCCCCCCCCTACTCTACTCCTTCGTAGCTACGGCACTGCAACATAGGGACTGCATTTATACTACTTACTCCGATCCATATTAATATAGGTGTATCTACGCATATATTAGTTCTAGGTACATCTATACTAGTGACAAGTAATATGACTCTACACATATATTAGTTCTAGGTACATCCATACTAGTGATAAGTAATATGAATCGGCGGCTGTATTAGAACCATGTTGGATTGACATGAAATTTTCGCTGTTACATATGAACAAAGCATTTTCGCAGAATCTACTATGGCAGAGTAGCTTAATTCAATGCCCATTTAAGCACGATAAATTTGTATTTCTCATAAGAACAGCAGCATTATTCTCCTTATTCCCAACAACGTACATAACCAATTAACCCTACGTATATTCTATGCGGCAACAACAACCTGTTAAAAAAACAATTACAACATGGGACCTATACTTCTTTGATTCAGCCAGCACTTGTTTTGCAAATACAGAGCTTGTATTTCTTGTCTACTTGCTACCATCCATCTCACATTATTCTCAAGTGGCCAGGATTCACATCTAAATTTACAGATGCAAAATATGGTATAAATTTTGATTTAAACTGAAAATGGTATGTTTTGATCATTCAGAGCTTAGAGAAAACAGGTTTCCTCTTCTCCACGAAAGCTTTGATGGCCTCCATCAGGTCATTAGACTTCATCATTCCCGCGTTCCACGTCGCTACATGCTCCAGGCCCTGCTCTACTGTTATATCCCTGCTTCTCAGCAGAACGGCCTTCGTTCCCATCACTGCCCATGCCGACTTCTCTGATATTTCTGAAAAAAGAATGACAAATTTGAATTTTCGTTTATCATTGGTCAGCATGTTGAGTTGTATAGTTGCCGGATAAAATGCAGAAAAAGGGGTGAGACATGGTAAACAAGGAATTTCTTATCACGGAGCAGGGATGTCTCATGCATGCATCATATGTGCATCTGAATTCTGAATACAACCAATGTACAGAAAACTATACTTACAGTCAGACCTGCATATGTTCATGTACATACGGATATGATGAACAGATTCTACTTGCTTACTCAATATAGGGGGTGCTACTAGTGAATTTAAAACCCTTTAAACCATCATACAATGCTTCGTTGGATCGATTCGGATGAACAGATTCTACTTGCTTAGTCAATATTGGGGGTGGTACTAGTGAATTTGAAACCCTTTAAACCATCATACAATGCTTCGTTGGATCGATTAAAGTGCCTCTGACTTCAAACTAAAGCACTAACTATATGATCCAGACTTCCGAGTTTACCTTTGTTATATTGGGAAATGGAGCAGTGCACCTCTGCAGCTGACCAAGAGAGTGCTGGATCATGCTGTTTAACTTTAATCTAGTAGTACAAGGAACTTTGAACCCAACACTTGTATGAAACTCAGCACACTACTGCAAGTTCACATGAATCTAGTACTGACCCCTTGCTCATATGTCAATGACATCTCAACTCCAAACAAGCTCAAATCCTTATTGTTTCTGAAGTTCTAGTAACACCGTTGCATCAGTATGAATTGTGCAATTAATGGTGGAAACCATTTTTGTGGAATAGCAAAGCCACAAGTTCTATAACTATAACTATAACTATAACTATTAGAACTAAGAACATGTGCCCATATGGTACAGAATATCCTTCGAGATAAGTGGGCTACAGAATACAAATACCCAAGAGATAACCCTTAAGGTTTGGAGCTTAGTTAGCTACCTAGACATCAGCCAAAAGTGAGTTAGTATGATTTGTAGCAAAACGTAGTAGATTGGTCCTCTCTACAATCATGTTCAAGCTCCGGCATTGGACCTCTTGGTCAGCGTATTGTTCTACCCACATGCACCACATAATGATGTAGTGACATCTCAGCTCAAATCCTTATTAGTTATGAAGTTCTAGTAACATACTGCGAGATTGTGCAAGTAATGGGAACCAATTTTGTGGAGTAGCATAGCAAATGAACATGTAAGAATTAAGAACATGTACCCATGCATATTGTAGGGTAAAATTGGAGTAAGGAAGACAGAAGTGTGTACCTTTGGCGATCTTCGCAACACCGGCATCCAGCTCCTGCTTGGAATCGAACACCCTAGTGACGAGCCCCATCTCCTTGGCTTGTAGCGCGGTGATCCTGCGTCCTGTGAGCGCGAGTTCGGCTGTGTTCCCGTAGCCGATGATCATCGGCAGGCGCTGCAGCGCTCCGAGGTCGGCGACGATGGCCATGTCCACCTCCTTGAGCACGAAGGTGGCGTCCTTGGAGCAGTAGCGGATGTCGCAGGCGGCGACGAGGTCGACGCCGCCGCCGACGCAGGCGCCGTGCACGGCGGCGATGACGGGCTTCCGGCAGAGCTCGACGGCGGTGAGCGCGGCCTGCATGTCGAGGATGGCGCGGCGGAGCCCGTCGGCGGCGGCGACGGGGTCGGTGCCGGGGGGCGCGGCGAGCGGGTTCCCGGGCCCGCCGAGCTCGATGCCCGCGCAGAAGTGCGGGCCGGCGGCCGAGAGCACGACGGCGCGCGCGGCGGGGAGGCGGTCGAGGAGGGCCATGGCGCGCGGGATCTCCGCGAAGGCCTCCGGGCTGAGCGCGTTGCGCTGGGCGGGGCGGTTCAGGCGCACCTCGTAGACCGCCGCCGCCGGGTCCTGGCGCGCCACGGCCAGCGTCTTGAAGCCCCGCAGGAGCTCCGTCTCCGATGAGCCGCCGCCGCCGCTGGCCATTTGTGAGCTACCGCGGCGTGTGCGGATCAAACTACAGCCGGTGACGATTGCTCAGCTGAGTCGTTGCTCTGCTGCTGCTAATAATGTGAGGAAGTCATGAGCAAAGCAGAGTCCTCTCTTGTTCTTGTGCGGATGCAACGAGATGAGCAGCACATTAACTTAGCGAAAATTACGTGAAAATTTTGACTCATCGTAAGCTCGTAACTACGCTGCCTCGGCCTGGCCGAAGTGTAAATCCATCTTGAATAGTTCTTACAGCGATTTTCCCAAGATTTTTCGCAGCATTTCTTCTACTACTGGTAAAGTAGTAAGAACAGAAGTAGACCTCACTCATACCGGGACTCACAACACCCATCCTCGTTCTCCCGGTTTCCAGAGAGAACGCAGCCCACTTAGAGCAATAATATAGCTGGTTGTTGGCTATAAGCAAGATGCCATGTTATCTACAGCATGTAGTACAATAGTAGTTGGCTATAAGTATGTACTACTTTTTTAATAGATAGTCCACCTTTCATTCACACATCTTGCCTAGAAGCACGTGCTAGAGCTAGCTCTTGCATAAGAGCCCACTTACATTCTCTCTCCTCCTCTCCTCCAACTAGGTACAAATATATTATTTTAATTCTTGTAGCCAGCTGATTAGGTCTTATTGTACTTGCTCTTAGGTATCGACGAAAGAACGGGCCGCTTTAGGATCTTTGCCTAACTTGGCGGCCAATACGCGAACGACGCGTTTGGTTGCCTGCATTTCTTGACTCGTATCGGTTCAGCTTTTTTCGGTCCGTTTGGTTACCTGGTCGAGGTCGCGTTCCGCTTCTCAAAGCACCCTCGGGCCAGGTCCTCGAGGAACGCTCGGTTTGGCCGTTTCTAGCGAGCCACCCCCGTTTCCGCACAAGTGGAGAACGTGGCGTTGTCGCAGAGCCACCGCGGGAGATGGCGGGAGCTCGCACGGGACGGCGAATTCTCGGCGGGCTGAATTTGGTCACCGCGCTTAATTTTCGCCACCGTATATAGGGGCGGCTCTCTCACCGGCAACTCCAAATCCCCCATTCCCCCCCCCCATTTCGAGCTCATCCACCGTCCCCGATCTAGCGACATGGCCGGCTCTACCTCACCCGCACGGTCGGCGAGGCTTGCGGCGACGACGGCGGCTATGGTGGCGGCTACTGGCCGCGGAGGATGGTCGTCTTCTTCGTCTGCATCGATGACTTCGGTTGTGGTAAGCTTCTGCAAACCCTAGCCTTAGATCTAGATCTTTTGGGTACACAACCGTGGTCTGAACGAATCTATTGTAGGACATTCCTTCGTCGCCGGTGGAGGTTGTGGAGGTTTTCCAGGTTCCATCTGAATCTACGACAGGGACGATGGTGCTGCATGTATCTTCCACTGGGACGGTGGTGCTGCATGCATCTTCGCCAGGGTTCCCTGCTTTCCCTACCTCGGTGCTGCGTGTGGATCCTTTGACTGTAAGGCCGATCGTACCTACCTCGCTGTTCATTGATGTGGTACTGGTAGTTCATAGATCTGCTAGTTCTTAAGGATGTTCATGTAGTAGTTCATTGATCTGCTAGTGCTTAAGAATGTTCATGTGGTAGTTCATTGATCTGCTAGTGCTTAAGGATTTTCATGTGGTAGTTAATTGATGTGCTAGTGCTTAAGGATGTCCATGTGGTAGTTCATTGATCTGCTAGTGCTTAAGGATTTCCATGTGGTAGTTTATTGATCTGCTAGTGCTTAAGGATTTCCATGTGGTAGTTCATTGATCTGCTAGCGTTTGTCATGTAGGCGATCATACCTTTGGGCTCCCCTGATCTGTCTGCGCCAATTGTGAATGCTCAACCATCTCTGATATAGCAAGCGAACCAGCCATGGTTTGGAAACCTGAGCTATCAGAGTTTGCGCTGAACCGGTTGGTTCAGCTCATCCGTAGCGGCGTCTACTTCAAACCGGGATTCAAGGAGCAGCAATGAAGAAGGTAGGAGCAGATGTTCTTGCATTCGCCGGCGTACATGTCACTACTCTTCAACTGTACAACCACATCAGAAACTGGAGGATGAAGTGGAGCATTATCATGAAGATGAAATTCGATCGCATTCTGGACTGGAGTGAAGATGGTTGTTGCTTCTACGGCGGTGATGAAGGGGCGGCGGACGAGGGTACGAACCCTCATTGAGTTCCTGCATTGATCTGAAAGTATATAAATGTCAATGTCGTCCGCACTAACATGTGTTCCTTGTGGATTGAAGCGGTACCCGAAGCACCGTCAGTACGTCAGCACCCCGATCACCAACTACGCTCAGATGAAGATGATCTTCACTCCTCGGTTCGTCTGCAAGGCGCAACTGTTCCAGCTTAACTTGCTGGTCAGGGCTATCGATTTCATTGTAGACAATGAAGCCGAGTATGCCGTCTACTGTAAGCTACAGCCACCGGAGAGGAGGACCTAGCTTAGGACCTGGCTCTGCAACCAGTTTCATGCTTAGTGCTTATGCTTCCTTCTCATGATTGGCTGATTTTGGAAGGTGATCTTGTATCCCTCCATTAGCTAGGACTTGCTACAACCCGATCCCCGGTTTGTAATGATGAACTTCTTCGAAGTGGTATATACTAACCCCTCGTGACGAACTTGTGATGCATCACGAAGTAGTTGCTTCGTTCGTGATACATCGCCCACTAAGTACTAGTTGTTGTATATTACCAGCATCTTTTCTGATGAACTGAATCTCATGTGTGTTGTTCTTCAGTACTGGGTAATCTCACCACTCTAAGTGAAGGGGTTACGACAACACTGAGCTATCTGCAACCAAACAGGCTGTGGGTTGCACGAGCAGGGAAGAATGGGCTGGAAACGGGCAACCAAACGATTGGGCCTGGGTTCCTTCTCCGGCGCGCAAAAGGCCACACAGGCTACCAAACGACCCGCCAAAAGTGTCCCATGGCCCGTTCTTGACGCGCAATGCCTCCCATCTCGTTGGCGCAGTCATGCAGGAATTCGGCCCAGGCAACTAAACGTGCCCGAAGCAGCAGCCGAGCAGCGTTGCCCGTTCCCGTAGCAGCAGTTTTTAGTCCCACATCGACGAGCGCGAGAGCAGACGGAGTGCGACGAGGCTATAAGAGCACCGGGTGGCTGCCATTGCAACTCATACCTTTCTCGGCCTTTTGGCTAAGATCAAGTGTAGTATCTGTTCTTATCAGTTTATATGATATGTGAGCCATGTGCCCACAACGATATTAAATTTATTTTTTGTGGGGTGAGGGTCCACCACAGTGGCTTGCCACTTGGGCCCTTGTGTGTCGCCCTGTGCCTTGCACAGTTGCACTACTGCCTAGGCTGGCGCAGCCCAAACAAATCGAATCAAAGCTTTTGGGTTGTTTGAACAAGAATTGGTTTGTTGGGTGCAGTTTTTTTTTTTGAAAAAGGGGAGGGACCTCGAAAGGTCCCGAAGCTGCATTAAAACGAAGCGACCTCTACGAAAAAGAAAAGTACAACATGGTCCTCACGTTTAGCACATAGGATCCTAAACTGAAAACAAAGATTACAATCAGGTCCAAAACCACCGGCGATGTGATGAAGCTTCAGAGCACGGACATCTCCTCCGGCGCCGGGGATAACACCACTTGGGCTGGAGAAGATGGAGCACACCATGATGAAGTAGTAAGGCCTCCGATTTGGCACTCTGGCCTGGAGGTTGTAGAAACAGTGGCGTCGAAGAGACGCCCGGAGCAGCCGCCCTTCGGCTATCTTGGTCGACGGCGAGATAGCAGTAAGCCAAAAAGTGGCCGCCGAGAATGAGCTCCGGAAGAACATCGCTTGAAGCACAGCCTGCAAATCCCCAGGAACATCTGATCCAAACAAATCTTCGAAAGATCTCCTGCTTCCCGTCCCTCCCATCACCACGATGGCCAGGAGGAAAACAAGAATCTCCAGATCTGCAGGATAAGAAGCTTCTCCGAGCTTATTGCAGAAATCCTCGCCAGATCCACTCCCCTCCCGTGACCTCCTCCATGGAGGATGACCGGAGAAGAACGACTGCGACTCCGCACCATGGCTCGCACACAGCACAGAGGGATTCCATCTAAACGGCATAGCGCCAAAGGCCACACGGGCAAAACAGGCCATATAGGCAAACGGGAATCTACAACTACTATAAACAGGGGAAGCCCGGCCTCCACTCCCATCCCTACTCCGGCCAGCAACGCCGGCGGAGAGGAAGAGGAGGGGAGCCGGGGGCAGCAAGACGACTCTCAATAGAAGGACTGGAGAGAGAAAGAAACGGGGGAAAAGTGAGAGCCCCCGATGGGTGCAGTTTGTCAGCATCAAAAGAATGGTAAGAGCTGAGGCACAGCAAGCACGCTGTTTGTCCAGGCGAATGCTCGCTTGAGGTAAGTGTCAAAAAGAGAGGAGTTGATGGTAAGCTTCACAATCTGAACAACTCGCATGGCATGTTCCTACTCGGCCTCTCTCATTCACTGCAAACCTAGCTTGTATCCTCTTCCTGCCACTTCACCATCTCAGTTGCATAAGCAATGCTGATCGTACCACCGATTATTGACCCAAGGATTTCACTTATGCTTGTCAACTGTATCCTCCAAGAGATTCATGACCGACGAGGCAAATCCTAGGACCCTCCTCTTCAACCACCAGCGGTCTGTGGACCAGCCTCTCGAATCCGGGTAGAGCAGAATTGTGGAAGAAGGTGACCGGAAGCTTCCCAACCCGAAAAAATGGCCCAAAAACATTGTGCTCCAACTTTAGCTGGGGCTTCACCATCTCTTGTCACGTAAAGAGCAAGCCGAACAAAAATCGTGTTGATTCAACGTTCAAATCAGAAGGCCATTCAATGGAGCATTGTTGATCGGTGACAAAATACAACATTCTGGTGGCCCACTGGTGCAGACGGCGTCGAGGAACGTTGATGGTGCATGAGCCTTCTCGGTTCCTCCCATCCTAGATTGCCTGCGCGAAGATGGAAGCCCCTACTCTGAGCTTTGTGGAGGCGCGAAGCAAACTACTTCAGCCTTCACGTGGAAGAAGAACCATGTGATGGGTAAATGCCAGGTTTTGGAAGACACATCCGTGGATGACACAAGCCAGAGCTTTGTAATCCATTTCAGAAGAGGCAACGACAAGAGAAACAAGGGAGCTGAAGAGGCAAGCTAGAGGTGATTCAACACGAGAGGTGGATGAGGAGGCAACCAACCATGGGTCCGATGGTCAACTGATAGGTGCGGATGAGCGCACTTGTCGGGAGCCATGATCGCCATGGCCTGGACCCCCGAGGGGTAGGCCACTCCCGGACGGTTCAAGAGCTCGAGTGCCTCATGCACACTAATCGCCCTCAACTCGTATTCGTGTCAGAGACTCACCAAATGAAGGATGTAGTCGAAGCTCTCCGTTGTAGACTAGGCTTAAAACATGTAGTTTTGTTTCATGAGGAAGGGAAGGGGGAGGACTAGCCCTCTTTTGGCATGAGAGTTTAGATGTCGACTTGTTCAATATGGAGGTGTATGTTTGTTTATAGAGAGCCTTGTACCCACCTCCACCACCATATGTGGGATTTTCTTAGAAGAATAAAGGATATGCATAATCTTCCGTGGCTAATGATGGGAGACTTCAACAACACTATGTGGCGAAAGTGAACATTTCTCAGAGACAAGAAGAAATGAGAAAAAAGCTAGACTTTAAAGAAGTTATGTTCTATTGTGACTTACATGATCTGGGATATACAACACCACGGACATTTGACAACAATAAAGAGGAAAAAAGGAATGTAAAGGTGAGGCTTGATCGTTATTGCTTCTCCAGATTGGTCAAACATTTAGTCTAGCTTTATTGTTGATCCGTCGTTAGGTGGCGCCGGTTGACGGCCGTCATAACCTACGTCTACGACAAAGCCGTCAGCCTAGAAAAGACACGGGTCACACCGTGGATCTCCTGGGGCATCACTACGCCAACGGCAAAGCCATCCACGCAATGACATCGGCGTAAATATGGATCTGCCGCCATCCGGTAGGCCGTCAGGATGGGCGGTGGGAGAGCCCACGTGGCAGAGCTACACCGACGGTTGATACGTCTCCAACGTATCTATAACTTATTATGTTCCATGCTAGTTTTATGACAATACCAACATGTTTTAGTCATACTTTATAATGTTTTTATGCATTTTCCGAGACTAACCTATTAGGAAGATGCCGCTGTGCAAGTTCCTGTTTTCTGCTGTTTTCTATTTTAGAAAAGTTAGTTTACAAATATTCTCGGAATTGGACGAAACAAAAGCCCACGGCCCTATTTTCCACGGAGTCTTCCAGAATACCGAAGAGGAGACGAAGAGGGGCCACGAGGTGGCCACCCCACCAGGCGGCGCGGCCCCACCTCCTGGCGCGCCGGCCCATGGGGTGGGCCCCTCGGGCGCCCACTGACGCTCACTACAAGAAAAGTTCTGATAGACAACGTCCCAAAATCGTCCACTAAGGGGTATTTTTCGTCGCCTATGGGCCTAACCCGACGATATGGGTTCCGTTGTCGAAACCGCGTCAGGCAAAGTCCAACGACGATTTTTTCGGTCCGTCGCGCTTGGGCGCCCTTCCGCCACGGAAAATCGGACCGTTGCGGAAGTGTTTTCGGGAGCCCGTTGACTGCTGACGTCATGCAAGCCGACACGTGGCGGACGCCGTTAATCGGCGGTTAACGGCGTTAACCGGCCGAAACCCCGTGGTAGATGGTAGGCCCACACGAGGCCTCGCCACGTCTTAAGCGGGCCGGGCCGGATGACATAGTTTGACCGGTCAACTATATAGCCGGGCTGGTCCATTAGTTACGTGGGCCGGGCCTAACCTCTAAGGTTGATCGGTCAAAACTTAAATGGGCCGGCCCATTTAACATGTGGGGTCCACCTTACAAGCAATCGGGCCGGCCCAAGAAGCAAGTGGGCCGGCCAAAAACACAGTGGGTCCCACTTTCCCGTTAAAAGGCCGGCCCATTTAGTGTGTGGGGTCCACCATATAGCAAGTGGGCCGGCCCAACAAGCTAGTGGGCCGGCCAAAACACAAGGTGGGTCCCACTTTCCAGTTAAAGGGTCGGCCCATTTAGTATGTGGGGTCCACCATATAGCAAGTGGGCCGGCCCAACAAGATAGTGGGCCGGCCAAAAACACAGTGGGTCCCACTTTCCCGTTAAAGGGCCGGCCCATTTAGTATGTGGGGTCCACCATATAGCAAGTGGGCCGGCCCAACAAGATAGTGGGCCGGCCAAAAACACAGTGGGTCCCACCTTCCCGTTAATGGGCCGGCCCATTTAGTATGTGGGGTCCACCATATAGCAAGTGGGCCGGCCCAACAAGATAGTGGGCCGGCCAAAAACACAGTGGGTCCCACCTTCCTATTAAAGGGCCGGCCCATTTACCATGTGGGACCACCATATAGCAAGTGGGCCGGCCCAACAAGATAGTGGGCCGGCCAAAAACACATGTGGGTCCCACTTTCCTGTTAAAGGGCCGGCCCAACTAGTATGTGGGGTCCACCATATAGCAAGTGGGCCGGCCCAACAAGATAGTGGGCCGGGCCAAAAACACAGGTGGGTCCCACTTTCCTCTTAAAGGGCCGGCCCATTTAGTATGTGGGGTCCACCACAAAAGCAATTGGGCTGGCCCAACTAATTAGTGGGCCGGCCCAAGAGTTGGTGGGGTCCACCTTAAAGCAAGTGGGCCAGCCCAATTAGAGTGTGGGGTCCACCGTAAATCAAATGGGCTGGCCCAATAAGTAAGTGGGCCAGCCCGTTTAGTTGCTGTTTATATGCCGGCATAATATGCGCTTTAGGATTTTGCGGGCAGACACATATGTGATTTCGCTTAATTGGGCCGTTTAAGGGATGGGAATTCGTGATTTAGATACTGAGAATATTTACGCAGCATTGATTTATGTCGGATAGCCTCACTTACCACAAGCACCAAAGAAAAAATGCGCGAAAGAACTATAAAAACTAACTAAATATTACATCACTTGCAAGGCATTGAAAAAATATTACAGAACCCAGAGAAATTGAATGGTAATTAAACCTAGCAATACAATGAAGCGATCCGGCAATCTTTTAAGTTGTCCATGCAGCACCTATATCTGAAACAAAGACATTACAAGTTAAGACAACAACAATGGAAAGGCAAAGACACTACAATATTGTTTGGCAAAGAATTTGGAACTCATCATTTCGTCGTTATAACAAGATCATTGTAATGCGCACAATAAGCAAACAAAGAGTGCATGCCGCATACCAACAGCCAATATAACGAGCATGTTAGAATGAAACAACGAGACTTACTACTGTCGAGTCCCATGCAAACCAACATGTTCGGGGAGTACAAAATTGGCATGAACAACATAGTAGCGAGGCTATAAATTTTGTAACAACGACCGAGCAAGATGAAGTTATGATGGCTACATCTACAGAGCAGGGAATGTAAACCAAAAATAGAAGTTACGATGGCAAAAGCTAAAGAGGAGGGAATGTGAACCAACATGTGCCAAGTGCAATTACTTCATTTTGGCCGTGAACTAAATAATACTCCTGAACTTATAGTGAAGGGGATGCAAATCAAGATGTTTCGGGATATAAACTTGTAATGAGCAACACATAGAGGATAGTTAATGCTGGAGCTTAGGATGGACCGGATACGTAATATAGTGGGATCACCTGTGAACTTGTATAAGAGGGAATGCAAACCAATATGTTCAGCTTTCCATATGTGAGCGTCATGCCAAGTCAGAGAAACAAGTCAATAATGCAGCTTTTGAAGAACAAGATGGCACGCAAAATTATTATCTAGTAGTATGACAAGTTTATTTGTACTACAGTCTAGATAGCATAGTGATAGCATGCCAAACTAAGTCCTTACTTTGTTAGCTTACAATGAACTAGATACAAAACAATGGCATCACCCGTAGTACAGGGAATGCAAGCCAACATGTTCATGGAGTAAAAAATTGGCACAAACAACATAGTAGCAGGCCATAATTTTTGTAACAACGATGGAGCAAGATAAAGTTATGATGGCTAGATCTACAGAGCAGGGAATGTAAACCAAATATAGAAGTTACGATGCCAAAAGCTATAGAGCAGGGAATGCGAACCAACATGTGCAATTACTTAAAATTGGCCATGAACTAAATAATAGCAGGATGTTACTATAATACCTATAATTTTTGTAACAACGACTGAGCAAGATAGAAGTTATGATGGCTACATCTACAGAGCAGGGAATGCAAACCAAAATGTTCAATCGCTTAAAGTTAGCAATGAAGTAGAAAATAGCAAGATGTTACGGTCATAGCTAGGAATGAACTAAAAGAGCTTCAGACAAACAAGCATCCGAACCCGTAACATGGCGCTAAAACAAGGGACTTACATTAGGAGAAGCACTCGTGGGAGTCACAAGCAGATCTTCCCGGGGTTGATAGATCCGGTGATGAAGTACGCTACATGTGCTACTTGGGGTTGGAGAGACGGCCATTACACTTCATGGTTACTCATCTCATCTGCAAAAACGTAACGGCGCGTCGTTAGCACAAACAGATTCCCCCAAGATTAAACAAGAACTTGCGGGCAAGCAATAGAAAAGCGACAAGTAGAAGAGTTTAGATCATGCACGGCGCCGGTGAAGCAGATCCGGTTCATGCACAGCGGTGTCGGTGAGCAAGATCCGATGCGGTGGACGACGGATCCGGCGAAGCGGCTCCGGTGGGGTGGACGATACCGCAGCTGAAGCGACTGCGGTAGACTGCCGGATGAGTATATGGTTTCGAGGTTCGGCGGGGATGATCCGGTCCGGTTGATGACGGCGTCGATGAAGCGGCTCCGGCAGACAGCCGGATGACGAGGATCGCGAGGCCTCGGGTAGGCCAGGGAAGTCCGGCGGGGATGTTCCGGTGCGGTGGTCGTGGAGGTGGGAGAGAGAGGGACTTGGGAAGTTCCGGTGGGTGGTCTCAGAGGAGAGAGTGAGGGAAATGAATTTTTTTTCGGGGAGTTTCGGAGCTAGGGAGGTGGTGATCGAAAAAATGACGGGTAGACCCCCCACCAACCGACTTATGCATGGACATTGTTGTCATCTTTACGAGGGTAGAATGGGAAGTTAGAGGCGTGTGAAATATTTGTATTTTTCGAGCGGGAAGTTTTGCCGCTGGAATGAGATTTCGAATTTGGCTATAGTCCAAGTAATACAAAAATATGAGACCGTACTAGTACGGCCAAGTGTCACATCAAGTCATCATCACGTTGAAAATCGGTTACCACGAGCATAATCATGATATATCTTGAAAATCAATTTTGAAAAGCCCTTCCGAAATATTTCGGGATTGGTACTAGGAGATTTTGCAGCTTGACTAAGTAATTTTTTTTCTTCGAAAAGGGGATATGACCCCAGCCTCTGCATCGTGGTGATGCACACGGCTTTTATTAATAATCCAGTCGCAACAAATGTATGTTTTTTTTTGCAAGGAGCAACAAAAGTATGTTGTACAGATGGTCCAAGTAATATATACTCGTGATTGTAATATAAGGCCAGGGGTAGACCGGAACCATATCCTCTAACGTAGAGATGACAAGTCAGGTAAGCACAGTGCTTAAGTAGTGCAAAACGTAGAAGAAAAATCAGGAAAATGTAACAAATACTGTACGTATTTACCGTAGCAACCACTGTATATTTTTACTGTATAAAAAATCGTATAAATATTTAAAAAAGATAGTCATAATTTTGATTGTTACTAATTATCGTAAATGCATATGGCTTACATATATTATGGAAGTTAATTTAGATCAAATTAGACTTAATCATGTAGATGTGGAGAAGGAAAATTAGAGAGGTGTAGCTTACCCGACTTGTCTATTGCACGTTAGAGGATCTACTTCCGGGGTAGACCATGCTACTTAGACTACTCATAGTGGGAGTAACTAAGGAGTATTAACATAGAGCTGGTTGTGGTAACTAGCTATGTTACCATAACACTTTTCAAGATAGAATGAGTCTACATACTAACTAAAACAATCATGCATGATAGTACTACATCTAAGTTACTATGCATTATGAAGGTAGTAACATAGAGTAGTGTCATATGCATGCGGAAATTCAATTTGGCTCCCGGTGCATATGCTCCCTCTACCAAAAAAATCATATTTTAAAATGTCGAAAAAATTAGCAAAAAATTTACATGTACATATTCATAATATATGTTCGTTCGTCAAGTTTCACGAAAAACCAATATTTTTTGTGGTCTATGTAAAAAAGAGAAAACTTATCTTGTGAAAAGCATTATTTTTAGTACTGTGTTTTATCTTTTTACACACGTCACACGACAAGTCGCAACTTTTTAAGGGCGTAGCACGAGAAGATGTACATGCGAATTTTTTGTTTCATTTTTTTGAAATTCAAAATATGTGTAAGATGCATTTCAAAATGGAGGGAGCATATGCTCCTATGTTTCAAAACACCACTCCCGCATGCGCATGACACTACTATACGGTCACATCAAGTCATAATCACAACCAAAATCAGTTCCCATGTACAAATATTTTGGATTTTATTGGCGGGAGATTGTAGCGCTTGACAGATATTTTCAATTTAGCTGGCGCTAAAAAAATACTGTACTAGCAAAATTGGTAGCTTACTGTAGTACTGCCTCCTTTCAGGGATACAAGGACAAGGACCAATCAACTAAAATAATGTATGAAAATGGTCACCAATGGGCCAACTAATAGTTATACTTTTCCCATGCAGCGCAATATAAAAAATACTACAAATCAGATTAAACCTTGATTAAATATTGGTGCATCCAATCCATTCAGTTTTCATTTAATCCACATCACCAAGGAAACAACCACCAGGTACATAACAAGTGCAGATAGAAGCACCAACAAAATAGTTCAGCATCACAAACCCTTTCACACAACCAAGGGACACCTTTGACTGTCAGTGTTCACTGTGGTATTCAGCATCTCCCACACTTTCTCAGGATGTTGCCCAGGTGGGCTTGACTTGCTTCTAATCCTGCAGTTATACGGTGGATGACTACTCTTTGTGCAGCCACTATTGCTCGTTCCTCTTTGAGTAGTTCCTCGAGAACATAAAAAGACAATGACTTGGACCTCAACCTGCGCTTGGGCTTTGACTTGGACTTGGACCTCGACAAATTAGTTGTGAACCCAGCATTACGCAGGAATGTGTTGTTGGCTATACCATGACATTGTAGTACCTTGGAAAATGAATTCAGACATTCTTCCTGGGTTTTTTCTATACCATCTTTCTTTGGTTTTGCCAGCTCCACTTTCATGTCAGACTGAGGAGTTTTCAGTTGTTACACATGTGTAAGAGAAGAGATTATAATGTGAAGACATGTGTATGAACTACCTCTAATAATCCTACAAACGGGCATGGCTGATTACCGCATATACATTTTAGTAAGAGCATGTTACATCATATTGACATGTCTTCTATTGCTAACACGTAATAGCAGGACTATAAAAATATGCATGGATCCATGTGTAGAATTCGTAATGTGCATGATATTGCCGAGAAGTATATAAGTGAATTGTACTAGCCCTTTCCAGCCAGTTCGGACATTTGGTTGTGTTGGCTAGTGCATGAAGCTTGACAAATATGACAAGATATTTCTGAATACAATTGAAAACCATAACTGACATTAGTAGAGAATACTTACAATAACACTCGTGCAAAATGTCCAATCAAACCATTTCTCGCTCGTCTGGCACACCTTGAATTGCTCAAGTAGACTCATCTCTCTGTCTGTACTCTCACAGTATGCTTGCCTTGCCTTCTGATATTTTCGCAAGAGAAAATATAAATTAGTTTCACAACCACGTCACATGCCGACATGCGACAATTGAAAGTTTTCAAAAAAATATAAATAAAACAGAGACATCAATTTACGATGTATATTGTGCATCTATAAATTCTAAATGATTTACTAATTTAAATATAGTTGTACAGATAACATTCCTTACCATACAATAGAGGTGTCCAATCAAGCTACGAGATCCTGTACGCTGTTGTAAACGTACATTATTACGAGCACGCATGTTACTTCGAGCGATGAACTACAAATGAAGACTTGTGAGACACATGCTTAAAAAGGAATCAGTAATGTGATCTTGTCTCACCGTCTTCACAGAACATACCAAATTCTTTTGAGCAGACCAATACTCAACAAGATCACACCATTGATCATCAGTCATCTGTAGTATAGGAGAGGTTGTTGGAATATCGCTAGGAGTCCTCCCAAGCAAAGTATCTCATCTTTAGCCTATGGCGCTCCCGGCGCAACGCTGAAGAGAATATGCTCCTGATAACAGTGATTACATTCTTCATGTCATCATCAAACTCAAGACATGTCTGTTTACAACAATGGGAACCGTTCATGTGTTAGATAGCTAGCCAACGAAAGCTAGAGGGAATGTGAACGAGCAACATGGTATTGTTTACGAAAATGACTTACATGTAACATGTGCAGTAAACCTTCAAAATGAGAAGGGGTGTTTACGTGTTGTTTCCATGATGGAAAGATAGGAATTTGAGTCCTGACAAAAACGCCTGTGATCGATGCTATATTAGATGATTCTTGTGGATCCAGTGGCCTTCTGATACCTGCTATAACTGATGTGATGGGAAATCTTGTTCCCATTCGGGCAATCTTATTTTTAAGTGATTTCAAAGTCGTTGGCCCCCTTCGTTTTCTTGGTCGTGGTGGAACTGCAAATTTAAGCATTACATCAAGCTATCAAGGTATTTATGTAACGGAGCATGTAAGGGAACACGTACCTAATTCGGCCCCACCATCATCTTTAAGGAAGAAGTTGTCTCTGGCAGGACTAAATGTCAACGGGCGATCGTGATTAGTTAGGTGTTGAGAACCTGCTGTTGAAACTGGGTCTGCTGTGAATTGTTCTTGGGTAACTGGATTGGCAACAGGTGGCTGGGGAACATGTGGTTTGGTATTTGCTCCGTCTACAGCTTTTAGACCAACCGATGTGGGGTTAGGTCGAAGCTTTTTATGTTGGTGTTTCGCATTACAATATTTTTTTGCCTGGTCATCATTTTCAACTAGATTAGAGTGACTCGAGTCCGAGACCTTGTTTTTACTCCGTTCATCGCATTTGTTTGTGATCCGACATGACCAGCTTGAACCCTTTTTATTTTTAGGTGAGCTGTCAGATATTGATCTTCCTGTTGAACTATGTTCTTCACCTTGTTGGTATTTGAAACGTCCTTACGTGAAGTCCCTGATGCCTGGCAGAGATAAACGGTACTTCAATCAACAAAATCATATACATGCTTGATACGATTATGGAACATAAGAACAGCAAGCCAAGACATGATGAAACATATGTTATTATTATGTGTTAACTGAGCAGATGATAATGCTATAACTTGGGCTGGGTTGGACAGATACATCACAGTTATTGAAGATGCAACAATAATGCCAATGAAAAGAGCGAGCAATCACCTTGGGTGGTGGAGTAGGGTGCTTGACAAGGGCATCCTCTTTACTCAGGTCTCCCTCAGACTCTTGTTCAGTAGGATCAAGTTCTGAATAAGAAAATGATTGTTATCGATGGAGACAGGAGAGGTGTTTGATTGTTCACTGGTGATGCCTATATTTTCTCTCCGGCCCTCTTTGTACTCTACTACAGTATCTTTAGCATGCATTAGAAAAAAATGCTAACGAGATTTATCATGGAACTTTGAGTAGAGCAAGTAGAAGGGCAAATTAGTAGTAGCAAGTAGATGATAGCTCAAAAAGGAATAAAGCGTAGATCAAAAATAAATGATTTCCCTGTGCATGCCAATTGATGATTACAAGATTTATAAACATGCAGTTTAATAATGTCGACTAATCACTCTGCAGGCTTGACTTCTACTACAGTCATACCAGATAGCACCAAACAGATTGTAGGAAAAGTAAACTTGAAACCCCAGATCGCACGAAACTGATGTTCGGAAATGAAATGCATAACGGAAGCGGCTAAACACCAACCTTCGCATGGGGAGTGGACGGCTTTACGCTTTGGTTTCGCGCGGTGGACCGGTTGGGCGCGGGGTCTACCCATTTCACCGTGCGGTAGACCAGGGAGTCGGGAAGCAGATCCGACGCAGCGGCGGAGGTGGACGGCGTCCCTGAGCAGGATCCGGCGCGGTGGGCGTCGGCTACGGTGGAGCACAAATGGTGCGGTGTGCGCCTTCGTAGGGGAAGCGGCTCCGGCTTGCTTGACAACGTCTTCTCGGACACTACAGCGTCTGGTCAGGAGGCTGTGGTGGCGAGGTGGGACGGTGGTGCACTGCCGTCGTCGGGCGAGATGCTCCGATTCGGTGTGTGACGCGTGAGAGATGTGGGATTCGGCGCCTGTGCCGGTGGTATGTTTTAATGGCTGGGGTGAGATTGGCCTTGGCCAAGAGAAGAACCGCTGGGGACGTTTTTGATGAAAGGATAAGATCGGAAATTCGAACATTTGAAAATTGGAGGCGGCAACCCGAGCTATTTTCGCCGCTGTTTTGGCGCTTCGTTGAAATGGTTTGGTGGATGCGCGAAAAAAAAATGGACGCGGTCCGACCCCATCAAGGTCTCATTTGTAAGCATGGGCGGTACGGCAGCCATCCTACCTTGATTTTTAGTGAATATCCATCCATTCATATATATGTGTTTTTTTCTGAACATTTGAGTACTTAAAACGGACTTCATATGACAAAGTTGCGCCTATTTTAGTGAACACTGCGTGGAGCCGATTTCGAAAACAAAACATGGACTAGGTACCAAAAAACATATATAGACTCGTTCTCCGCATTAAAAAGATTGATGTATCATGGATCTTAGTATATGTAAAATAACCTTGAGCTATTCATTATCATACGCGTAGAATTGAAGACTTCAGATATTTCTTTATATTTGAAAGAAACGCCATGTTTCATCCGACAACATTTATCATCTCATTGAGTTGGCGCTGATTTTATATGTGGTGACGAAAACAACTGAGGCTCCTTTGATTTATAGGATTTAGATCCTACGGGAATTATTCTACACTATTGGTTATATTCAAAGGGAACATATCCCATATGAATCTTGTACTACAAATCCTATATGAACAAAACATTAGGTCATCCCTCATGGAAAAATCCCTTTGGTACAATCAAAGAAACTCATATTCCCATAGGATTCAAATAGACAAGATGTACATACGTTTTTCCTATCCTATGACTTAAAGGACTCCTGAAATGGCTCGACAACAAAGATCATAAATTCCGAGTTGTGCATCGAGCAAAAGATATTGAAAAAATTCTTGATCGATCCAATTACAAAATGATTTTCAAAAGAACTAAAGTTTTGCCATTGATCACATAATTGGTATGTATATAGGTTCTACTTATAATAAAATATGTTTTGGTTTATTGGGATTGCGTTAGAATTACATGCATCACAATGTCTCGGGACTATTTCGGTATTTACCTCTTCTTTTAGAGTTCGCCCTATCTAAGATTATTTCCGACATTCGCCAATGTTTGCAAGGAATGGCATGCAGTCGATTCCCACCCTGTTTCAGAAAAAATGAAGAAAAAAAAGTGAACTTGTGGCTATAAAATGATAAGCTTGAATTTTGATATGTTTTTTTAAAAAAAACTAGCTTCAAAATATGGCCTACCATTTTATATAAAAAACCATGGGTCTTAACGAAAATGCCCAAGGTAAAATGTGCATTAACATTTTGGGGAAAGGTGCAATAAGATTTCATTTTATTGTGGGAAACAAATTGTTGTTGTTTTTTTGCCTTTTCTGAATAGCTAAAAAGGTGTCATCTTTTTTCCATACATTCCATAATGTCATAGAACATAAGCATCCGGTGTCCAGATATAGCAACAATTCAGTATAAGACAATACTAACATAGTTTCCATAAAGTACTGCTAACACATAAGAAAACAAAAGATCTAGATGATGACCCAAGAAACATCCTTGTATATAATAACAATCTATTGACCATATGGCGGCTTTTGCATCACCCTATCAAAATCATCTGCCTTCAAGCACGAGAGCAGAATGTCGACACGTGCTTCAACATGTTCCAAGATCCTCTTGATGATCTCATGGATATCTGTGACGCCCCGGAACCGGTACATGAGGATCCCAGCGAACCCGCCGAAATCCGCATGATATCGATTCAGAGACGCCCTCCGACACGACGTGCGCGACGAATCACACACGTGATGTCAGAGGAATTAACACGAGCGGTAACATTACAACAGGATTACAATAGAGCCCACAAGAAACATATATTACAACAACGACTCCAACGAGTCAAGATACAAATATATAATACAAAGATCCAAATCATACAGAAGATCGGATACGTCCGAGTACGGACAGGATACAAATTGGACTAAGAGTCCTGAAGATAACCAGTGGCGTCCATATCCCTGCCCAGGCCAAGCCGGAAGGGTAACCTTGCTAACGTCGTCATCTCGTACCTGTCAAAGTCGGGCCATCGGTTGCCGACAAAAGAGGGAGGAGACAAAAAGAAAGGAAGGCGAGGGTAAGTACCATTGGCACGTACTTGCGAGACAAGACCAGCTATGCTCGCTGGTGGGCGGTATAAACTTCACCCGGCTATATGTGGAGTTTAGCGGCAGCAAAGCTACTATCCAATAGAGACACGCTACAACATCCGTCTACTCAGAGAAGATAAGAGAGCGCACAAGGTAACAGTTCTATACTCTGCAAACATAACACAGCCGATGCGATCCCCCTTCGCAAAGAGGTACTGGCAAAGGCACACACACTTTTTGAAAAAGGGTTTTATTAGCAAATTATTAACAACAGGAAATAAGGTGTAAGTTGTTCTATGATCGAGCTATACAATTCCAAGTCGTCCATAACCGCGGACACGGCTTATCGATAAGATGTACACCCTGCAGGGGTTGCCCAAATGTAACCATACGCATGCTCGACCCACTTACGACAGGTGGATGTCTCACAACAAGACCGTTCCCAGTTCAACAAGAAAGTCTAGGGGGGCCACCCGACTAAGCTACCCGTAACGAAGTCCGGCCGTACTCTGAAGCGGACTTAGGGTTTGCGTTAACGGCTAGGCGTGCAAACCACACGCTTCGCTAAACGTTCCGCGGGGTACAATACAGAATATAAACACCCGAAGGCAACAGGAAGTAAACACCCGAAGGCAACAGGAAGTAAAGCATGGCATACATGGCATAGGCAAATAAAACCAAGGTTGTGGCCCCCTTTTCAACTGACTTGAGAAAAGGTAATGGGTGAGGGGGTCCCAATAAACGTCCCCACGTACGGGTAGAGCGCTCAATCTCGGAACAGATAACAAGAACTCGGGTCCTAGGGAACATTAGCGAGTCAAAGTTCCGATGCTTTCGCAAAGGGGCTCACAGATGCCTCTGCTTACAATTTTAGTTGTTAACAATAAAGTAAAGTGTGATTATCCCCAACAAATGATATAGCATGTGATAACCTCCCAACAAGATATCCCAAACATTTCGAGATATCAACAAAACCCTAAACTCGCATACGACTGGCAAAGCTGGCAAACAACAAACAATAGGTAGGGCGAGGAGGTGTATCTCGGACATATAGGTAACAGGTGGATAGGACACGTGACACAACAGAATCGCAACATAAGGATAGCAATAGATCAAAAGAGCATGTAAAAGTAAAATAGGTGAAGGGGTGGGCTCGCTCGTGAAAAGGCCGCGAAGAACTTGTCGGAGAACTCATCGTATCTCACATCAACACTTCGTGATCCTATCCAGGAAGAAGCAAATGCTGGAACACACAACGGATGCAAGTCTTACTACTACGGATAAAGAAGATCCAGCATGATCAAGATGATATGCATGACATGGCAAACATGGTGCAATGCAACTTATCCATATTAATCGGAGTCGGAACCCCGGACAAGCAAGTTATGTTGAAGTTGCATTTTCTACCGACAAATTTAGGGGTTGATTAGCATGGCAAAACATGGCAAGGGTGCGCTACTTCAATATTAAACGGAGCGGGGAAACCCTAGGTGGATATCCGAAATACTCCGCATATGTGTTAGGTGGTATGCACGAACTATCACGAGCGACATGATGCGAAATGCAAACAGGCATATGGATGGCATATTAATGTTCCTTATGTTTTTCTGAGCAATTTTCATATATAACACTTTTTAATTGAAATTACAGATTAAAAGTTATTAACAGATTAGGGTTTTGTTGTTAATTTAAAACATAAAACAGGTTTTATTAAATAGGGAAGGACCCAGAAAACATTTTCGTACAGGGGGAGGACCCGGGTTGATTTACAAACATGCAGGGGTTTTCCACAAAACCATCCGTGCTAGGGGCTGCGGGTTAGAAACAAAAGCTGGCAGGGGGCTAAGGGTAAAAGATTCAGATCTGAATCTGAGGGGAGTTTCTCACCGAGCGGGTGACTAGCCCGTGAGGCTGGCGAGTGGGGCCCGGAGGTGACGTGGCGGCCACGCTGGCAAACCATGCGTGCACGCACAGGATGTGTTCGACGAGGGGACGATGCCGCTCGCGTCGCAGGTGCTGGCGGTCACCGCGCCCTGGCGTCGCAGGCGCGGGCGGTGAGGAGGTCTCCAGGATGCGCGCGTGGGCGTGTTCCACTCGTCTCGTCGGCGCGGACCAAGAGGGAGAGGCGCCGCCAGGAGGAGGTCGCCGGAGAGCGGCGGCGGCGATGATCTGCGGCGAACGGTGTCGGCATCGGGGTGAGGAGAAGCTAGAGGGGGAGATAGGAAGCGAGAAGAGGCATGGGAGACGCGCGTGCTCACCAGGAATCCGATGCCGCGGTCGGAGAGGACGGGGGAGGCGCGGGGTGGCCGAATTCGGCGGATTTTGCCGCCGGTGCTGAGGAGGAAACGAGGTCGCCGGCGTCAATTCGAGGCGTCCCTGGTCGATTGCTTGCAAGTGGTGGTAGAGGACGACGAGGCGCTCCGTTTGGTGGCGGTGGTGCAGCGAGGGGGTGACGGCGACGGCGGGGCACCGTGGAGAAGCTCACGGTGCTGTGGGGGTTTCTCCCCTCTCTCGATTGGTTCCTTTCGTGGAGAAGGGGAAAGGAGGAGGGAGCAGGTGAGGAGATAGGAACGGAGAGGAGTGCGGTCCAGGAAATAAAGTTGAGGGAGGAGGGGCAGGATGGCGCGGTGGTTGACGGTGACGTCGACCACGGGGAGAAAGCGAGCACGCTCCTTGCGTGCCTGCAGACGACGACAAGGGAGAGGAGACTCGGTCTCCTTCGAAACGGTAGCAGACCAAGAGGAGATGGGCCAGAGGGAGGAGATGGGCTCGGGCCTGAGAGAGAAGAGGGAGACTGGGCCGCCGGGGTGGGAAGATGAGAGGGGAAAACGGGCCAGAGAGAGGGAAGGGGCCCAGGAAGGGTTAGGGGTTTAGGTTTTCTTTTTCTGTTTTTATTTAAACCATTTTAAATTCAAAGACATTTCAGTTTGAATTTGAACCAGGGGTGTGAGTGACATTAAAGATAGATTTCAAAATATATACTTTATTTGTAACCCAAAACAAAACACAGTTTTATATCCAAAATTTCTTTGTTGGAAAGGCATAATTACAAAATAAGAAATATGAGAGAGATATAGATTTGGGTTTTATTATTATTGGAGAAGACAAGAGAGAAAAGGGGTTTTAAAATAAACATATGAGAGGGAAAACAACAAGCTAGGTTTTATAAAATAATTTTATTTGTTGAAACCATGGTTGATGTGATGCATATGCCATGATGATGCATAAAGAAAAAGGCACAAACAAATCTAATAGGGGTATTACCCGGGGCCGTTACAATCGACACCACTAACAAGGAACCTCGCCCCGAGGTTCCACCTCAAGGTACGGGGGAGAGAGGTGAACTATCGGATCTTCTGGCGACGTGTCGATCTCCTCGACACCACTAACAAGAATTCTTGCTCCATGTAGATTGGCGACACCACTAACAAGAAGTCGTTGTTCCGCTGTTGATGATGCGCTTCTGTCGGGGTCCTCCGAAGATCGAACCTATTACGATAAGGCAGAGATCGTCGAACCCACGTCGGAACCTTAGACTCGGAAAAACTCAGATAAGAGAGAAGACTCAAAACTCGCATAGGTGAGAAGAGAAAGAATAAAGGTAAGGAGAAAAATCAGAACTAATTAGATATATCCAACGAATTTTCAGAAAATAGTTTGACACTAGACACAACGTCCGTTGGCAAGGTTATCCTACAGGCTGGACTAGTGGGGTACCGTCAACCTGAGCTCTGATACCAACTTGTGACGCCCCGGAACCGGTACCATGAGGATCCCAGCGATCCCGCCAAAATCCGCATGATATCGATTCAGAGACGCCCTCCGACACGACGTGCGCGACGAATCACACACGTGATGTCAGAGGAATTAACACGAGCGGTAACATTACAACAGGATTACAATAGAGCCCACAAGAAACATATATTACAACAACGACTCCAACGAGTCAAGATACAAATATATACATACAAAGATCCAAATCATACGAGAAGATCGGATACGTCCGAGTACGGACAAGATACAAATTGGACTAAGAGTCCCGAAGATAACCGGTGGCGTCCATATCCACCGCCCGAGCCAAGCCGGAAGGGTAACCTTGCTAACGTCGTCATCTCGTACTGTCAAAGTCGGGCCATCGGTTGCCGACAAAAGGGGAGGAGACAAAAAGAAAGGAAGGCGAGGGTAAGTACCATTGGCACGTACTTGCGAGACAAGACCGGCTATGCTCGCTGGTGGGCGGTATAAACTTCACCCGGCTATATGTGGAGTTTAGCGGCAGCAAAGCTACTATCCAATAGAGACACGCTACAACATCCGTCTACTCGGAAGAAGATAAGAGAGCGCACAAGGTAACAGTTCTATACTACGCAAACATAACACAGCCGATGACGTATCCCCCTTCAGCAAGGAGAGTGCTGGCAAAGGCACACACAGCTTTTTGGAAAAGGAGTTCTTATTAGCAAATTATTAACAACAAGAAATAAGGTGTAAGTTGTTCTATGATCGAGCTATACAATTCCAAGTCGTCCATAACCGCGGACACGGCTTATCGATAAGATGTACACCCTGCAGGGGTTGCCCAAATGTAACCATACGCATGCTCGAACCCACTTACGACGGGTGGATGTCTCACATCAAGACCGTTCCCAGTTCAACAAGAAAGTCTAATGGGGGCCACCCGACTAAGCTACCCGTGACGAAGTCCGGCCGTACTCCGAAGCGGACTTAGGGTTTGCGTAACGGCTTCCAGGCGTGCAAACCACACGACCGCGCCAAGCGATCAGAGAGTCCGGTGCGATTATGAACACCGAAGGCAACGGAAGTAAACACCCGAAGGCAACGAGAAGTAAATGCATGGTATACATGGCATAGGCAAATAAAACCAAGGTTGTGGCCCCCTATTCAACCGACTTGAGAAAAGGTAATGGGTGATGGGGGTCCCAATAAACGTCCCCACGTACGGGTAGAGCGCTCAATCTCGGAACGGATAACAAGAACTCGGGTCCTAGGGGACATTAGCGAGTCAAAGTTCCGATGCTTTCGCAAAGGGGCTCACAGATGCCTCTGCTTACAATTTTAGTTGTTAACAATAAAGTAAAGTGTGATTATCCCCAACAAATGATATAGCATGTGATAACCTCCCAACAAGATATCCCAAACATTTCGAGATATCAACAAAACCCTAAACTCGCCTACGACTCGCAAAGGTCGGCAAACAACAAACAATAGGTAGGGCGAGGAGGTGTATCTCGGACATATAGGTAACAGGTGGATAGGACACGTGACACAACAGAATCGCAACATAAGGATAGCAATAGATCAAAAGATCATGTAAAAGTAAAATAGGTGAAGGGGTGGGCTCGCCTGTGAAAAGCTGCAGAAGAACTTGTCGGAGAACTCATCGTATCTCACATCAACACTTCGTGATCCTATCCGGGAAGAAGCAAATGTTGGAACACACAACGGATGCAAGTCTTTCTACTACGGATAAAGAAGATCCAGCATGATCAAGATGATATGCATGACATGGCAAACATGGTGCAATGCAACTTATCCATATTAATCGGAGTCGGAACCCCGGACAAGCAAGTTATGTTAAAGTTGCATTTTCTACCGACAAGTTTAAGTGTTGATTAGCATGGCACAACATGGCAAGGGTGCGCTACTTCAATATTAAACGGAGCGGGAAACCCTAGGTGGATATCCGAAATACTCCGCATATGTGTTAGGTGCGTATGCACGAACTATCACGAGCGACATGATGCGAAATGCAAACAGATGCATATGGATGGCATATTAATGTTCCTTATGTTTTTCCGAGCAATTTTCATATATAACACATTTTAATTCGAAATTACAGATTAAAAGTTATTAACAGATTAGGGTTTTGTTGTTAATTTAAAACATAAAACAGGTTTTATTAAATAGGGAAGGACCCAGAAAACATTTTCGTACAGGGGGAGGACCCCGGGTTGATTTACAAACATGCAGGGGTTTTCCACAAAACCATCCGTGCTAGGGGCTGCGGGTTAGAAACAAAAGCTGGCAGGGGGCTAAGGGTAAAAGATTCAGATCTGAATCTGAGGGAGTTTCTCACCGAGCGGGTGACTAGCCCGTGAGGTTGGCGCAGTGGGGCCCGTGAGGTGACGTGGCGGCCACGCTGCAGCAAACCATGCGTGCACGCACGGCGATGTGTTCGGCGAGAGGACGCATGCCGTCGCGATGCGAGTCCTGGCGGTCACCGCGCCCGGCGTCGCAGGCGCGGGCGGTGAGGAGGTCTCCGGGATGCGCGCGTGGGCGTGTTCCACTCGTCTCGTCGCGCGGACCAAGAGGGAGAGGGCGCCGCCGGGAGGAGGTCGCCGGAGAGCGGCGGCGGCGATGATCTGCGGCGAACGGTGTCGGCATCGGGGTGAGGAGCAGCTAGAGGGGAGATAGGAAGCGAGAAGAGGCATAGGGAGACGCGCGTGCTCACCAGGAAGCCGATGGTCGCGGTCGGAGAGGACGTCGGGGGGCGCAGGGTGGCCGGAGTCGGCGGATTTGCTCGCCGGAGTCGGAGGAGGAAACGAGGTCGCCGGCGTCGATTCGAGGCGTCCTCGGCTCGATTGCTTGCACGTGGTGGTAGAGGACGACGAGGCGCTCCGTTTGGTGGCGGTGGCGCAGCGAGGGGGTGGCCGGCGACGGCGCGGGCGACCGTGGAGAAGCTCACGGTGGTGCGTGGGGATTTCTCCCTCTCTCGATTGGTTCCTTTCGTGGAGAAGGGGAAAGGAGGAGGGAGCAGGTGAGGAGATAGGAACGAGAGGAGTGCGGTCCGAGGAAATAAAGTTGAGGGAGGAGGGGCAGGATGGCGTCGGTGGAGGCGGTGGACGTCGACCAGCGGGGAGAAAGCAGAGCACGCTCCTTGCGTGCAGCGAGACGATGACAAGGGACGAGGAGATTCTGGTCTCCTCCGAAGCGGTATCGGGCCAAGAGGAGATGGGCCGGAGGAGGAGATGGGCTCGGGCTCGAGAGAGAAGAGCTGGAGGCTGGGCCAGCTGGGGTCGGGAAGATAGAGAGGGAAAGAACGGGCTAGAGAGAGGAAGGGGCCCGAGAAGGGTTAGAGGGTTTAGGTTTTCTTTTGTTTTTATTTAAACCATTTTAAATTCAAAGACATTTCAGTTTGAATTTGAACCAGGGTGTGAGTGACATTAAAGATAGATTTCAAAATATATACTTTATTTGTAACCCAAAACAAAACACGTTTTATATCCAAAATTTCTTTGTTGTGCTTGGTTTTAAGGTTTTGTTAAATGAAAAGACATAGAGGAGGTTTATTTTATAAACCATATGAGAGGGGAAAACGAAATAGTTTTTATTAAAAATAATTTTATTTTGTTAAAACCATGTGGATGATATGATGCGTGATGCCATGATGATGCATAAAACAAAAAGGGCAAACAAATCTATTAGGGTTGCTACCCGGGGCCGTTACAATCGACACCACTAACAAGGGATCGCGCCCCGAGATCCCACGTCCAGGTACGGGGGAGAGAGGTGAACTAGCGGATCTTCTGGCGACGTGTCGATCTCCTCGACACCACTAACAAGAATTGTTGCTCCATGTAGAACGGTCGACACCACTAACAAGAAGTCGTTGTTCCGCTGTTGATGATGCGCTTTCGTCGGGATCCTCCGAAGAACGGACCTAATAGGTGGGGCAAAGATCGTCCATCCCGCGTCGGAACCTAAGACTCGGAAAACTCAGATAAGAGAGAAGACTCAAAACTCGCAAGGGTAAGATAAGAAAGAATTAAGGTAAGGAGAAAAATTAGAGCTAATCAGATCTATCCAACGAGTTTTAGAAAATAGTTTTGACACTCTAAACTCAACGACCGTTGGCTAGGTTATCCTACAGGCTGGACTAGTGGGGTACCGTCAACCTGGGCTCTGATACCAACTTGTGACGCCCCGGAACCGGTACCATGAGGATCCCAGCGAACCCGCCGAAATCCGCATGATATCGATTCAGAGACGCCCTCCGACACGACGTGCGCGAAGAATCACACACGTGATGCCAGAGGAATTAACACTAGCGGTAACATTACAACAGGATTACAATAGAGCCCACAAGATACATATATTACAACAACGACTCCAACGAGTCAAGATACAAATAGATACATACAAAGATCCAAATCATACAGAAGATCAGATACATCCGAGTACGGACAAGATGCAAATTGGACTAAGAGTCCTGAAGATAACCAGTGGCGTCCATAACCCTGCCCAGGCCAAGCCGGAAGGGTAACCTTGCTAACGTCGTCATCTCGTACCTGTCAAAGTCGGGCCATCGGTTGCCGACAAAAGGGGGAGGAGACAAAAGAAAGGAAGGCGAGGGTAAGTACCATTGGCACGTACTTGCGAGACAAGACCAGCTATGCTCGTCTGGTGGACGGTATAAACTTCACCCGGCTATATGTGGAGTTTAGCGGCAGCAAAGCTACTATCCAATAGAGACACGCTACAACATCCGTCTACTCGGAGAAGATAAGAGAGCGCACAAGGTAACGGATAAATACTACACAAACATAACCCAGCCGATTACACATATCCCCTTCAACAATTGCGAAGAGGCAATGTAAAAGGCACTCAACGGTGGACAAGTTTTATTAGGTGTCGGTTGTAGTAATGCTAAATTACTAATCAAGTTATTATCAGATTATTAACAACAAGTATAAGGTGTAAGTTGTTCTATGATCAAGCCATACAATTCCAAGTCGTCCATAACCGCGGACACGGCTTATCGATAAGATGTACACCCTGCAGGGGTTGCCTAAATGTAACCATACGCATGCTCGAACCCACTTACTACAGTGGAGTCTCACATCAAGACCGTTCCCAATGCAAGAGAAAGTTTAATGGGAGCCACCCAACTAAGCTACCCGTGACGAAGTCCGGCCGTACTCCGATACGGACCCAGAGGTTTGCGTCGGCTTCCAAGGCGGGCACTAACGACCGGCCAAGGATAAAGAGTCCCGCGTTATGAGTACAGTACAGAATATAAACACCCGAAGGCAACAGGAGGTAAATCGTGCATCGTGCATATGGGCAATAAAACCAAGGTTGTGGCTCCCAATAAACAGACTCAAGGAAAGGTAGTGGGTGATGGGGGTCCCATTCCCCCACGTACGGGTAGAGCGCTCAATCTCGGAACAGATAACAAGAACTCGGGTCCTAGGGGACATTAGCAAGTCAAAGTTCGATGCTTTCGCAAAGGGGCTCACGGATGCCTGCGCTTACAATTTTAGTTGTTAACAATAAAGTAAAGTGTGATTATCTCCAACAAATGATATAGCATGTAAAAACCTCCCAACAACCCAACATATCCCGATAACAGATCGAGATAAACAACAGAGCTTAAACACGCCTACGACTCGCAAGGCTGGCAAACAACAAACAATAGGTAGGGCGAGGAGGTGTATCTCGGACATATAGGTAACAGGTGGATAGGACACGTGACACAACAGAATCGCAACATAAGGATAGCAATAGATCAAAAGAGCATGTAAAAGTAAAATAGGTGAAGGGGTGGGCTCGCCTGTGAAAAGCTGCAGAAGAACTTGTCGGAGAACTCGTCGTATCTCACATCACCACTTCGTGATCCTATCCGGGAAGAAGCAAATGCTGGACAAACAACGTATGCAAGTCTTACTACTACGGATAAAGAGTCGGCATGCTCAAGATGATATGCATGACATGGCAACGATGGTGCAATGCAACTTATCCATATTAATCGGAGTCGGAACTCAGAACAAATAAATTAGGTTGGAGTTGCATATACTACCGCCAAAATTAAGTGTTGATTAGCATGGCATAACATGGCAGAGGTGCGCTACGTCAAAATTAAACGGAGCGGGGAAAACCACATCGGTATTCCGAAATACTCCGCATATATGTTAGGTGCACATGCACGACTATCAACGCGCGACATGATGCGAGATGCAAACAGATGAATGGATGGTATATTCATGTTCCTTATATTTTTCTGATCAAGTTTCATATATAAGACATTTTATTTCGAATTACGGTTTGCAAGATGGATAGAATAAACAGAGGCATGGGCTGGTACGGGCCGGACCTGAGCGGCGGATGGTGGCCTGCCGCACGCTGGGTGACGAAGGAGCTGGTGGGCAAGCGGGCTGAGGTCCAGTCCGGATCTGCTTCACACAACAAAAAGGTTGGATTAATTCGCTGTACTTGCGAATTGATCCCAGGGATCTGATGGCTAAGTAACCAAGGAGATTACCACTAGGCTGCTGATTGCTTCGTGATTAGAGAACGTCACGCTGCAAGAAAACACACCCAGAGGCAGAGCTCGGGCAGAAAACCATGGCGGGAGATCAAACCGGAGATCGATCCGGCGACTCAGGGCTAACCGAGGCGGGGGAGTTGGCGTCGGGGGTGCGGTTCCACGCGGGGGAAGGTGATGGGGGCGGGGCGGAGTCCGGGGGATCACCGGAGGGACGCCGCCGGCGAGGACCTGCGGAGGAGGCGACGGCCACCACGGTGAGGGGCAGAAAACGGAAGCAAACGAGAGGGGAAAGGCGTCTAGGGGAGGCGCGAGCTCACCACGAAGACGTTGGTGTGGTCGGGGTCGTCGGAGGGGAACTAAGGCGGCCGGAATCGACGAATTACTCGCTGGAGTTGGAGGTGGAATCGGCGATTTCATCGTCGATTGAGGGAGCTCTGGCTCAATTCCTTGCACGTGGAGGTAGAGGGGAGCGAGGCGCATCGTTTGGTGGTGGTGGCGAGGCTTGGGGTGGCCGGAGACGGCCGGCCGACGAAGAGGGACTCGCGGTGGTGCGATGGGGTTTCTCCCTGTTGGTTCTTTTCGTGAAGAAGGGGAAAGGAGGAGGGAGCAGGTGGGAGGAGCGTGGTCCAGTGCGAGGAGATAAGGAGGAGGGATGGAGTGGTTGGCGTCGGTGGAGGCGGGGAGGACCACAGCAGAGGGGAAAAAGAAGCTCACGCTTCCTTCGTGAGGGAGAAAGACAACAGTGCGACGAGGAGATTCTTTTCCCACCGAAGGGGTATCGGGCCGGAGGAAGGAGAGGTGGAGGACGGGTTGGGCTGGAGAGGTGGGCTGCTGAAGCTGGGCTAGCTTGGGCCGCCGGGAAGAAAAGAAGAGGGAAGGGAATGGGCTAGGAAAGAGGAAGGAGCCCAGAAGAGGGGGAGAGGGGTTTTGGTTTGTTTAGAAAAAAACATTTTCTCTTTAATTTTAAAACTGGTTTACAAATCCTTTTCAAATAAAACCCAAGTAGCAGAAAATAATTTGGAAAATAGTTTATTTATTTTGTAGTCTTGGTTTTAAGGTTTTGTTAAATGAAAAGACATAGAGGAGGTTTATTTTATAAACCATATGAGAGGGGAAAACGAAATAGTTTTTATTAAAAATAATTTTATTTTGTTAAAACCATGTGGATGATATGA
>NC_061513.1:40834295-40885873 GCF_022539505.1 Lolium rigidum | reverse complement strand
GATGGACATAGAGGATGACATGCGGGTCCCTTGAGCCAAGAGCCTTACTCAACGTTTCAAACGTGGCAGGGGATCAAAAGAAAAAGGCAAGCCAAAAATCAGAGGGTAAAAAAAATCCAACAAAGGAAAGTTTTATAGCACATAGAGGATGACATGCGGGTCCCATGAGCCAGCAGGTTCCTCAACGTTTCAAACGTGGCATGAGATCGAAAGAAAAAGGCAAGTGACAAAATATCAGGAGCCAAAAATAATCCAAGATTTATTGTACATAGAGGATGACATGTGGGTCCCATTTCGCAGCAGCGGTCTCAATGTTTGAAATGCGGCTTGAGATCAAAAGAAAAAGAAAGTACCTAGTAATTAGGGGGTCAAAAAATCCAAGAAAAGAAAGTTGATGGACATAGAGGATGACATGCGGGTCCCTTGAACCAGCAGCTTACTCAACGTTTCAAAGGGGGCAGGGGATCAAAAGAAAAAGGCAAGCCAAAAATCAGACGGTGAAAAAAAATCCAACAAAGGAAACTTTTATAGCACATAGAGGATGACATGCGGGTCCCATGAGCCAGCAGGTTCCTCAACGTTTCAAACGTGCCATGATATCGAAAGAAAAAGGCAAGTGACCAAATATCAGGAGCCAAAAATAATCCAAGATTTATTGTACATAGAGGATGACACGTGGGTCCCATTTTGCAGCAGCGGTCTCAATGTTTGAAATGCGGCTTGAGATCAAAAGAAAAAGAAAGTAGCTAGTAATTAGGGGGTCAAAAAATCCAAGAAAAGAAAGTTGATGGACATAGAGGATGACATGCGGGTCCCTTGAGCCAGCAGCTTACTCAACGTTTCAAAGGGGCAGGGGATCAAAAGAAAAAGGCAAGCCAAAAATCAGAGGGTGTAAAAAAATCCAACAAAGGAAACTTTTATAGCACATAGAGGATGACATGCGGGTCCCATGAGCCAACAGGGTTCCTCAACGTTTCAAACGTGGCATGAGATCGAAAGAAAAAGGCAAGTGACCAAATATCGTGAGCCAAAAATAATTCAAGAAAAGAAACATGATTTACATAGAGGATGACATGCGGGTCCCATTTAGCAACAGACGGTATCACTCGTTTGAGAGGCAACAGGGGATCGAAAGAAAAAGTCAAGTGACCAAATATGAGGTGCCAAAAAAATCCAAGAAAAGAAAGTTTTATAGTACATAGAGGATGACATGCGGGTCCCATTTAGCAGCAGCGTTATCACTGTTTGAGAGGCAGCAGGGGATCAAAAGAAAAAGTCAAGTGACCAAATATGAGGTGCCAAAAAAAAATCCAAGAAAAGAAAGTTTTATAGTACATAGAGGATGACATGCGGGTCCCATTTAGCAGCAGCGGTATCACTGTTTGAGAGGCAGCAGGGGATCGAAAGAAAAAGTCAAGTGACCAAATATGAGGTGCCAAAAAAAATCCAAGAAAAGAAAGTTTTATAGTACATAGAGGATGACATGCGGGTCCCATTTAGCAGGAGCGGTATCACCGTTTGAGAGACGACAGGGGATCGAAAGAAAAAGGCAAGTGACCAAATATGAGGTGCCAAAAATAATCCAGGAAAAGAAAGTTTTATAGTACATAGAGGATGACATGCGGGTCCCATTTAGCATCAGCGGTATCACCGTTTGAGAGGCGGCAGGGGATCAAAAGAAAAAGGCAAGTGACCAAATATGAGGTGCCAAAAAAAACTTCCAAGAAAAGAAAGTTGATAGCTCATAGAGGATGACATGCGGGTACCATTTAGCTGCAGCGGTCTCAACGTTTCCAAGGCGGCAAGGGATCACAAGAAAAAGGAAGTAGCCAGAAATCAGGGGGTCAAAAAAATCCAAGAAAAGAAGGAATTTTGGTTCATAGAGGATGACAAGCGGGACCCATGATCCTGCATCGTAAACGGCTCGATCGGAGAGCGTTGAACGAGATGGCGCGATCGAGAAAAAAAACAATGCTAGAGAGGCTGCCATGTGGGCCCTACGTCCCTGGGCGGTGCGGATTTGCGTTGACTCGGCCGGCGAACCCGAGAATTCGCGATGCACCACGTCCCGGGCCACCATACGCGACGTTTTGGCCGCTTTTGTCGGGCTAGGTGGCCTCAAAAACGAGAAAAAAAAAGTTTTGACATGCACCACGGAGGGACCAAAAATCGTCGGCCTTGGTGCACCACCAACCACGGCGCGACTTCAACTTCGTCGGCCATGGCAACTTTTCTTGTAGTGGCTGCCCCTTCGCCTATTTATTCCTTCTGTTACGAAAACCCTAGTACCGAGAGCCACGATACGAGAAAAGTTCCAGAGACGCCGCCGCCGTCAACCCTACCTCGGGGGGTTCAGAAGATCGGCTCCGGCACCCTTCCGGAGAGGGGAATCATCACTGGAGGGCTCTAGATCACCATGCCCGCCCCCGGACTGATGCATGAGTAGTTCATCCTTGGACTACGGGTCCATAGCAATAGCTAGATGGTTGTCTTCTCGTCTTGTGCTATCATGTTTAGATCTCGTGAGCTGCCTATTATGATCAAGATCATCTATTTGTAATGCTACATGTTGTGTTTGTTGGGATCCGATGAATATGGAATACTATGTCAAGTTGATTATTGATCTATCATATATGTTATTTATGTTCTTGCATGCTCTCCGTTGCTAGTAGAGGCTGCGGCCAAGTTGATACTTGTAACTCCAAGAGGAGTATTTATGCTAGATAGTGGGTTCATGTCTCCATTGAATCTGGGGAGTGATAGCAACCCCTAAGGTTGTGGATGTCTTGTTGCCACTAGGGATAAAACATCAATGCTTTGTCTAAGGATATTTGTATTGTTTACATTACGCACAGTACTTAATGCAATTGTCTCGTTGTTTGCAACTTAATACTGGAAGGGGTGCGAGATGCTAACTCTGAAGGTGGACTTTTTAGGCATAGATGCATGCTGGATGGCGGTCTATGTTCTTTGTCGTAATGCCCTAAGTAAATATCATAGTAGTCATCATGATATGTATATGCTTCTCTATTTGTCAATTGCCCAACTGTAATTTGTTCACCCAACATGCTATTTATCTTATTGGAGAGACACCACTAGTGAACTGTGGACCCCGGTCCATTCTTTTACATCTGAAATACAACCTACTACAATCATTGTTCTCTTTTGTTTTCTGGAAGCAAACATAATTCTCCACACCGTATGTTTAATCCTTTGTTTTCAGCAAGCCGGTGAGATTGACAACCTCACTATTAAATTGGGGCAAAGTAGTTTGATTGTGTTGTGCAAGTTCCATGTTGGCGCCGGAATCACTGGTGTTGCGCCGCACTCACTCCTTCACCAACAACCTTCACGTGGCCTTCATCTCCTACTGGTTCGATAACCTTGGTTTCTTACTGACGGAAAACTCGCTGTTGTACTCATCATACCTTCCTCTTGGGGTTCCCAACGGACGTGTGCTTTACCGTCACAAGCAGCTACTTTTCTGGCGCCGTTACACCCCAGGGATTTCTAACTCCCACATCAACTACACGCCAGCAGCTACTTTTCTGGCGCCGTTGCCGGGGAGATCAAGACACGCTGCAAGGGGAGTCTCTCACATCCAATCTCTTTACTTTGTTTATTGTCTTGCTTTATTTTATTTTCTGTCTTGTTTGCTTTCTTTATACAAAAACACAAAAAAATTATTTACTTGTTTTACTTTATTTAATTCGGTTTTGCTTTGTTTATTTTTATTATTGCTAAAATGAGTAATCCTGAAGTTGAAGTTCGTTCGTTTAAGCAACAAGGGGGAGAAAGTTTTAAAGATGCTTGGTATAAAATTAGTGATGCTCATCATAGGTGCACTAAGAAACACTCCACTATTATCCTCCTTAGGAACTTTTATGTTGGTATCTCTAGCTGGAATAGGTATGTTCTTGATACTCTTACGGGGGGTAATTTCCTAGGTACTCCTGCTTTAGAAGCTAGTTGCATCATTGAGAGTCTAGTTGGAATACCACCTGTTAATGAAATCTCTCTTGAGGATGTCATGAAAAAGTTGGAAGCCATAGATAAAAATCTTCCGAGTGTTGAGACTAAATTGGGAATATTACTTGATAATACTGATAAACTTGATAAATCCCTAGGAGGAATTAATGAAAGAATTGTTGTCTTAGAAACTTGCGCAATCCATGATAATCAAACCCATAGGATTGGTGAACTTGAAGAAGCTATGGGAACCTTGGGTTCAACTTTTTCTTCTCTTAAGTTTAAGGAGAAAGCTTATGTGGGTAAGGAGCAAAAATTCATGTATGTCCCTAAGATGCCAAAGCCAAAGAATCATTATGAGCTTAAAATTGATAAAACCCTTAGTACCACTATGGGAAATTTAGATAATGGAGCATCTAAGATACCTTTTGTGACAAGTTTTGTTCTTAATAAAAAATTATGATGTTGATGCTTCTTCTCTTGATGTTACTTGATTTTCACTTTCTGCGCCTAGCTGAAAGGCGTTAAAGAAAAGCGCTTATGGGAGATAACCCATTATTTTATTTCTGCAACTTTTGTTTTATATTTGAGTCAATGTGCTTGTTACTACTGTAGCAATACCTTTATATCTTTATTTTCTTGCATTGTTGTGCCAAGTAAAGTCTTTGATAGAAAGTTGATACTAGATTTGGATTTCTGCGCAGAAACAGATTTTTAGCTGTCACGAATTTGCGTTTTTCTCTCTGTAGAAGAATCTAAAAATTCTGAAAAAAATCACGCGTGATCCTCAGATATGTACGCAACTTTCATCAGTTTTGACTTTTCTGATTTGATCAAGTTAAGTGCTTCGAAAAAAATTCGTCTTTACGGACTGTTCTGTTTTGACAGATTCTGCCTTTTATTTCGCATTGCCTCTTTTACTGTGTTTGAGTGGAATTGTTTGCTCCATTAAATTTCAGTAGCCTTGGGTAATGTCCAGAAGTGTTGGGAATGATTGTGTCCTTGCTGAACATGTGAATTTTTGATTATGCACTAACCCTCTAATGAGATTGCTTTGAGTTTGCTGTGAAGGAAGTTTTCAAGGATCAAGAGAGGAGGATGATATAATATGATAAAGAAGAGTGAAAAGTCTAAGCTTGGGGATGCCCCCGTGGTTCTTTCCTGCATATTTCAAGAAGACTCAAGCGTCTAAGCTTGGGGATGCCCAAGGCATCCCCCTTCTTCATCAAAAAAACTTATCAGGTCACCTCTAGTGAAACTATATTTTAATTCCGTCACATCTTATGTGCTTTACTTGGAGCGTCTGTTTGCTTTTATTTTTGTTGATGTTTGAATAAAATCGGATCCTAGCAATCCTTGTGTTGGAGAGAGACACGCTCCGCTTTTTCATTTGTGTAAGGGTATTTTACCCTTATCTATTATTTTGGTAACAATGACACCATGCTAGAGTATTTGGCCTAATATGTTTATAAGGATAATCTCAGGTTTTAGGCAATGAGGCATAAATGGTGTATCAAAGGAACAAGAAGGCTAAAGGAGACCCCCCACTTCAACAACAATCGAAAAGGGGTCTACAGCAGAAATCCGGTCTGCAGCCCGGTCCAACCGGGCCAGCAACCGGCCTATCCGGCGCGCAGCTCGGTCCACCGATCGCCAACCGGAGCATCCGGCGCACGACCCGGTCGACCGGTCGCCAACCGGGCTCCACACAAGAACACAGCAAATCCGGTTGCCGACCGGTCAGCCGGCCTACAGACCGGCGAGTCCGGCACACGGCCCGGTCGACCGGTCGCCAACCGGGCGCCAACCGGGCGCCAACCGGAGGAGCCTCTGGACGACGAAAAGAAGCTCCGGTCACCAGCCCGGTCCGACCGGCCTCTGCACCGGGCAGTCCGGTCCCAGGTCCGGTTGAACCGGGTTTATCGAGGAAAAGCTGAGGTGGCAAGTGGCCAACGGCCATATTTCGAAGAACACTATAAATAGCCCTTCTCCTACCTCTAGACAGTTAGGCACTACACTACAAGCTGTTCTTGAGCTCCTTCTCTCATACTCCATTGTTAGAAACACCAAAAGCCTCAGATCTCCCTCCTCCTCCACCCAAACTCAAATCCCTCCGGGGAAACGATAGAGGAGGACCCGATCTACCGTTCTACCAAGCCAAATCTCATTCCCCCTTGTATTCATCAAGAAGCTTGCTTCCTAGGGTTCCTTGGAAACCCTAGGTGGGCAAGAGAAGTCCGAAGCATCCGAGCCGTGGATCTGCTCCGGGCAAGATTGTGAAGGTTTGGAGGCTACCTCAAAGTCTACCACAAGTGAGAGAGCTATTCCTTCGTGGGATAGGCTCCGGAGAATAGGGTGAGCCTTCGTGGCGCGGGAATCCTTCGTGGGACCTCCACTCCTCCAAACGTGACGTACCTTGTTGCAAAGCAAGGGAACACGGGAATACATCCTCGTCTCCGCGTGCTATCGGTTATCTCTAACCGAACTCCTTACTTGTGATTTAATCGCTCGTGAGAGCCTTCGTGCTCGAGTTAGTTGTATCCTCATAGAGGTTGCCTCACCTAGTTTGCATTAGGCTCACCTTTATATTCCGCAAAGCCTAATATTGCAAAGAAAGAATTAAAATCTGTAGAAACCTATTCACCCCCCCCTCTAGGTTTACCATCTCTATACTTACAATTGGTATCAGAGCCTGGACTCTTTTTAAGGGCGTCACCGCCTTAAGAGTGAGATGGATAATCTATTCGAGGGTCTAGATGATGACTCTAACCTTTCGGTTAAAGAAATGAAATCTAGATTCTTGGCATATGATGCCGAGAAGAAGAAAAAGGAGGATGAACTACAAAGCCAAATGGCAGAAATGTCTGTCATGCTTAAGAACCTAACTGCTAGTGGAGCTCGTAGTGGGACTTCGGGCTCTAAGGAAACTTACAATGAAGTTAACCATGACTATCCCAGAAACACTTCACCCATGCCTCATATAAACCATAGTGGGACCGTTCCCCATTTTGATGGAACTCACTTTCCACATTGGAAATCTTCTATGGAATCTCATATTCGCAGCTGCAGTGTGGAGCTATGGGAGATCATTCTTCATGGATACCGGGAGCCACAAGATCCCATTCGATTGACCTCCACCGAGTTCTACAACCGTCAACTCAATGCCTCCGCACGTGACAAGATTAGAAGTGGCATCAATCGCAAGCTTCTTGATCAATTCAATGGCATCAACTCCGCTAAAGAGTTGTGGGATCGAATCGTAGTACTCACAGAGGGAACCGATTTGATCCAATCATCTCTTTATGAGACCGCAAAGCAAGAAGCTCACCGGTTCATGATTCGAGAAGGAGAATCCTTGGCCGATGCCTATGCAAGGCTTGGTGCTCTTAAAGTAAGGATCAAGGGACTTGGTGCTGAGAAGTATGATGATGGCTTTGAAATGAATGAAGGATTCATAAAGTCCAAGGTCATTGCTATGATTGCTGTCAAACAAGAAGATACCAACCTTGCACTCTGTTGGAGATATGCCCAAGAGGCAATAATAAATGGTTATTATATATCTTTGTGTTTATGATAATGTTTATATATCATGCTATAATTGTATTAACCGAAACATTGGTACATGTGTGATATGTAGACAAACGAGAAGTCCCTAGTATGCCTCTTAAACTAGCTTGTTGATTAATGGATGATTAGTTTCATAATCATGAACATTGGATGTTATTAATAACAAGGTTATGTCATTGTATGAATGATGTAATGGACACACCCAATTAAGCGTAGCATAAGATCTCGTCATTAAGTTATTTGCTATAAGCTTTCGATACATAGTTACCTAGTCCTTATGACCATGAGATCATGTAAATCACTTATACCGGAAAGGTACTTTGATTACATCAAACACCACTGCGTAAATGGGTGGCTATAAAGGTGGGATTAAGTATCCGGAAAGTATGAGTTGAGGCATATGGATCAACGGTGGGATTTGTCCATCCCGATGACGGATAGATATACTCGGGCCCTCTCGGTGGAATGTCGTCTAATGTCTTGCAAGCATATGAATAAGTTCATAAGAGACCACATACCACGGTACGAGTAAAGAGTACTTGTCAGGAGACGAGGTTGAACAAGGTATAGAGTGATACCGAAGATCAAACCTCGGACAAGTAAAATATCGCGAGACAAAGGGAATTGGTATTGTATGTGAATGGTTCTTTCGATCACTAAAGTCATCGTTGAATATGTGGGAGCCATTATGGATCTCCGGATCCCGCTATTGGTTATTGGTCGGAGTGAGTACTCAACCATGTCCGCATAGTTCACGAACCGTAGGGTGACACACTTAAAGTTGGATGTTGAAATGGTAGTACTTGAATATGGAATGGAGTTCGAATATTTGTTCGGAGTCCCGGATGAGATCCCGGACATCACGAGGAGTTCCGGAATGGTCCGGAGAATAAGATTCATATATAGGAAGTCATATTCCAAGTTTGGAAATGATCCGGTGCATTTATGGCAGGTTCTAGAAGGTTCTAGAAAAATCCGGAAGAATGGCACTTTGGAAAGTGGAGTCCCGAAGAGACTCCACTTGCATGGCCAGCCAAACCCTAGAGGGGAAAGTCCAAGGTGGACTTCCCCCCAAGGTGGCCGGCCACCCCCCTTCATGGAAAGGTGGGAGTCCCACTTGAGGTGGGAATCCCACCTTGGGTAGGTTTCCCTACACATGGAAGGTTTTGGGTTGGGGTCTTATTCGAAGACTTGTACACCAACTCTTGGGGCTTCCACCTATATAAAGAGGGGGAGAGAGGGGCTGGCCGGCCACTCAAGCAACCACCATGGCCGCACCCCTCAAGGGTGCTCTAGCCAGCGCCCCTCTCCCCAAACCCTAGCGGCTCTCTCTCCTCCACCATATCCCGCACGCTTAAGCGAAGCTCCGCCGGATTTCTCCACCGCCACCGACACCACGCCGTCGTGCCTGTCGGATTCAAGAGGAGCTACTACTTCCGCTGCCCGCTGGAACGGGGAGGTGGACGTCGTCTTCATCAACAACCGAACGTGTGACCGAGTACGGAGGTGCTGCCCGTTCGTGGCGCCGGAACCGATCGTGATCAAGATCTTCTACGCGCTTTTGCAAGCGGCAAGTGATCGTCTACCGCAGCAATAAGAGCCTACTCTTATAGGCTTTGGAATCTCTTCAAGGGTTAGTCTTGATCATCCCCTCGTTGCTACCGTCTTCTAGATTGCATCTTGGCTTGGATTGCGTGTTCGCGATAGGAAAATTTTTGTTTTCTATGCAACGTTTTCCTACAGTGGTATCAGAGCCGTGTCTATGCATAGATGGTTGCACGAGTAGAACACAATGGTTTTGTGGGCGTTGATGCTTATGTTATCTTTAGCTTGAGTACTTTGCATCTTTGTGGCATAGTGGGATGAAGCGGCTTGGGCTAACTTTACATGACCGCGTTCATGAGATTTGCTCCACGCTTGACATGCAACTTGTATTGCATAAGTGGCTTTGCGGGTGTCTGTCTCTCCTACTATAGTGAAGATTCAATTTACTTTTCTATTTACAACACTAGTATCACCGTTGTGGTTCATGTTCGTAGGTAGATTAGATCTCACTCGAAAACCCTAAACCACGTAAAATATGCAAACCAAATTAGAGACGTCTAACTTGTTTTTGCAGGGGTTTGGTGATGTGATATGGCCATAATGTGATGATGAATATGTATGAGATGATCATTATTGTATTGTGGCAACCGGCAGGAGCCTTATGGTTGTCTTTAAATTTCATGTTGAGTAGTATTTCAAAGTAGTTGTAATAGTTGCTACATGAGGAGAACAATCATGAAGACGGCGCCATGGACCTTGACGCTACGCCGATGATGATGGAGATCATGCCCGTTGATGATGGAGATCATGTCCGTGCTTTGGAGATGAAGATCGAAGGCGCAAAGACTAAAGGGCCATATCATATCACATATAAATTGCATGTGATGTTAATCCTTTATGCATCTTATTTTGCTTAGATCGCGACGGTAGCATTATAAGATGATCCCTCACATTAATATCAAGATAATAAAGTGTTCTTCCCTCGTATGCACCGTTGCATTGTTCGACGTTTTGAAACATCTCGTGATGATCGGGTGTGATAAACTCAACATACAACGGGTGTAAGCCATGTTGCACATGCGGAATACTTGGGTTTGCTTGACGAGCCTAGCATGTACAGACATGGCCTCGGGACAATGGAAACCGAAAGGTTGAACACGAGTCATATGGATGATATGATCAACATGTTGATGTTCACCATTGAAACTACATCATCTCACGTGATGATCGGTTTTGGTGTAGTGGATTTGGATCGTGTACCACTTTACAACTATGAGGGATGTTGTATTAAGTGGGAGTTCATTAGTAATTAGATTAAAACATGAACTAATTATCATAAACATAGTCCGAGTAGTATTTTGAATTAATTTTGTAGTATTGGCATCCGTTTACTACTATGCGCTAGTCTTATAATTGAGATAGAAATATCGTTAAAATCTGACTAGAAACTTTACGGATTAGTACCGTATTGTTAATGAATCAAGAAATGATTAAGTCCTATTGCAAACATTTAGTGAAACTCACTTTGTTGATTCAGAGAGCTATGGTTTCAATTAGTACCTAAAGTTATCTTGTCTCCGTGAAACTTGAAGTTCAAATCTGTTTGAAAAGTAAGGAGCTGAAAATTTAGTTTTCGAAATAATCAAGGTATGAGATATATGTGATATCTAAGACCTTATTGCAAGATGATAGAATATAATTTGGTGAGACTACATAAACTCATAAGTTTTATGGGAATGTATGAAGGTTGAAGACGTCGAGCGTCCCAATCCTCCAACTATTGGGGCACTAACAATATTCGCATATCCATGAAGTGATTGTCCTTAGTATGCACCGTTGCTAAGACTCGTCGTTTCGAAGCATCACGTGATGATCGGGTGTTATAGATTCTACGTGTGCTTACAACGGGTGCAAGCCAGATTTGCACATACGAATACTAAGGTTAAACTTTATGAGCCTAGCATGTACAGACATGGTCTCAAAAAGTTGTCATGAATTGATGGATAAAATTATGAATGAAATTGTTCATCATAGTTATTAATAAGTGAAATCTAGAACACTTGTCATATGATGATCAACTTCAAAGTAAAAACCTCAAGGTTATTGGTATTTGACCAACAAACCTAGAAGTTATTGATGTTGAAGTGTTTTTCTGAATAATGAGGAAAGCTAAAAGAGAAACTGCAAAAGATATTCTGGCAGAAAGAAAGAAAAGACTAGAAAGTCTAGCTCAGGTGTATATAAATGATATACATGTTATGGTTGTATTCCTAGTTAACTCACACTATGAAATTCTTGGGTATTAGTACTATATTGGTTGGTATGAAGTGTCATACAAAACAACACAATACAAGAATACAATGGCCTAAGTGACTGACAAGGAATATGATAGGAATACACGTCTGGAACAAAATAAAGTGCTATTATGTTCGTCGTTGGCATTCTATCTAGCCCTTAGAATTTATAATAAAGAACTTAATAATTTTTATTTAGCTCTGGTCAAATGAAAACAATGAGTTGTTCAAATTATGACATTACTCCATGTACGATGGATAAGTTATTATAAATCTTAATGGTGAAACACATATACATAAAACTGACGCTAAAATGCCATAAGGCAAATGATTTGAATTCCACTTATCTGTGGAACTGCCATTTAGGTCATGTTAGAAAGGAACGCATAAAGGAACTCCATGCAAATGGATTTTTGGAGTCACTTGATTTTTGAATCATTTGACGCTTGCAAATCTTTTCTAAAGAGAATGATTAAAATACCGTTCATAGGCCAAGAGTTGAACGGGCAACTAACTTAGTGAAAAATACATGATGATGTATATGGTTCATCGGGCATAGTTGTGTGCGGGAGATTCTTCTACTTCATGAAAATTTTCAACAATGAATTGAGTATATATATGTGGATATATTCAATAAGGAAGAAGTTTGAAACATTTGAATGGATTCAAATAAATTTCAGCATGAAGTGGAAATCATCGTAATAGAAAAATCAAATATCTATGATTGGATCATGGTAGAAATATTTGAATTACGAGTTTTAGCGAACATCTAAGAGAGTTATGAAATTGTTCTACAACTCACATTTCTTGGAGTATCATAATGATGATATAGTATCCGAGATATGTATCCAAACCTTGTTGGATTAATAATGAGATAAAATATTATGACGCCATTATATTTTTGTGGATTATGCTTTAGTGACTACCGCTTTTACACTGAATAGAGCATCATCATGATCCGTTGAAATGACACCATACGAGTTATGGTATGGGTATAAACCTTAATAGTCTTTCTTTAAATTTTGGTCTAAGAGTTTACAACCAAAATCGGATGAATGTCTTTGTTGGTTATCCCAGAGATTTAATTGGGAATTCTTCCCACAAGACAAAGACAAAAGTGTTTGTCAATGTTTCTTATTTCCGAGAAATTGTTTCTAGTGAAGTATTTTGAGTGGGAGGACAATATAATTTGATAAGGTTTATGAACACGAGCATAATGATCGAGTAGCGCAAGCATCGGAATTTGTTTCGAAGCGACCACGACGTATCATGGCTCCCATGACTACAAAGTGTTTTAGCCATGGAGATCGAAGTACATATTGAACCTTGTAGGTATGGTTTACTTTGTGATCAAATAAATGATTTGTGAACAAAGGATTGATTTTGAATAATGATAAGCCAACTACAAACAAAGAAGTTATGATGGGCCCGGACTCCGTTAAAATGGCTATATGCCATGAAATCCAAGATATATAAATACTTTTTGAAAGTAAATGGATCTATAAAATTGATGGACTTGGATGGAATATCCTTAAAGAAGCTCGACTTGTCGAAAAATTGTTTACGACAAAGTTCAAAGAGTTGACTACGATAAGATTAGATCTTCCGTAGCAATGCTTATAGTCTATGTGGATTATTCTAGTAATCACTACATATTTCTTTTATGAGATATGCTAGTAGGATGGCAAAATACACTACTTAACGAAGTGTGTATTAAAGGTGTATACAAGATACAACCAAGAGTTTTGCTGGTCCGTGGAATACTAGATAGGTATACGAACTTCAATTGGATGAAGTAAGTATCACGGAGTTAGAATCTTCACCAGATGAAATAGTCAAAGAGTTTTTGATTTCATCAGAAACGATGAAGGTGCTTGCATTTGCAAGAAATTAAGTGGGAGCGCTGAGACATATTTGTAATACTTTATGTAGCTGACATATCGTTGATTATAAATAGTGTAATTATATAATTGATTAAAAGGTTTCATTGAAAATTAGCTTCAATGAAAAGATATGGACTGAAACATATTTAGTGTCAAGATCTATGAAGATAGATTGAAACACATAATAAGTTTAAGTTAAAAGTACATAGAATGAATATTGAAGTAGTTCAATATTAAGAAAATGTTCTTGTCATGTGAAGGTTTAACAAGACTTGAGTGTATCTGACACTCAATGAGTAAAATCACATGAGTGATTATAGATCACGAATAACATGTACACAATCAGATATCATGTGCTATAAAGTGTTATGAGCATATACCAGAATGATTCATATGATGATCATTGAACGACAGTAAGAATATCCTTGAGTACTTTAGAAGAACTAAGGATATATATATATTTTTGTATGAAGAAATGACAAACAAATCGCTGTAAGGTGTTACACCGATATTGGTTTTGTCACATATAAAATATAATTTCAAATCTCAAATTAGACTAAGTGTTGTTTAAAAGGTAGCACAATGAGCTAGAAGTTGTCTATGCTAGATTTAGAAGAGTTCTAAATATTGTGATGGATTCTACAAAAGAAGGCAGAATATGTCATTGTTTTGACAATGACAAAGGATGTTAAGTCGGGAGGTTCTTTGAGAACTTGGTGTAGTTCCGACAAAGTCAGAACTTTGAAGCTATATTGTGTGTGACAATATTAGTGACATATTTCAGACCGCGGAATTAAGGTTCCACCAGAGGACTAAGCATATATACCGACTCATTTGGAAAATGAGTGATGCGCTGAGACGCATATGAATTGCAAAATACATACGTTTCTGAGCGTGTCAGAACCGTTGACTAAAACCTCTCCCGTGAGCAAAACATGATAAAGCACCGGAAGGCCAAGGTGTTATATCTTTACATATGTAAACTAGATTATTGACTCTAGTGCAAGTGGGAGACTGTTGGAGATATGCCCAAGAGGCAATAATAAATGGTTATTATATATCTTTGTGTTTATGATAATGTTTATATATCATGCTATAATTGTATTAACCGAAACATTGGTACATGTGTGATATGTAGACAAACGAGAAGTCCCTAGTATGCCTCTTAAACTAGCTTGTTGATTAATGGATGATTAGTTTCATAATCATGAACATTGGATGTTATTAATAACAAGGTTATGTCATTGTATGAATGATGTAATGGACACACCCAATTAAGCGTAGCATAAGATCTCGTCATTAAGTTATTTGCTATAAGCTTTCGATACATAGTTACCTAGTCCTTATGACCATGAGATCATGTAAATCACTTATACCGGAAAGGTACTTTGATTACATCAAACACCACTGCGTAAATGGGTGGCTATAAAGGTGGGATTAAGTATCCGGAAAGTATGAGTTGAGGCATATGGATCAACGAGTGGGATTTGTCCATCCCGATGACGGATAGATATACTCGGGCCCTCTCGGTGGAATGTCGTCTAATGTCTTGCAAGCATATGAATAAGTTCATAAGAGACCACATACCACGGTACGAGTAAAGAGTACTTGTCAGGAGACGAGGTTGAACAAGGTATAGAGTGATACCGAAGATCAAACCTCGGACAAGTAAAATATCGCGAGACAAAGGGAATTGGTATTGTATGTGAATGGTTCTTTCGATCACTAAAGTCATCGTTGAATATGTGGGAGCCATTATGGATCTCCAGATCCCGCTATTGGTTATTGGTCGGAGTGAGTACTCAACCATGTCCGCATAGTTCACGAACCGTAGGGTGACACACTTAAAGTTGGATGTTGAAATGGTAGTACTTGAATATGGAATGGAGTTCGAATATTTGTTCGGAGTCCCGGATGAGATCCCGGACATCACGAGGAGTTCCGGAATGGTCCGGAGAATAAGATTCATATATAGGAAGTCATATTCCAAGTTTGGAAATGATCCGGTGCATTTATGGCAGGTTCTAGAAGGTTCTAGAAAAATCCGGAAGAATGGCACTTTGGAAAGTGGAGTCCCGAAGAGACTCCACTTGCATGGCCAGCCAAACCCTAGAGGGGAAAGTCCAAGGTGGACTTCCCCCCAAGGTGGCCGGCCACCCCCCTTCATGGAAAGGTGGGAGTCCCACTTGAGGTGGGAATCCCACCTTGGGTAGGTTTCCCTACACATGGAAGGTTTTGGGTTGGGGTCTTATTCGAAGACTTGTACACCAACTCTTGGGGCTTCCACCTATATAAAGAGGGGGAGAGAGGGGCTGGCCGGCCACTCAAGCAACCACCATGGCCGCACCCCTCAAGGGTGCTCTAGCCAGCGCCCCTCTCCCCAAACCCTAGCGGTCTCTCTCTCCTCCACCATATCCCGCACGCTTAAGCGAAGCTCCGCCGGATTTCTCCACCGCCACCGACACCACGCTGTCGTGCTCGTCGGATTCAAGAGGAGCTACTACTTCCGCTGCCCGCCGGAACGGGGAGGTGGACGTCGTCTTCATCAACAACCGAACGTGTGACCGAGTACGGAGGTGCTGCCCGTTCGTGGCGCCGGAACCGATCGTGATCAAGATCTTCTACGCGCTTTTGCAAGCGGCAAGTGATCGTCTCATTGCAGCAATAAGAGCCTACTCTTATAGGCTTTGGAATCTCTTCAAGGGTTAGTCTTGATCATCCCCTCGTTGCTACCGTCTTCTAGATTGCATCTTGGCTTGGATTGCGTGTTCGCGATAGGAAAATTTTTGTTTTCTATGCAACGTTTTCCTACACACTCAACTTGCAAATCATGACCAAGAGTGCCGATCTGAACTCCGATGATCTAGTCTCCTATGTGGCCGCCAATGAAAACATGGCCAAGGCAGGAAAAATGCTCATGGCAATGAACCGTGTTGATGAAGCCTCACACAACCATGAAGCGCCACACAACCTTGCTCTCAAGGCTAGAGCTGACCATGGAGGAGAAGAAGAATATGAAATTGAAGAAGATTAGGAGATGACTTCAACTAGTGACATCGCCACTGATTTTGCCTTCTTTGCCAAGAAGTACAAGGGAAAGTTGCCTATGCTCCTCAATGACAAGAAGAAGAAGAGAACTTGCTACAATTGTGACGAAGAGAGCCACTTTGCAAATGAGTGCCCTTATGAGAAAAGTGTTGACAAGCCAAAGTTCATAAAAGGGGTCAAGCCAAGATTGAAGCCAAACCCAATCAACGATCGATACAAGAGGAACAAGGGAAGAGCCTTTGTTGGGGCGGAGTACTTGTCCGATGAAGAAGAGGAAGATGAGGAGAAGGAGGCCGGAGTGGCCGGCTTGGCTTTCTCTAAACCCGGGTCACTCTTCACATATGACTACTCCAAGGATTACTCCACGGAGAATGATGTTGGTTCTTCCTTCATGGCAAGAATAACACAAGATGATGACTCCGACGACTCTTCCTCATCTACAACCGTTGGCTCTTGTCTTATGGCAAGAGAAACCGAGGTAATGGAACCCCCACCTTCTTTGTCTAGTGTCCTTGATAATGAAGCTGAAAATCAAGATGAATTAACTGTGCTTAAGGAACTTTACAATGTTAGATGCACCCTTCGTGGTGAAGCTCTTGTCAAATTTGATTTCTTGATGGACTCTCTCAAAGAAAAGGATGAGTCCATTGAGGAATTAGAATATCATTTGAATGATAAGGAAAGGAGATTCAATCTCCTAAGACAAGAGCTAAAAACCGAAAGGTGCATATCTCAAGGTCTTAAGCAACAAATTGAAACTTATGAACTAGATAAAGTTAAGGATCTTGAAACTATTGAAAGGGCTCAATCTTTGACCCAAGAGCTTAATGCCTCAAAGGAGGAACTTGAAGTTGCTCATGCTTCTCTCACTAGGGATCTTGACCATCTTGAAAGAGCTAACAAGCTTGTCAAGGATGAGCTCAAGAAACTTGGAAAGAACCATGACCTACTCCAAGAAACCTACTCTAAAGCTCTTGAATCAATGAATGATTCTATTGTTGATAAAAATGTTGCTAGTTCCTCCACCACCTTTATTAGTGAGCATGCTAAGCTTGTTGCGGAACATGTTCGTTTACAAGAGGAACTATCTTTGCATGTTGAGACCAATACATATCTTGAATCTTTGGTAACCAAATATGGTCTCAACTATTATCCTAATGAATCGGCTTGTGAGCAAGCAACTACTCTTGAGGAAAATGTGTAAACATCCGGATTTTTAAGTCCGGATGCCCTATTACATCATACATCGCAATCCCATGAAGATTGTTTTTGCGAGACATAATAGTAAGTAGTTCAGAGTCATCATTTATTACAACACATAAGGTCTTACAACAAGGGATCACATGATCCAATATTACACAAATAGATTGTTCAACATCACAAATAAGTAGCGGAAGCGTAGTAGTAGTGGACTATATATTCCACAAGCAACGCTTGACGTTAGAAGACGATCCTAGTTATCGTAGACATCCTGCCGTCCGTCATCCCGGTACTCGTTGCTCCTCTTCAAAGTCTGGCATTTGAATAGCCAGGGCAAAGCCATGAGTACTTTTAAAGTACTCGCAAACTAATACTAAGGTAAAATATATTAAGTGTAATAAGGGGTACTAAGCTCTAGGTTTCTTTGCATAAAGCCAAGTTTTCATTTGATAAACCTTTAATAAACACCCATCATTGGCTAGACTAACTCAAGTGGGAACATTAGTGTCATTCCCACAATTCTTTTGGAATCCAAGTCAAGTCACCATTCAATTCATCATTTCAAAGGAAATTCTGATACGGAAATAGTATGGCCTTTCCAATCGTCCATAACCGCGGACACGGCTATTCGAATAGGTTTAACACTCTGCAGAGGTTGTACTCTTGTGCCACAACTTTTGATTACATCCGTCGAGGATAACCCCGAATCATCGTAACTCGAGTACGCGGATCATCAACCTTAACCTTTCACTTATATGTCCTAGTATAGGCACCTCTCCCCATGAGCTTGGCCTCCCGGTGAGAACCAACTCGTTAACCCGGGAACCGCACGGGGCTTGGGTCGTACATTCACCTCATATTCACATCACTTCTCATATACGGAGGCAGCCTCGGCGTAACCCCTATGATGCTTGTTTAGAGGGAACCCATACTAAAATACACAAGTTTCTAGTTAAGCCCTACCCATAATCAGGTATTGTGGGGGTACTTGTATAATTGGAAGGGTATCGCATTCAAACCCATATCAGTTTTATATCAAAAATCACCATCTTCTCTTGGTCACATTCACATTCAAAGTCATTCAATGGAATGAACCATCATTCCAAGGTTTCAACTTCATTTCAAAGTCACATGTTCCCATCTAGAGTAGTCCAATTTTATCTGATTAGCACTAGCAACTATGTCATGAGGGGTTCTATCTAGCTTTGAGTGTTTCTAATATCACCTTTGATCTTGTTCTAACCTATACCCAGTGAAATCATAAATCAAAAAGTACTTTGAAGTAAATAAGCAAAAGTAATTGCAAAGTAAAAGCATGGGATAGGTAAAGCATAAATTTAAAAGAGGTGATGGTGCCATGCTCTTGTAGAGCTTTGCATCATGATGGTTAGCAAGATTATTAGCTTGCCTTGAGCTGAGTAGTGATCGAAGTTCTCCTCTTCTTCTGGAGAGTAGGCTTCCTCCTCTTGATACTCCTCGTTACTAGCGTCTATATACGAATACGAGGTATAAATACTAAACCAAACTCACATACTATACTAAAAACACCCAAAAAGGTTCACACACTATTCCTATCATCAATCAAACATGGCATGGTGGGTTGTTGGATGAGTTCTTATAAAAAAATAATTTCCTCTTATTATTACTATTTCTTAACTTTTATATGTAGTTCCTTAGAGAAATTAATTTCCTATTATTACCTTATATTAAGATTTAATCTCTTCATATAATAATCAGGTATGAAATATAGGTTGACCCAAGGTCAACATTTCATATCTATTATATGTGAGTATATAATAATTGAAGTGCTATACTTCACATGGTTTTTAATACTTAACATTTAAATGAATTAAAATCTCTAAGTAATAATTATCAGAGGTTTATGTCTAAGTCATTCCCTCTGGTTGTATTACTTAGGATCAAGATTTAAATGAGAGGATAGCTCTCATATTACTTATTGAATTTAAATTCAAGTTGAAAAGCACTAGAATTGACTACATAGCTATTTTATTTCATCTAGTCCATGATCATGCAAATAACATGTCTATTTTATTGCATAATCAATTAGAGGACATCAATTGTGATTTATGCGAATTGGAATCAACTCAAAATTAATTATGGTTGAATTTTAAATAAATTTTCAAGTTGCAAAAGCCCTGACTTGTTATTTTTAACATTTAAATTCTACTATGAAATTGGAGATGGGACCAGTGGCATTATTTAGATAATTTTATGAGCTTTCTGAATATATAAAATTTGTTAAATTTGGTGTAGTAGATTTTAAGTTATTCAATTTTAAAGTGGGCAACAGAATTGAATTTGAACTAAATGACTTAATTCATTTTTGAATTATTGGGCCACGCGGGAAAACCTAACGGGCCGAAACAGGAATTAAATTCACTGCGCAGCCCAACAAGCCACGGGTGCGAGTGGGCTGCCCTGACGAGGTGGGGTCCACCTGTCGGCGACAGTTTAAACAACGAAACCGTACGCTGCATCTAAGCCGTAGGATTAGAAAGGAGATCGACGGCGCGTGAACGTCGTCGTCTCCGACGAGAGGCGAGCTCACTGGCGGCGAGCCTAGGAGGTCGGGGAGCCTACCAGGCCGTTGCAGGTGTCTGGCAGTATGCTCGGGGAAGTGGTCGTCGACGAGGAACAGCCTGGTGCAGTGGCGGCGCTCGGGGAGGCTCCAATCGAAGCAGAGCTTCCGCGGGCTCCGGCGAACTCGAGCTCGCAATTCGAGCTGCTCCAACGGCTATTGGTGAAATTGATCGGGGGGTGTTGCTCAGTGAAGGGAGGGGAGTGATTTTTGTGAAGAGAGGGGGAGCCGATCGTCGCTATTTATAGCGGCCGATGGTGGCCGTGAGGTGCTGTGGAGGTGCGGCCATGGCGCGGCGCTTCTGGCGATCGAAAGGGCAAGGCGAGGACGACATCTTGTAGGCGTTGTCCTGGCGATGCTCTAGGGCTAGCTGGCGCAGAGAAAGGGTGAGAGGATGGCTCGGGCGCATGTGATGAGTGCCGCAGTACCCGCGATACTTCGCCGGCGAGGACGACTGTGACAAGGCCGCCGCAGGCATTCGAGTGTGTCTAGGTGGTAGAGGGTGTGGAGTAGCTACTCGACGCGGTGGTAGGGATGCAGGAGGAGGACGGCGTCGCTCGAGCGCGCGACGTACTGGCGCGGCCAGTGCGCGGTCACCGCGTCGACTGGCACGTCCTGGCAACGTTTTGGCACGCGCGTTCCGGCCAATGCCAAGCCTTGGCGATCGAGTGCAAAGTACTGGTGCGATCCTTATGCTTCCAAGATGCTCCAGGACAAGGTGATGGGCTGAGAGAGAGGCCAGAGAGAGGGATGCCCAAAGTGGCCGGCATGCTACGGTGAGGTGCATCTCTCCTCACTTTTCTGCTTTAAACGACCAAGCCAAGTACTGAGCTAGCTGCAGGGAGCATGGAGGGAGCTAATGATCACGAAAAGAAAGTGGTTTAGGCAAGAAACCGATGAACAATAGCATGTAACACCATTTGCAAATGATGCCTGCCAGGTGTTCGACACAATGCCCGCATGAACATTTTTGTCGAATTTTGGAATTCTTTTTGGTACATCTCAATTATATATTTAATGTGTTGGATTGGTGGTGGTGGTGTTCATTTTGGAAGTGATTTGCAACATTTCAAATTTGAGGTGATCTTCACATCGATTTAAAGTCCTCTCTTGTCAATTTTCTACTGGTCAACCTAGTCAACTTTAACCATTATAGTCAACATGAAAGTTGTAGACCCTGACATGGTCTTGGATGACATGGCCTTGGTTGACTAAGTTTAGTTTAAGAATTGAGAAATACAGAGGGGTAAAGTGGTGAAGAAAATATTTTTGAGCCATATGACCATTATCATATGTATGAAGAAATCTTGATTTCTTTGGGTTTAATTCTTGATCCAAGGATGCTTTTGTGTTAGTTTATCATATTGAAGTATTTTAGAAGCAAGAGGGCAAGCAATTGTGGCCTAGGTTAAGGAATTGCAAATTGGCATATGGTGTATGTAAGTGAAATATGGGTTTCTCCCCATTTTCTTTATTTCTTCTCAAATTAGGGTTTGATCATCTTTGTTAGGGTTCACCTAGCAATTGATAAACATACTAACACTCATCATGGAAATAGCACATAAGAAAAGCACTCAAATGCATAAAACTATATGTGGCACTATATGCATATGAAAAGTTTTTGTTTGTTGCAAATTTTGAATAATGGAAACTCTCTCTTGATTTTATTATTGTTGAAACTTGGGATGTTACAAACCCTTCCCCCTTACAAAAGATCTCGTCCCGAGATCTTAAAGAAAACTAGGTACTAAAGAGATTTGGGTACTCAGTCTTCATGAAATCTTCTCTCTCCCAAGTGGCTTCTTCTTCGGTGTGATTACTCCATTGGATCTTCAGAAACTTGATACTCCTGGTGCGAGTGGTTCTGAAAGCTTCTTCCAGGATGCGAATAGGTACTTCGCGATATGTCAAATCTGAGTTGATATCTATAGCTCGATGATCGATGTTCTTGAAAACCTCGGTCTTCTCAGGCACCTCTAAGCATTTCCGGAGTAACGAGATGTGAAACACATTGTGCACCGCTGACATCTCTTCTGGTAACTCCAGTTGATAGGACACTTCTCCTCGGCGACTCAGGACTTTGAAGGGTCCGACATATCGGGGTGCAAGCTTTCCTCTAAGCTGGAATCTCTGCATTCCTTTAAGGGGGACACTTTGAGATACACGAAATCTCCGATCTCGAAGGTCATCTCTCGGCGTCTCTTGTCGGCGTAGCTCTTCCGTCTTGATTGAGCGGTCTTGAGGTACTCGCGGATCTTGTGAACCTTCTCTTCAGCTTCCCGGAGAATATCTGGTCCAAAGACTTGACTCTCTCCAACTTCCGACCAATTCAGAGGGGTACGGCACTTCCTTCCGTACAGGGCTTCAAAGGGGGCCATTTGCAAACTGGCTTGGTAGCTGTTGTTGTACGAGAATTCTGCGTACGGCAAGCAGTCTTCCCACTTGGATCCATACTCTAGCACACATGCTCTCAACATATCTTCCAGTATCTGGTTGACTCGTTCAGTCTGTCCATCCGTCTGCGGGTGATAGGCTGTGCTGAAGTTCAGCCGGGTCCCGAGTCCTTCATGTACCTTCTGCCAAAATCTGGAGGTGAATTGAGATCCTCTATCGGATACTATTGACTTCGGGGTTCCGTGCAGGCTGACTATCCGTGAGATATACAACTCTGCCAGTCTTGGTCCTTGATAGGTGGTCTTGACGGGGATGAAGTGGGCGACTTTGGTCAATCTGTCGACCACTACCCAGATAGAATAATTCCCTTTACTAGATCTGGGCAATCCAATGATGAAGTCCATTCCTACCGAATCCCACTTCCATTCGGGAATTTGCAGGGGCTGTAGCAGTCCCGCGGGTCGTTGATGCTCGGCCTTGACTCTCTGACAGATGTCACACTTGGCGATGTAACTCCCGATGTCCCGCTTCATTCCATGCCACCAGAACTGTTCCTTCAGGTCCTGGTACATCTTGGTACCTCCGGGGTGAATAGAATACAAGGTGTCATGGGCTTCCTTCAGAATAACTTGTTTCAACTCGGAATCTGACGGCACGCACAAGCGTCCGTTGTACCAAAGCACTCCTTCTTCATCTACGGTGAATCCTGGTGCCTTTCCCGCAGTTATTTGGCTTTTGACTCCGTCAATGCTAGCATTTCCCTTCTGGGCTTCTTTGATCTGACTAATCAAGGTGGGTTGGAGTTCAATGCTGGCGAGAAAACCTTCGCTTACTAGCTCCATCCTAAATTGTTCAAACTCTTGGTGAAGGCTAGGTTGCTCTTCGGCGTTTATGGAGTTCAACTGACACGGCAGTCTACTCAAAGCATCTGCTACCACATTGGCCTTGCCAGGGTGATAGTGAATTTCCATATCATAATCCTTGATTAACTCTAACCATCTCCTTTGCCGCATGTTTAGCTCCTTCTGGGTGAAGATATACTTCAAGCTCTTGTGATCCGAATAGATCTCGCACCGATTACCCATGAGGTAATGACACCATACTTTCAAGGCTAACACGACAACCAGATAGTTCTGTTCATGCTGCTTCAGTTGCCTTGACAGGTACGAGATCACTTTGCCTTCTTGCATCAACACACATCCAAGACCAATCTTGGAGGCATCACAATACACATCAAATGGTTTGGTGATGTCCGGCATGATCAATATTGGGGCTGAAGTCGATCTGCTCTTGAGGCTGTTGGAAACTCTCTTCACACTTGTCCGTCCATTCGAACTTCTTGTCCTTCTTCAACAGTTGCGTCATAGGTCTGGCTATGCTTGAGAATCCTTCAACGAATCGGCGGTAATATCCCGCCAATCCGAGAAATGCACGGACCTCAGTCTGGGTGGTTGGGGCTTTCCATTCTGCAACGGTCTTTATTTTGGCGGGATCAACAGCAATTCCTCCTGCTGACAAGATGTGTCCCAGGAATCCTACCTCCTTCAACCAAAACTCACACTTTCTGAACTTGGCGTACAGCTGGTGTTCCCAGAGAGTATCTAAAACCACTTCCAGGTGTTGCTCATGTTCTTCTTCGGTTTTGGAGTAGATAAGGATGTCGTCGATGAAGACAACGACGAACTTATCCAAGAAGTTCATGAAGATCTTATTCATGAGATTCATGAAATAAGCGGGGGCGTTGGTCAATCCAAATGACATGACGTTGTACTCATACAATCCATATCTGGTGGTGAAGGAAGTTTTGGGGATGTCCGTTGCACGGATCTTCAGCTGATGGTAACCTGTCCTAAGATCAATCTTAGAGAACACGGTGGCACCGGTCAACTGGTCAAATAGGTCTTCTATCTTGGGCAAGGGATACTTGTTCTTGATGGTGACGTCATTGAGCTTGCGGTAATCCGTACATAAACGAATCGCACCATCCTTCTTGTCCACAAACAATACTGGTGATCTCCAGGGTGATGCACTTGGTCTAATCAAACCCTTGGCTAACATATCATCCAGTTGTTTCTTTAGTTCCACTAACTCTGCTGGGTTCATACTGTAAGCTCTCTGGGCTATAGGTCCTGTTCCAGGGATTAACTCGATGATAAACTCGATATCCCGATCCGGGGGCATACCGGGTAGGTCATCTGGAAATACATCAGGGTATCTACAGACGACCCTGATTGTATCCAAGGTGGGTTTGGCTAAACTCGGTTGCGGGTAAACTTTACGGGCAGTTTTTCGAGATGTGCTCTACTAACACTCCGGTGCTACTAGTCATGGTGATGGCCTTCTTGGCACAATCAATCAGTCCATGATGTTTGGACATCCAGTCCATACCCAGTACTACTTCCAAACCTTTTGTTCCCAGAACAATCAAATTTGCATAAAATTCTGTTTCATGAATTCTGATAGGAACATTTTTGCAAATTTTTCTAGCTTTAGTGGTTGATCCAGGTATTTGCACTACCATGACATGCTTCAAACTGATGGGTTGAATCTTACTAGTGCATGCAAAATCTTCCGTAACAAATGAATGTGATGCTCCAGAATCAAACAACACTCTTGCAGGTATTGAGTTAACAGAGAACATACCCAGCACGACATCTGGGGCTTCCTGAGCTTCTTCCGCACTCATGTGAAAGAGGCGGCCGCTACGGTTGTTCGGGTTGTTGGGGGTGAACTTCTTGCCGGTGGCGACATGGCGTTGCTGCTGAGCAGGGCCAGAGGTGTTGGCTACAATCTTGGCAAGTCTCTTGGGACACTCGTTGGAGTAGTGCCCCACCACGCCACACTCATAGCAATTGATGGTGGACTTGTCCTTGGTGGCGACAGGGACAGCATTGCTCCCAGTCCTCGGAGCAGTGTTGGTGTTGGGGTTGACAGGGGCTCTTGTCGGAGCGCGGTTGAAGTTGTTGTTGTGGTGGACGTAGTTGTTGCTGTTGTGGTGGTGTCCTCCTGTCCTGGGGTTTCCTCCACTCCGGTTCTGATAACCGGGGCGCGACATCTGTGTCGGTGGCCTGTTGTTTTTGGGGGTGAATCCTCCGCTTGAGCTAGGGCGGAACTTGGAGGTGTTGCTGGGCCCACTCTGGTGCATCATGCGGCGCTTGCGGTTTTCATTGGCTTGGTTCAACTTGCCCTCCATCTGGATGGCAGAGTCAACAAGGGCTTCGAGGTCAGCAAAGGGATGTTGACCAACACGGTCTGCATCTCATCGTGCAGTCCGTTCAGGAACCTCTCCTTCCTCTTCTCGGTGGTGTCAGTCTCATCCGGGGCGTACCTTGACAGGGTGAGGAATCTGTCGCGGTATTCTACCACGGTCAGACGGCCTTGCTTTAACTCGCCGAACTCATCCCGCATCTTCTTGATGAGACCCGGTGGCACATGATACTTGCTAAACTTGAGCTTGAAATCTGCCCAAGTCATTAGTTGCCCCGCATTCAATGCGCGAGCACTTGTCCACCAAGCACGTGCAGGTCCTGCCAGATAGTGGGTGGCAAACAGCACCTTGTCATTATCTTCCACTCCGGCAACCTCAAGATTGTTCTCCATTGTTTGGAGCCAATCGTCAGCATCAAGGGGTTCCTCTATTTTGCTAAACACCGGTGGGTTGGTGTTCTGAAAATTCTTCAGCTTGGAGCCCGGATGGTCATGGTTCCCGTGGCCTTGGTTGTTCTGTGCCAGCTGTTGCAGAGCAGTGATATTGGCATGCCTTTCAGCGCGTTCAGCCTCTCTGTCCTCCATCATGAGCTGCAGCATCTGCATCAGCGCATCCTGATTTGCGTTGCGATTTGGGAGTGCCATCTGAACAGGGGTATGGATCATGAGATGAGAGAGAAATTTCTATGGCTTATTTTGGGAGTAAAATCACATAATTAAAACTTGATTCATAAGATGATAATATTACACACACAAACATAGTCATGAAGGTAGCAATTATTACAAGCCAACAATCCGGAGGGTTTGAAGAACCCTTTCAACAATCTACGATACATGGGGCGGATACAAAGGACCGATACATCTCATACTACGCAAGTGCTCAGAGAGGGATGGAAGCTATCCATCGATGCGGAGCGGGAAGGTGGTGTCCATCCCGGCAGGCAGGTTCTGGTGGAAGTCCATGTCTCCGTCTTCCTCCTCCTCGTAGTCATTGTCGTTGCTGACATAGGAGTAGCCATCCCCTTGGATGTCTTCCCCCTCGCCTTCTCCTTCCAGGATCTGAAGCTGCTCTGCCTGGGTGGAGATGGTCTCCTTCAGGACGGAGATCTTGGTCTTGAGGCGGTGGATGGTGGAGTCCCTCTTCGCGACCAGCTGGCGGAGAGTTCTACGCTCCTTTGCGATGACCTTGATGGTCTCCGCATACTGGTTCAGCTGTTGCTGAGTGTGGTTGGCGGCGGCGCGAGAGTTCTCCAGCGCAGCCCGCGAGTCTCGAACAACATGTAGTCGAGATGATCCACGTGGTGCCTCAGCACGGGGTGGAATGGCAGGCGGAGGGGCAGCCCCACAGAGGAGTGCCTTGCAAAGTGTGCAAAGCGTTCCCCTTCAATAGCCAGCGAGTTCTGCCCACACAGACGAGCGAGGGCCTCCTGTAAAGCGTGGGCGAGTCCATCCACCCAGGTGTTGTCTCGGAGAGAGAACTGAATCTGGCGGAACATGGGTGACTCCGGCTTCCCAGGGAGGTTAGCCATGATGAGCCACTGGAGTTGGCCATTGGCTTGGTCAGTGATCTGGCCTCCGTAAAACACGGGAGGCGAACGTCCGAGGAACTCTGTGAGGGCAAACAGATCCCTCTCAAAGATCAGATCCCCACCGTTCGCCAAGTCGTACACTTGGGTTTGGATGAAGGGCTCCGTCGGGATGATGGGCTCCATCTGTAGAGGGAGTGACAAGCAAGTTAAAAAGTGCAAGTGTTCAAAATTTTAAGTAATAAGAACATGAATTGGTTATTTTGAAAAGATCTCATAGGTAAGGGTATGATTGTATTTTTCATAACTATTTCCTTCCTTATATTTGAAACTAAGTTTGCCGAACATCCATTCTAACTAGGGCCTCCTAAGGTCAAACAATGGCTCTGGTACCAACTTGTAAACATCCGGATTTTTAAGTCCGGATGCCCTATTACATCATACATCGCAATCCCAGGAAGATTGTTTTTGCGAGACATAATAGTAAGTAGTTCAGAGTCATCATTTATTACAACACATAAGGTCTTACAACAAGGGATCACATGATCCAATATTACACAAATAGATTGTTCAACATCACAAATAAGTAGCGGAAGCGTAGTAGTAGTGGACTATATATTCCACAGGCAACGCTTGACGTTAGAAGACGATCCTAGTTATCGTAGACATCCTGCTGTCCGTCATCCTGATACTGTTGCTCCTCTTCAAAGTCTGGCATTTGAATAGCCAGGGCAAAGCCATGAGTACTTTTAAAGTACTCGCAAACTAATACTAAGGTAAAATATATTAAGTGTAATAAGGGGTACTAAGCTCTAGGTTTCTTTGCATAAAGCCAAGTTTTCATTTGATAAACCTTTAATAAACACCCATCATTGGCTAGACTAACTCAAGTGGGAACATTAGTGTCATTCCCACAATTCTTTTGGAATCCAAGTCAAGTCACCATTCAATTCATCATTTCAAAGGAAATTCTGATACGAAAATAGTATGGCCTTTCCAATCGTCCATAACCGCGGACACGGCTATTCGTATAGGTTTAACACTCTGCAGAGGTTGTACTCTTGTGCCACAACTTTTGATTACATCCGTCGAGGATAACCCCGAATCATCGTAACTCAGCACGCGAATCATCAACCTTAACCTTTCACTTATATGTCCTAGTATAGGCACCTCTCCCCATGAGCTTGGCCTCCCGGTGAGAACCAACCGTTAACCCGGGAACCGCACAGGGCTTGGGTCGTACATTCACCTCATATTCACATCACTTCTCATATACGGAGGCAGCCTCGCGTAACCCCTATGATGCTTGTTTAGAGGGAACCCATACTAAAATACACAAGTTTCTAGTTAAGCCCTACCCATAATCGTGTATTGTGGGGGTACTTGTATAATTGGAAGGGTATCGCATTCAAACCCATATCGGCTTTATATCAAAAATCACCATCTTCTCTTGGTCACATTCACATTCAAAGTCATTCAATGGAATGAACCATCATTCCAAGGTTTCAACTTCATTTCAAAGTCACATGTTCCCATCTAGAGTAGTCCAATTTTATCTGATTAGCACTAGCAACTATGTCATGAGGGGTTCTATCTAGCTTTGAGTGTTTCTAATATCACCTTTGATCTTGTTCTAACCTATACCCAGTGAAATCATAAATCAAAGAGTACTTTGAAGTAAATAAGCAAAAGTAATTGCAAAGTAAAAGCATGGGATAGGTAAAGCATAAATTTAAAAGAGGTGATGGGTGCCATGCTCTTGTAGAGCTTTGCATCATGATGGTTAGCAAGATTATTAGCTTGCCTTGAGCTGAGTAGTGATCGAAGTTCTCCTCTTCTTCTGGAGAGTAGGCTTCCTCCTCTTGATACTCCTCGTTACTAGCGTCTATATACGAATACGAGGTATAAATACTAAACCAAACTCACATACTATACTAAAAACACCCAAAAAGGTTCACACACTATTCCTATCATCAATCAAACATGGCATGGTGGGTTGTTGGATGAGTTCTTATAAAAAAAAATTTCCTCTTCTTATTACTATTTCTTAACTTTTATATGTAGTTCCTTAGAGAAATTAATTTCCTATTATTACCTTATATTAAGATTTAATCTCTTCATATAATAATCAGGTATGAAATATAGGTTGACCCAAGGTCAAAATTTCATATCTATTATATGTGAGTATATAATAATTGAAGTGCTATACTTCACGGACAGGGTGTTTCTACACCCGGGTGCATATGCACCCTTTATTTGAAATGCATATTAAACATATTTTAAAATGTTAGAAAAATACAAATAAAAATTCCCCGTGTATACCTTGACATATTACATGCTTACAAAGTTGTTTCAGCAAAAACCGATATAGCTTAGGTCTCTGTGCAAAAAAGACAAATCTTTGGTGCTAAAATAGTCTATTTTTTGAGGCATTATTTGTCTTTTTTACACAGTGGTAGAAAAATTGTTGGTTTTATGTGAAACTTTACGTGCACACATAGAACATGTCCCTCTATATGCTAAATTTTTTTACTAAATTTTTTATGTTTTGGAAATATGTTTTATATATACCAGGTGCATATGCACCCGAGATCAGATTTGGTTTTCCGTGGTTTTTAATACTTAACATTTAAATGAATTAAAATCTCTAAGTAATAATTATCAGAGGTTTATGTCTAAGTCATTCCCTCTGGTTGTATTACTTAGGATCAAGATTTAAATGAGAGGATAGCTCTCATATTACTTATTGAATTTAAATTCAAGTTGAAAAGCACTAGAATTGACTACATAGCTATTTTATTTCATCTAGTCCATGATCATGCAAATAACATGTCTATTTTATTGCATAATCAATTAGAGGACATCAATTGTGATTTATGCGAATTGGAATCAACTCAAAATTAATTATGGTTGAATTTTAAATAAATTTTCAAGTTGCAAAAGTCCCTGACTTGTTATTTTTAACATTTAAATTCTACTATGAAATTGGAGATGGGACCAGTGGCATTATTTAGATAATTTTATGAGCTTTCTGAATATATAAAATTTGTTAAATTTGGTGTAGTAGATTTTAAGTTATTCAATTTTAAAGTGGGCAACATGTAATTGAATTTGAACCAAATGACTTAATTCATTTTTGAATTATTGGGCCACGCGGGAAAACCTAACGGGCCGAAACAGGAATTAAATTCACTGCGCAGCCCAACAAGCCACGGGTGCGAGTGGGCTGCCCTGACGAGGTGGGGTCCACCTGTCGGCGACGCTTAAACAAATGAAACGGTACGCTGCATCTAAGCCGTAGGATTAGAAAGGAGATCGACGGCGCGTGAACGTCGTCGTCTCCGACGAGAGGCGAGCTCACTGGCGGCGAGCCTAGGGGCTCGGGGAGCCTACCAGGCCGTTGCAGGTGTCTGGCAGTATGCTCGGGGAAGTGGTCGACGACGAGGAACAACCTGGTGCAGTGGCGGCGCTCAGGGAGGCTCCAATCGAAGCAGAGCTTCCGCGGGCTCCGGCGAACTCGAGCTCGCAATTCGAGCTGCTCCAACGGCTATTGGTGAAATTGATCGGGGGGTGTTGCTCAGTGAAGGGAGGGGAGTGATTTGTGTGAAGAGAGGGGGAGCCGATCGTCGCTATTTATAGCGGCCGATGGTGGCCGTGAGGTGCTGTGGAGGTGCGGCCATGGTGCGGCGCTTCTGGCGATCGAAAGGGCAAGGCGAGGACGGCATCTTGTAGGCGTTGTCCTGGCGATGCTCTAGGGCTAGCTGGCGCAGAGAAAGGGTGAGAGGATGGCTCGGGCGCGTGTGATGAGTGCCGCAGTACCCGCGGTACTTCGCCGGCGAGGACGACTGTGACAAGGCCGCCGCAGGCATTCGAGTGTGTCTAGGTGGTAGAGGGTGTGGAGTAGCTACTCGACGCGGTGGTAGGGATGCAGGAGGAGGACGGTGTCGCTCGAGCGCGCGACGTACTGGCGCGACCAGTGCGCGGTCACCGCGTCGACTGGCACGTCCTGGCAGCGTTTTGGCACGCGCGTTCCGGCCAATGCCAAGCCTTGGCGATCGAGTGCAAAGAACTGGTGCGATCCTTATGCTTCCAAGATGCTCCAGGACAAGGTGATGGGCTGAGAGAGAGGCCAAGAGAGGGATGCCCAAAGTGGCCGGCATGCTATGGTGAGGTGCATCTCTCCTCACTTTTCTGCTTTAAACGACCAAGCCAAGTACTGAGCTAGCTGCAGGGAGCATGGAGGGAGCTAATGATCACGAAAAGAAAGTGGTTTAGGCAAGAAACCGATGAACAATAGCATGTAACACCATTTGCAAATGATGCTCGCTGTGTGTTCGACACAATGCCCGCATGAACATTTTTGTCGAATTTTGGAATTCTTTTTGGTACATCTCAATTATATATTTAATGTGTTGGATTGGTGGTGGTGGTGTTCATTTTGGAAGTGATTTGCAACATTTCAAACTTGAGGTGATCTTCACATCGATTTAAAGTCCTCTCTTGTCAATTTTCTACTGGTCAACCTAGTCAACTTTAACCATTATAGTCAACATGAAAGTTGTAGACCCTGACATGGTCTTGGATGACATGGCCTTGGTTGACTAAGTTTAGTTTAAGAATTGAGAAATACAGAGGGGTAAAGTGGTGAAGAAAATATTTTTGAGCCATATGACCATTATCATATGTATGAAGAAATCTTGATTTCTTCGGGTTTAATTCTTGATCCAAGGATGCTTTTGTGTTAGTTTATCATATTGAAGTATTTTAGAAGCAAGAGGGCAAGCAATTGTAGCCTAGGTTAAGGAATTGCAAATTGGCATATGGTGTATGTAAGTGAAATATGGGTTTCTCCCCATTTTCTTTATTTCTTCTCAAATTAGGGTTTGATCATCTTTGTTAGGGTTCACCTAGCAATTGATAAACATACTAACACTCATCATGGCAATAGCACATAATAAAAGCACTCAAATGCATAAAACTATATGTGGCACTATATGCATATGAAAAGTTTTTGTTTGTTGCAAATTTTGAATAATGGAAACTCTCTCTTGATTTTATTATTGTTGAAACTTGGGATGTTACAAAATGTTAGGTTGAAGAAAGAACTTGCCAAGTTCACCACAACCAAGAGTAAGATGGGATTGGATGACCTCTTGAGTAAGCAAAGGTCAAACAATCAAAAGTATGGACATGGGTATGTTCCCAAGCCCTACAAGAAGAACAACTACAAGAAAGAGAAGCCCGCTCAAGAAAAGAACAAGAAGGTCACTAATGATGGCAAAGCCCCAAAGGGCAAAGCCACTAGTGGTGACCGCACGGGGCCAAACAATCACTATGCTTTATTTGTTGATTATTATGGTGATGTTTATGCTAACTATGTTGGTCCTCGTAATGGCTATGCTTATAGAGGGTACTCGATTTGGGTACCAAAAGATCTTGTTGCCATGACTAGGGAACCCATTAATCAATGGGTTCCTAAATCCTCTACTTGATTTTGTAGGGGTATTCCTCCGGTGGTCCAAAATGGGTGTTTGATAGTGGATGCACCAATCATATGACCGGAGGAAGAGGTGTGCTTGACCAATTCATTGAAGATATTAACAAGAAGTCAAGCATTAACTTTGGTGACAACTCAAAGGGAAAGGTACTTGGGTATGGCAAGGTGGCAATCTCTAAGGACTTGTGCCATCTCTACAGCTGTCCACAACTTTTGGGGAGAAGCCATCTCTACAGCTGTCCACTACTCCAACCGGCTCTTCCTCCGCCCCCTCCACAACAAAACTCCATATGAGCTTCTCACAGGTAACAAGCCTAATGTCATGTACATTCGTGTCTTTGGATGCAAATGTCTTGTTAAGAACAATAAAGGGAAGCTTGGTAAATTTGAAACTAGAACTATAGAGGGCATTTTCGTTGGATATGCGGAGAACTCCCACGCCTATAGATACTACAACCGGTCCACTCGGGACTATTGAAGTATCTTGTGACGTGGTGTTCTTGGAGGATAATGGCTCCCAAGTGGAGCAAGTTGTTCCATGTGTTGCAGGTAATGATGATGATCCATCTAGTGCCATCAAGCATATGGGCATTGGACACATCCGGCCCATGGAAGTTCATAGTGATGATCAAGGTGATGGAATAGAAGTATCAAGCTCTCCTCAAGTTGAGCCTAGCTCAACTCAAGTTGAACCTAGCTCAACTCAAGTTGAACCATCAAGTGCAACCCAAGATGTATCCTCCACTGAAGATGAGCCACATCCCGAAGAACAAGAAGAAAGCCCTCAATCCACTGAGCAAGACCATGATGATGATCAAGAAACATCTTCAAATCATGTTCAAGCTCAAGTTGTCCCTCATGATCAAGTATTAGCAAGAGATGAATTCATTGATCATGAAGGAACCATTCGGAAGATCAAGGCGGCTACAAGGGCAAGTGACATGAAAGTAGATCTTGTCCTTCGTAGCATCTCAAAAGGAGTGGTAACTCGCAGACACCATGCATTACTTATGACTTATTGTCAACATCATGCTTTTGTGTCTAGTTTTGAGCCACTCAAGGTACATGAAGCCTTGGTTGATCCGGATTGGGTCATTGCCATGCAAGAAGAATTGGAGTGTTTCACCCGCAATGAAGTATGGTCTCTAGTTGAGAGACCCAAGGATCATCGCATCAATATCATTGGGACCAAATGGGTGTTCAAGAACAAGCAAGATGAGGATGGTATTGTTATTAGAAATAAAGCAAGGTTAGTGGCGCAAGGGTTTGCCCAAATAGAAGGTATGGATTTTGAGGATACCTTTGCGCCGGTAGCCCGTCTTGAAGCTATTCGTCTTTTGCTTGCATTTGCATCTTTCCACAATTTCAAACTATACCAAATGGATGTGAAAAGTGCATTTTTGAATGGTCCTCTAAAAGAAACCGCATATGTAGCTCAACCCCGGGTTTCGAAGACCCATGCCGACCCAACCATGTGTATTTACTCCATAAGGCACTCTACGGTCTCAAGCAAGCTCCACGTGCTTGGTATGAGTTCCTTAGGGATTTCCTACTACAAGATGGGTTTTGCATGGGTACGGTCGATTCCACCCTTTTCACCAAACGGGTTAAAGGGGGTGGCTTGTTTATATGTCAAATATATGTTGATGATATTATATTTTGTGGAACTAACCCCAATCATAACAAAGCTTTTGAGTTATTGATGACTAGGAAATTTGAGATGTCCATGATGGGGGAGTTGAAGTTCTTCCTAGGCTTCCAAGTGAGGCAACTTGCAAAAGGCACCTTCATCTCTCAAGAAAAGTATGTGAAGGACATGCTCAAGAAATTCAACATGACCAATGCAAGCCCAATGAAGACACCCATGCCCGTAAAGGGGCAACTTGGCTCATGTGACGGTGAGAAGGATGTGGATATAAAGGTATACCGTTCCATGATAGGATCCTTGCTCTACCTTTGTGCCTCTAGGCCGGATATCATGCTAAGTGTAGGGATGTGTGCTCGTTTTCAATCCGCTCCTAAGGAGAGCCACTTGGTGGCGGTCAAACGGATTCTAAGATACCTTGTTCTCACTCCTACTCTCGGGCTATGGTATCCAAAGGGGTCAACCTTTGAACTCATTGGCTACTCGGACTCCGATTGGGCCGGTGATAAGGTTGACCGGAAGTCTACCTCCGGGGCTTGCCAAATTATTGGCCGGTCATTGGTGAGTTGGTCATCCAAGAAACAAAACTCCACCGCTTTATCCACCGCCGAAGCCGAATACATATCCGCGGCATCTTGTTGCACTCAATTGCTATGGATGAAGCACCTTGAAAGACTATGGTGTGTCTCTTGGTACGGTGCCTCTTCTATGTGACAATGAAAGTGCAATAAAGATCGCCAATAACCCGGTTCAACATTGTCGCACCAAACATATTGACATTCGCCATCACTTCCTACATGGCCATGTTGCCAATAAGGATATTGATCTCACTCATGTGGGGACAACCTACCAATTGGCGGATATTTTCACTAAGCCTTTGGATGAAGCCCGGTTTGTAAACTTGAGAGGAGAACTTGGTATTCTTGATCCTAAAAACTTGGATTGAATCAACTTCTTGCACTATATTCTTGCATTTATCTAACTATCTAGCTTAGAGGTACAACACATATGGGGATAGTCATCTTACCATGTCTTGGTATGATGCATACCTATGTGTGCAACATAAATAGACCCAATGTCATTATATGGACCCAAGCATGTCTCTTCGAGGTCTCATGACATTTGCGCTTTCACATAGGGGGAGTAATCCCCCGCCCCTCATTGAACCTTCATTACAACTTGATTTGACTATATAAGGCCAAACGATCTTATTGCAAAAATCATTTCAAAATGACTTATGATTCTTGATATATATCTCGACTCATACCCATTGTTGCTATTTACATCTTTTTTGGATTTTCTCTCCAACGGGTATGCCTAGAGAATCTTGTGTTTCCAACCCCATGTCTATGCTCATCTCATCATCATCTATCTATCTATATGTACATGTCATCATCTGAGCATTCACACACATTTACACAAAGCATAGGGGAAAAATGAGGCGAAAAAGAGATAAAACTGGGTGGCCGGTCTCTGGTCCGGTTGGACCGGCCTCTGCGTCGGACCAGCCATCGCCAGGTCCGGTTCGACCGGGTTTCTGACCGGGCGCACGGCCTGTTATGAGTGGAGGAGGATACCCCTTGGGGTCTTCTTCCTCATTACCCCCAAACCTCCACACCTCCATGGCCGCCGCCCCCATCACCTCCCACATGCTCTAGGGTCTTCCCACCACAAGCACTCCCTCAAACTCCACCAAACCATAGATCGGGCCCCTTGGAGCAACTCCACCAAAGGATTTGGTCCCTCTCAAGCTTTTTTGGGATATCTTGGAGTTCTTGGGTTTGAAGACCTACCTCGTGTTCTGCTTGATCTCTTGATCAAGGAGGACCATGTCTTCGGGTAGTTGGAGTGGTGAGGGCCGTGGCAATGTTGCCAAGAGAGGAAGGACTGCTGATCCTCCCCGCCGTTCTAGTGGTCGCGTACCCCCTCAAACTCATCAGGGTACTGACATTGGCAGCTCAGCTGGGGGTAGAACCAAGTCTGTTACTGGCAAGAGAAAGGATAAGCAAGCCGCCCAAGAGGATGATGAAACAGTGCCAACTTTCAATGTTGGGAATGTAAACCGTCTTGAGTGGCAGGAATTGAGAACGGTGAATCTGTATCGCTTTGAGCAACGGGCTTACACTCAAGGGGAAAAGTTCTTCTGGACCAAGACTCAAGCAGTCCTATGGGATGGTTACTATGATTCTCATGAGTTTATGAAGAATGGTGATATTGTATCACCCAAGGCCATCAACCCTGTCGAGTGATACGTCTCCAACGTATCGATAATTTCTTATGTTCCATGCTACTTTATTGATGATATCTACATGTTTTATGCACACTTTATGTCATATTCGTGCATTTTCTGGAACTAACCTATTAACAAGATGCCGAAGAGCCGCTCTCGTTTTCTCGCTGTTTTTGGTTTCAGAAATCCTAGTAACGAAATATTCTCTGAATTGGACGAAATCACCTCCCAGGTTCCTATTTTGCCCGGAAGCATCCGGAACACCCGAGAGCCGCGGAGGGGGCCCCGTGGGCCCAGATGACATGGTGGCGCGGCCGGGGCTGGGCCCGCGCCACCCTATGGTGTGGGCGCCCCTTCGACCCTCCTGCGCCGCCTCTTCGCCTATATAAAGCCCCTGCATCGAAAACCCTTACGGAGAGAGCCACGGTACGAGAAAAGTTCCAGAGCCGCCGCCATCGCGAAGCCAAGATCTGGGGGACAGGAGTCTCTCGTTCCGCACCCCGCCGGAGCGGGGAAGTGCCCCCGGAAGGCTTCTCCATCGACACCGCTGCCATCTCCACCGCCATCTTCATCACCGCTCGCTGCTCCCATGAAGAGGGAGTAGTTCTCCATCGAGGCTCGGGGCTGTACCGGTAGCTATGTGGTTCATCTCTCTCCTATGTACTTCAATACAATAATCTCATGAGCTGCCTTACATGATTGAGATTCATATGATGATGCTTGTAATCTAGATGTCATTATGCTAGTCAAGTGGGTTTTACCTATGTGATCTCCGGAGACTCCTTGTCCCACGTGTGTAAAGGTGACGAGTGTGTGCACCGTGTGGGTCTCTTAGGCTATATTTCACGGAATACTTATTCACCGATGAATGGCATAGTGAGGTGCTTATTTATATCTCTTTATGATTGCAATGTGTTTGTATCACAATTTATCTATGTGCTACTCTAGCAAAGTTATTAAAGTAGTTCTATTCCTCCCGCACGTGTGTAAAGGTGACAAGTGTGTGCACCGTGTTAGTACTTGGTTTATGCTATGATCATGATCTCTTGTAGATTGCGAAGTTAACTATTGCTATGATAATATTGATGTGATCTATTCCTCCTACATATGCATGAAGGTGACGAGTGTGCATGCTATGCTAGTACTTGGTTTAGTCTTTTGATCTATCTTACACTAAAGGTTACTAAAATATGAGCATTATTGTGGAGCTTGTTAACTCCGGCATTGAGGGTTCGTGTAATCCTACTCAATGTGTTCATCATCCAACAAAAGTGTAGAGTATGCATTTATCTATTCTCGTTATGTGATCAATGTTGAGAGTGTCCACTAGTGAAAGTGTAATCCCTAGGCCTTGTTCCCAAATACTCGCTGAGTTACTACCGCTTGTTTATTGTTTTACTCGTGTTACTACTGCTGCAATACTACCACCATCAACTACACGCCGAGCAAGCTATTTTCTGGCGCTCGTACTCATCGCTCATATTCATTCATACCACTTGTATTTCACTATCTCTTCGCCGAACTAGTGCACCTATTAGGTGTGTTGGGGACACAAGAGACTTCTTGCTTTGTGGTTGCAGGGTTGCATGAGAGGGATATCTTTGACCTCTTCCTCCCTGAGTTCGATAAACCTTGGGTGATCCACTTAAGGGAAAACTTGCTGCTGTTCTACAAACCTCCGCACTTGGAGGCCCAACACTGTCTACAGGAAAGGAGGGGGAACGTAGACATCAAGCTATTTTCTGGCGCCGTTGCCGGGGAGGAAAGGTAAAAGGTACTCACACTCCGGATCTCGGCTACTAAGCTATTCTCCGGCGCCGTTGTAAGTACTCGAAGCTATTTCCTTTAGACTCTGCAATTGCGACATTTGGTTTCTTGTTTACACTAGTTAGGCATAATGGAAAACAACAAAAATATGAGAGATCTTTATGAACTTTATCTTGAATTAGGACATGATGTGTTTGAAGAAAGAATTAAGAAACCCATGGAACTTTATATGCATGCTAATGGGAATGTTATTACTATGAATGCTTTGAACACCATTGTTGCTAATGCTATGGAAAATTCTAAGCTTGGGGAAGCTGGCTTTGATGAGCATGATATTTTTTGTCCCCCAAGCATTGAGGAGAAAATTTACTTTGATGATACTTTGCCTCCCATTTATGATGATTATAATGATAGTAGTCTTTTGTTACCACCTGTTATGGAGGAAAAATTTGATTATGATTACAATATACCTCCTATATTTGATAGCTACTTTGTTGAATTTGCTCCCACTACAATTAATAAGAATGACTATGCTTATGTGGAGAGTAATTATTTTATGCATGAGACTCATGATAAGAATGCTTTATGTGATAGTTATATTGTTGAGTTTGCTCATGATGCTACTGAAAGTTATTATGAGAGAGGAAAATATGGTTGTAGAAATTTTCATGTTACTAAAATGTCTCTCTATGTGCTGAAATTTTTGAAGCTACACTTGTTTTATCTTCCTATGCTTGTTACTTTGCTCTTCATGAACTTGTTTATTTACAAGATTCCTATGCATAGGAAGCATGTTAGACTTAAATGTGTTTTGAATTTGCCTCTTGATGCTCTCTTTTGCTTCAAATACTATTTCTTATGAGAGCATTATCATTAAAACTCGCTGAGCCCATCTTACTGGCTATAAAGAAAGAACTTCTTGGGAGATAACCCATGTGTTATTTTGCTACAGTACTTTGTTTTATATTTGTGTTTTGGAAGTTGTTTACTACTGTAGCAACCTCTCCTTATCTTAGTTTTGTGTTTTGTTGTGCCAAGTAAAGTTTCTATGTCAAAGTTGATGTTATATTTGGGATTGCTGCGCAGAAACAGCATTGCTGTCTGTCACGAATCTGGGCACAGGCCTCTGTAGAAAATTCGAAAAAATCTGCCAATTTACGAGCGTGATCCTCAGATATGTACGCAACTTTCATTAGTTTTGAGTTTTTCCATTTGAGCAAGTCTGGTGCCAGCTTTAAATTCGTCTTTACGGACTGTTCTGTTTTTGACAGATTCTGCCTTTTATTTCGCATTGCCACTTTTGTTAAGTTGAATGAGTTTCTTTGTTCCATTAACTTTCAGAAGTTTTGTGCAATGTCCAGAAGTGTTAAGAATGATTGTGTCACCTCTGAACATGTGAATTTTGATTATGCACTAACCCTCTAATGAGTTTGCTTGAAGTTTGGTGTGTCGAAGTTTTCAAGGGTCAATAGAAGAGGGTGATATAATGTGATCGAGAAGAGTGAAAGGTCTAAGCTTGGGGATGCCCCGGTGGTTCATCCCTGCATATTTTAAGAAGACTCAAGCATCTAAGCTTGGGGATGCCCAAGGCATCCCCTTCTTCATCGACAACTTATCGGGTTTCTTCTAGTGAAACTATATTTTTATTCCGTCACATCCTATGTATTTTACTTGGAGCGTCCGTGTGCTTTTATTTTTGTTTTTGTTTTGTTATCTTAGTTCTCTGAATAAGTTCATCCTTGTGTGGGAGAGAGACACGCTCCGCTGGTTCGTATGAACACATGTGTTCTTAGCTCATAATATTCATGGCGAAGTTTCCTCTTCGTTAAATTGTTATATGGTTGGAATTGGAAAATGCTACATGTAGTAATTGCTATAATGTCTTGGGTAATGTGATACTTGGCAATTGTTGTGCTCATGTTTAAGCTCTTGCATCATATGCTTTGCACCCATTAATGAAGAAATACATAGAGCTTGCTAAAATTTGATTTGCATATTTGGTTTCTCTAAGGTCTAGATAATTTCTAGTATTGGTTTGAACAACAAGGAAGACGGTGTAGAGTCTTATAATGTTTACAATATGTCTTTTATGTAAGTTTTGCTGCACCGGTTCATCCTTGTGTTTGTTTCAAATAACCTTGCTAGCCTAAACCTTGTATCGAGAGGAATTACTTCTCATGCATCCAAAATCCTTGAGCCAATATTCATGCCATTTGTGTCCACCATACCTACCTACTACATGGTATTTCTCCGCCATTCCAAAGTAAATTGCTTGAGTGCTACCTTTAAACCATTCAAAATTTATCACCTCTGATTTGTGTCAATGTTTTATAGCTCATGAGGAAGTATGTGGTGTTTATCTTTCAAACTTGTTGGGCAACTTTCACCAATGGACTAGTGGCTTCATCCGCTTATCCAATAATTTTGCAAAAAGAGCTGGCAATGGGATTCCCAGTCCCAAATTAATCAACAAAAATAGACACTCCTCCATGGTATGTGATTGTTGGACGGCACCCGAAGGATTCGGTTAGCCATGGCTTGAGAAAGCAAAGGTGGGGAGGAGTGTCATCATAATAAAACTAAAATAAAAAGGCACTCCTTCATGGTATGAGATTGTTGGCGGGCACCCGAGGATTCGGTTAGCCATGGTTTGTGAAAGAAAGGTTGGAAGGAGTGCCACCCAAAAATAAAATAAAATGGGAGCCGCTCTTTGAAGGTTTGTCTGGCAAGGGGGTTAGAGTACCCGCTACCATTCGTTGACAACAACAAACACCTCTCAAAACTTTACTTTTATACTCTCTTGATGTTTTCAAAATCAAAGCTCTAGCACAAATATAGCAATCGATGCTTTCCTCTTTGAAGGACCATTCTTTTACTTTTATTGTTGAGTCAGTTTACCTATCTCCTTCCACCTTAAGAAGCAAACACTTGTGTGAACTGTGCATTGATTCCTACATACTTGCATATTGCACTTGTTATATTACTTTATGTTGACAATATCCATGAGATATACATGTTATAAGTTGAAAGCAACCGCTGAAACTTAATCTTCCTTTGTGTTGCTTCAATACCTTTACTTTGATTTATTGCTTTATGAGTTAACTCTTATGCAAGACTTATTGATGCTTGTCTTGAAAGTACTATTCATGAAAAGTCATTACTTTATGATTCAGTTGTTTACTCATGTCATTACCATTGTTTTGATCGCTGCATTCATTACATATGTTTACAATATGATCAAGTTTATGATGGCATGTCACTTAAGAAATTATCTTTGTTATCGTTTTACTCGCTCGGGACGCAGCGTAACTAAGCTTGGGGATGCCGATACGTCTCCAACGTATCGATAATTTCTTATGTTCCATGCTACTTTATTGATGATATCTACATGTTTTATGCACACTTTATGTCATATTCGTGCATTTTCCGGAACTAACCTATTAACAAGATGCCGAAGAGCCAGTTCCTCGTTTTCTGCTGTTTTTGGTTTCGTAAATCCTAGTAACGAAATATTCTCGGAATTGGACGAAATCACCTCCCGGGTTCCTATTTTGCCCGGAAGCATCCGGAACACCCGAGAGCCGCCGGGGGGGGCCCTGTGGGCCCCAGATGACATGGTGGCGCGGCCAGGGCTGGGCCCGCGCCACCCTATGGTGTGGGCGCCCCTTCGACCCTCCTGCGCCGCCTCTTCGCCTATATAAAGCCCCTGCATCGAAAACCCTTACGGAGAGAGCCACGGTACGAGAAAAGTTCCAGAGCCGCCGCCATCGCGAAGCCAAGATCCGGGGGACAGGAGTCTCCGTTCCGGCACCCCGCCGGAGCGGGGAAGTGCCCCGGAAGGCTTCTCCATCGACACCGCTGCCATCTCCACCGCCATCTTCATCACCGCCTGCTGCTCCCATGAAGAGGGAGTAGTTCTCCATCGAGGCTCGGGGCTGTACCGGTAGCTATGTGGTTCATCTCTCTCCTATGTACTTCAATACAATAATCTCATGAGCTGCCTTACATGATTGAGATTCATATGATGATGCTTGTAATCTAGATGTCATTATGCTAGTCAAGTGGGTTTTACCTATGTGATCTCCGGAGACTCCTTGTCCCACGTGTGTAAAGGTGACAGATGTGTGCACCGTGTGGGTCTCTTAGGCTATATTTCACGTGAATACTTATTCACCGATGAATGGCATAGTGAGGTGCTTATTTATATCTCTTTATGATTGCAATGTGTTTGTATCACAATTTATCTATGTGCTACTCTAGCAAAGTTATTAAAGTAGTTCTATTCCTCCCGCACGTGTGTAAAGGTGACAGTGTGTGCACCGTGTTAGTACTTGGTTTATGCTATGATCATGATCTCTTGTAGATTGCGAAGTTAACTATTGCTATGATAATATTGATGTGATCTATTCCTCCTACATATGCATGAAGGTGACGAGTGTGCATGCTATGCTAGTACTTGGTTTAGTCTTTTGATCTATCTTACACTAAAGGTTACTAAAATATGAGCATTATTGTGGAGCTTGTTAACTCCGGCATTGAGGGTTCGTGTAATCCTACGCAATGTGTTCATCATCCAACAAAAGTGTAGAGTATGCATTTATCTATTATGTTATGTGATCAATGTTGAGAGTGTCCACTAGTGAAAGTGTAATCCCTAGGCCTTGTTCCCAAATACTGCTGAGTTACTACTGCTTGTTTACTCGTTTCTATCGTGTTACTACTCGCTGCAATACTACCACCATCAACTACACGCCCGACAAGCTATTTTCTCGGCGCCGTACTACTCGCTCATATTCATTCATACCACTTGTATTTCACTATCTCTTCGCCGAACTAGTGCACCTATTAGGTGTGTTGGGGACACAAGAGACTTCTTGCTTTGTGGTTGCAGGGTTGCATGAGAGGGATATCTTTGACCTCTTCCTCCCTGAGTTCGATAAACCTTGGGTGATCCACTTAAGGGAAAACTTGCTGCTGTTCTACAAACCTCTGCACTTGGAGGCCCAACACTGTCTACAGGAAAGGAGGGGGAACGTAGACATCATCGAGCTTGGCTTGCATGAGGCCACAAAGTACCGCTTTGTGGTTGAAACCTTGAAGGGTATGGGACTATATGACCTCGTGTGCCTCAAGCCCGATGATCAACAAGAGTATCCTACCTTTTGTCCCCTCCTTGTCCGTCAGTTCCACTGCACCGTTTTCTTCCATGATGATGAGGACCGCACCATCACCTGGATGACTGGCAAGAGAAAGTACTCATGCACCTACTCTCAGTTCTGTGCAGCTATGGGTTGTGGTGGTGACAGTGCTCCAGGATACAAGATTCATTCACGGTCCAAGCTTACTAAGGGTGACATCTCTTTCTGCTATCCTGCGAACCCTATACCCGGACCTCCCACTATCTCTGGGATGTACTACTCATACCTTGTACTTGCCAAGATGTTCCGTGAGAACCTCATCAGCAAGTCTGGCGACACCAGTGAAGTCAGGAACTATCATCTCAATCTGATGTACTATTGTCATCCTAACAGGGTAAGGAAGATTGATGGTTGCGATCTTATTCACTGTGAACTGAAGCGTGCAGTTATGGACCGCATGACTCCCAACTACGCTCAGTATGTTCAGCGGCTCATCAACTACATCGTTCCCGCTCCTCTCAACACTCTTGGTGAAAAAGTCATCATGGACCCCTTCAAGATTCCCACTCAGGAGGCCACTCGTCCGGATGTTCCCTCCATGATGCCCAGCACTGAGCGCTGTTCCAAGGAACGCCATGATCATGATGCTAGCTCCAGCTACTCTTGGCGCCCCAAGCATGGTGCCGCTCGCTTCTTCTCCAGCATGTGGCAAATGTGCAAGAACACCAATGATGTTGCACATCAGAGCCTTAGTATGAACCAGGAGACACAGAGGCGCCAGAATGAGTTCGTGGCTTCACGGAACCACCCTGTTCCTCCTTCTGGACCGGAGATGGAGCCTGTTGTTGCACCTCAGTGGGAGATGCCTCTACTTACCGATGAGAAGATCCAGAACTTCGACTTCTCCATGTATGCTCATGGTAGCCTCCCTCCTAGGACTGCTCGTTCTCTTACTCCTCCTGGTGATGGTGGTGATGAAGATGAAGGTGATGCGGCTTCGCGCGATGAGGGCGCGAGCTCCTACTCCTCCGGGCATGAGTTCTATTGATGGGTGCGATAGCATCTCTACTTTTTTCTTCGCCTTTTTGGTGTTCCGATGCCAAAGGGGAGAAGAGAGTAGAGTCTAGGAACCACGGGGTTCTTTGATTATCACAAGCCATGGGAGTTGCTTTATTTGGATTTTATATGGCTTGTGCTTTTTTGCTTTGAGTTTTTCAAGAACCATTTGCTACTTCCAATAATTCGTGTATGGATGTGTATGGACGACTGTTATGTGTGCTACTCTATCTTAGGATGATTATGTGTGCTATGCTTATATATCTTGATATACACATCTCCATACCATGCTAGTTTCCTAAAGATATTGGGGGAGCTTTCTCTTGTTCAACAAATGGTGCACTTTGCATTCAAACACAAATTCTCCAAGTGCACACATTATGGGGGAGCTGTCGTAATATCTTATATGGAATCAAGGTTTAGAGCTTATCATAATATCTATTTGTGATTCTAGCTTGGTTTTTCATCGTATACCAAAAAGGGGGAGATTGTAAGGGTATTTTACCCTTATCCATTATTTTGGTAACAATGACACCATGCTAGAGTATTTGGCCTAATATGTTTATAAGGATAATCTCAGGTTTTAGGCAATGAGGCATAAATGGTGTATCAAAGGAACAAGAAGGCTAAAGGAGACCCCCCCACTTCAACACAATCGAAAAGGGGTCTACAGCAGAAATCCGGTCTGCAGCCCGGTCCAACCGGGCCAGCAACCGGCCAGTCCGGCACGCAGCTCGGTCCACCGGTCGCCAACCGGAGCATCCGGCGCACGACCCGGTCGACCGGTCGCCAACCGGGCTCCACACAAGAACACAGCAAATCCGGTTGCCGACCGGTCAGCCGGCCTACAGACCGGCGAGTCCGGCACACGGCCCGGTCGACCGGTCGACAACCGGGCGCCAACCGGGCGCCAACCGGAGGAGCCTCTGGACGACGAAAAGAAGCTCCGGTCACCAGCCCGGTCCGACCGACCTCTGCACCGGGCAGTCCGGTCCCAGGTCCGGTTGAACCGGGTTTATCGAGGAAAAGCTGAGGTGGCAAGTGGCCAACGGCCATATTTCGAAGAACACTATAAATAGCCCTTCTCCTACCTCTAGACAGTTAGGCACTACACTACAAGCTGTTCTTGAGCTCCTTCTCTCATACTCCATTGTTAAAAACACCAAAAGCCTCAGATCTCCCTCCTCCTCCACCCAAACTCAAATCCCTCCGGGGAAACAATAGAGGAGGACCTGATCTACCGTTCTACCAAGCCAAATCTCATTCCCCCTTGTATTCATCAAGAAGCTTGCTTCCTAGGGTTCCTTGGAAACCCTAGGTGGGCAAGAGAAGTCCGGAAGCATCCGGGCTGTGGATCTGCTCCGGGCAAGATTGTGAAGGTTTGGAGGCTACCTCAAAGTCTACCACAAGTGAGAGAGCTATTCCTTCGTGGGATAGGCTCCGGAGAATAGGGTGAGCCTTCGTGGCGCGGGGAATCCTTCGTGGGACCTCCACTCCTCCAAACGTGACGTACCTGTTGCAAAGCAAGGGAACACGGGAATACATCCTCGTCTCCGCGTGCTATCGGTTATCTCTAACCGAACTCCTTACTTGTGATTTAATCGCTCGTGAGAGCCTTCGTGCTCGAGTTAGTTGTATCCTCATAGAGGTTGCCTCACCTAGTTTGCATTAGGCTCACCTTTATATTCCGCAAAGCCTAATATTGCAAAGAAAGAATTAAAATCTGTAGAAACCTATTCACCCCCCCTCTAGGTTTACCATCTCTATACTTACAATTTGAACACTTGTGTTCTTCATCTTATTTTAATGTTCATGGCGAAAGTTGAAAGCCGCAACACTTATACTTATTGTTATTTGGTTGAAAACAGAAAATGCTTCATATTGTCTTGAATAATTTGATACTTGGCAATTGTTTTGAGCTCTCAAGTAGATCATGTTTAAGCTCTTGCATCATGTAGTTTAAATCTATTAGTGGAGAACTACCGTAGAGCTTGTTCAAATTTGGTTTGCATGATTGGTCTCTCTAAGGTCTAGATATTTTCTGGTAAAAGTGTTTGAGCAACAAGGAAGAAAATGTAGAGTCTTATAATGCTTGCAATATGTCCTTGTGTAAGTTTTGCTGTGCCGGTTTATACTTGTGTTTGCTTCAAACAACCTTGCTAGCCAAAGCCTTGTACGGAGAGGGAATGCTTCTCGTGCATCCAAAACCTTGAGCCAAAACCTATGCCATTTGTGTCCATCATAACTACCTACTATGTGGTATTTTTTTGCCATTCCAAAGTAAATTGCTTGCGTGCTACCTTTAAAACCTTTCAAAAGTTTATTCCTTGTTTTTGCAATACATAGCTCATGGGAAAGTAGCATAAAAACTATTGTGGTAAGGAATATGTCGCTTATGTATCTTAGTTCTTATAAGTTGCTTGTTGAGAGGTAACCATGTTATCTGGGGACGCCATCAACCTGTCACACCTTTGTTGAATATCATGTGAGTTGCTATGCATGTTCGTCTTGTTTGAAGTAAGGGAGATTTACCATGAGTTGAAATGGTTTGAATATGCATGTTGTTAGAGAAGAACATTGGGCCGCCAACCAAAGCCATGTATCATGGTGGAAGTTTCAGCTTTGACACTAATCCTCAGAATCTCTTATGAGAATATTATTGTTGTTGAATGCTTAAAGCATAAAAGAGGAGTCCATTATCTGTTTTCTATGTTGTCCCGGTATGGATGTCCTCAAGTTGAGATCTATCAAAATCGAGAAATCAAATGCGATTTATCTCCTTGGACCTTTGTACAGGTGGCATAGAGGTACCCCTTTGTGACACTTGGTTGAAACATATGTAATGCAATGATAATCCATGGAAATCCGAGCTAATTAGGACAAGGTGCGGGAACTATTAGTATTCGATGCATGAGGCTTGCAACTTATAGGAAGTTTTATGCATAACCCATATGAATTATTACTACCGTTGACACAATTGTTTCCATGTTTTCAAAATAAAAAACTCTAGCACATGAGTAATCCATGCTTCCTCTCGCGAAGGGCCTTTCTTTTACTTTATGTTGAGTCAGTTTACCTACTTCTTTCTATCTTAGAAGCAAACACTTGTGTCAACTGTGTGCGTTGATTCTTACATGCTTACTTATTGCACTTATTATATCACTTTGTGTTGACAATTATCCATGAGATATGCATGTTGAAAGTTGAAAGCAATTGCTGAAACTTAAATCTTCCTTTGTGTTGCTTCAAAACCTCTTATTAAGAATCTATTGCTTTATGAGTTAACTCTTATGCAAGACTTTTTGATGCTTGTCTTGAAAGTACTATTCATGAAAAGTTTTTGCTATATGATTCAGTTGTTTAGTCATTATCTTTTTGTTAGCAAACTACATACCATTGCTTTGAGTCACTTCATTCATCTCATATGCTTTACAATAGTATTGATCAAGATTATGTTGGTAGCATGTCACTTCAGAAATTATTCTTTTTATCGTTTACCTACTCGAGGGCGAGTAGGAACTAAGCTTGGGGATGCTTGATACATCTCCAACGTATCTATAATTTCGTATGTTCCATGCTAGTTTTATGACAATACCAACATGTTTTAGTCATACTTTATAATGTTTTTATGCATTTTCCGATACTAACCTATTAACAAGATTGAAAGTATAGAGATGGTAAACCTAGAGGGGGGGGTGAATAGGTTTCTACAGATTTTAATTCTTTCTTTGCAATATTAGGCTTTGCGGAATATAAAGGTGAGCCTAATGCAAACTAGGTGAAGCAACCTATATGAGGATACAACTAACTCGAGCACGAAGGCTCTCACAGGCAGCTAAATCACAAGTAAGGAGTTCGGTTAGAGATAACCGATAGCACGCGGAGACGAGGATGTATTCCCGTGTTCCCTTGCTTTGCAACAAGGTACGTCACGTTTGGAGGAGTGGAGGTCCCACGAAGGATTCCCCGCGCCACGAAGGCTCACCCTATTCTCCGGAGCCTATCCCACGAAGGAATAGCTCTCTCACTTGTGGTAGACTTTGAGGTAGCCTCCAAACCTTCACAATCTTGCCCGGAGCAGATCCACAGCCCGGATGCTTCCGGACTCCTCTTGCCCACCTAGGGTTTCCAAGGAACCCTAGGAAGCAAGCTTCTTGATGAATACAAGGGGGAATGAGATTTGGCTTGGTAGAACGGTAGATCGGGTCCTCCTCTATCGTTTCCCGGAGGGATTTGAGTTTGGGTGGAGGAGGAGGGAGATCCGAGGCTTTTGGTGTTTCTAACAATGGAGTATGAGAGAAGGAGCTCAAGAACAGACTTGTAGTGTAGTGCCTCACCTGTTCGGAGGTAGAAGAAGGCCTATTTATAGTGTTCTTCGAAATATGGCCGTTGGTCACTTGCCACATCAGCGAGATTCCTCGAGGAGCCCGGTCGACCGGATGCGGCGCCGGACAGGCCGGTCCACGGCCCGGTCGGACCGGGCCATCGACCGGGCCGGCCGGTTTCCGACCGGAGCTGGGACCGGGTCTTGACCGGGCAGCCGCCATTCTTTACTGGATAGTGCCCGGATGGCACCGGCGCAAAGGCCGGTTGCAGACTGGGACGCCCGGTCTGGAGCCCGGTCCGACCGGGCCAGGAACCGGAGCATCCGGTTCAAACCGGGCTGGCGACCGGACACTGACCGGACAGCTCTTCAACCTTTACTGGATCTTGTCCGGATGGCACCGGTCCTTGGTCCGGTTGGCGACCGGGTGGTCCGGCGCCAGGGCCGGTCCGACCGGATCTGGGACCGGCCAGTCTCTGGAAACCTTGCTGATTCTTCATCGAATTGGGGGGTCTCCCGTTGCCTTCTTGTTCCATTGATACACCATTATACCTCTTTGGCTAATACCTGTGAATTATCTTGTAGACATGTATTAGTCCAAATACTCTAGCACGGTGTCATAGTTACCAAAATAATGGATAAGGGTAAAATACCCTTACAATCTCCCCCTTTTTGGTATACGATGACAAACCGAGCTAGAGTCACATATAAATATTATGATAAGATTTAAACCTTGATTCCATATAAGATATTGAGACAGCTCCCCCATAAAGTGTGCACTTGGAGAATTTGCGTTTGAATGCAAAGTGCAACACTAGTGGATCATGAGAAGCTCCCCCAATATCTTTAGGAAGCAAGCATGGTATGGAGATGTGCATATCAAGATATATAAGCATAGCATACATAAAACATCCTAACATAGAGTAGCACACATAATATATATTCGTCCATACAAATTATTCGAAGTAGCAAATCCAAATGATTTTTGAGAAATCAAAGCAAACAAGCACAAGCCATATAAGAATCAAATAAAGCAACACCCATGGCTTGTGGCAATCAAAGAACCCCGTGGTCCTAGACTCTACTCTCTTCTCCCCCTTTGGCATCGGAAGACCAAAAAGGCGAAGAAGAAAGGAGAGATGCTAGCGGTCCCATCAATAGAACTCTTGCCCCTCGGATGGAGAGCTGCCATCACCATCCTCATCGTCATCCTCTCCATCATCATCGTCGCCATTGTCATCCTCATCACCTTCATCCTCTTCATCATCATCAGCAGCATGAGGTGCACGCGCAGCCCTAGGAGGTGGACCACCAAAGTACAAGGAGGGATCAAAGTTCTGGAACATCTCATCAGAAAGGAGAGGCATCTCCCAGTTTGGTGCATGGACAGGCTCCAACTCAGGACCAGGAGGGGGAACGGGTGCATTCCTAGTAGCCATGAACTCATTTTGGCGCCTCCTTGTCTCTTGGTTCAAAGAAAGACTTTGATGTGCAACATCATTGGTATTTTTGCACATCTGCCATAGGCTAGAGAAGAACCGTGAGACACCATGCTGTGGGCGCCTAGAGGAGCTGGAGCTGGCATGATCATGACTTTCCTTGGACCGGCGCTCAGAAGGCATCATGGAAGGGACGTCCGGTCTATCACCTTGGGCAGGTACCTTGAAGGCTGCCATCCTGACCCTTTCACCTTGCGTATTGAGAGGTGCTGGCACAACCCTGTTGATGAGCAGCTGAACATACTGGGCAAGGTTAGGAGTCAACCGTTCACGAACACAGCGGCGTAACTCACAGTAGATGAGATCACAGCCGTCAATAAGTTTCTGGTGCTCAGGGTGGCAGTAGTACATCAAGTTCAGATGGTATGCACGGCATTCACTTGTATCGCCGATTTTGCTGATGAGACTCTCACGGAATAGCTTGGCGAGTATAAGGTAGGAGTAGTACATGCCAGAGATGCTGGGAGGTCCAGGTGTGGGTTCCGGAGGATAGCAAAAGGCAATGTCCCCTCTGGTGAACGTCTGCTGAGAATATATCTTGAAACCACGAGCACTGCCTCCACCAAACCCCAATGCTTCACAGAAATCAAGATAGTTGCAGGTGTATTTCTGTTTGCCCGTCATCCAAGTCATAGTCCTAGCTGCATCATCATGGAAAAAGACTGTGCAATGAAACTGTCTCACCAAGATTGGACAGTAGCACCCATCAGAAGGTGTCAAACACATAAGATCATACAATCCCATCCGCCTCAAGGTCTCAACCACAAAGCGAAACTTGGTGGCTTCATACATTCCAATGACATCCTTGATGGCCTTGGGCATAACAATGGTGCATGTCTTCATGTGCTCTTGGGAGTTATAGTAGTCGTCCCATATGACTTGCTGTGTCTTGGTCCAGAAAAATTTATCTCCCCCTGTGTATGTAGGTTCCTCAGAACTATAGGGGTTGGACTCTCTAAGTCTTCGCCATGCACCAACATGTACATTACCAACATGGAATGTTGGCAATACCTCATCACCATCTTGAGCTACATGTTTATCTTTCCTCTTATTGGCAGATGACTTGATGCGACCCCTAGCTGAGTTGTCACCAGTGGACTGAGCTGCACGGCCACTACCACGGCGTGGTGGAGCCGTCGCAAGCCTTCCTCTCTTGGCGGTAGTGCCACGATCCTCACCGCTCCAACTTC
>NC_061513.1:40654993-40834195 GCF_022539505.1 Lolium rigidum | reverse complement strand
GTAAGGTGGACCCCACATGTTAAATGGGCCGGCCCATTTAAGTTTTGACCCGATCAACCTTAGAGGTTAGGCCGGCCCACGTAACTAATGGACCAGCCCGGCTATATAGTTGACCGGTCAAACTAAGTCGGTGGCCCGGCCCGCAAACTTAATGGGCCGGCCAGCTTAAGACGTGGCAGAGCCTCGTGTGGGCCTACCATCTACCACGGGGTTTCGGCCGGTTAACGCCGGTAATCGCGCGATTAACGGCGTGCGCCACGTGTCGGCTTGCATGACATCGGCGGTCAACGGGCTCCGGAAACACTTGGGCAACGGTCCGATTTTCCGTGGCGGAAGGGCGCCCAAGCGCGACGGATCGAAAAAATCGTCGTTGGACTTTGCCTGACGCAGTTTCGACAACAGAACCCATATCGTCGGGTTAGGCCCATAGGCGACGAAAAATACCCCTTAGTGGACGATTTTGGGACGTTGTCTATCAAAACTTTTCTTGTAGTGATAATAGCTCCACAAGTATTTAGAAAAGGTCTACCAAAAATGATAGGACAATAATCACTAGCAGCAGAACCAAGTACCAAAAAGTCAGCAGGATATTTAATCTTACCACATAGAACTTTCACATCTCGAACAATACCAATTGGAGAAATAGTTTCTCTATTAGCGAGCTGAATAACCACATCAATATCTTCAAGTTCACAAGAATCAATTTCGTGCATAATCTCCGTGTAAAGCTTATAAGGAATAGCACTAACACTTGCACCAATATCACATAAACCATAATATCAATGATCACTAATTCTAACAGATAGCATAGGAACACTAACTTGTTTGGGTTTATTAGGATGTGAAACAATATTAGAAGCATCTTCACAGAAAATAATATGACCATCCTCCACACTTTCAGTCACAAGATCTTTAACTATTGCAACAGCAGGTTCAACTTTAATTTGTTCTTCGGGTTCTATAGGTTTCTTTTCACTTTTATTAACCACACTAGATATAACAGAGTACTCTTTCATTTTAGCAGGAAAAGGAGTTTTTTCAATATAAGCTTCAGGAATAACATGATCAACAGTTTCAATCACTACACATTTGTTTACAGATGAATCTTTATCTTTATACGGTTCATGATACTTATCAAAATTCTTCTTAGGCAATTCATAATGAGAGGCAAAAGCTTTGTAAAGATTTGCAACAACTTGGGAATCAAGACCATAAATAGCACTCATATTACGAAATTTATCAGTATCCATAAAAACTTCAATGCATTTATAATCAAAGATAATACCTGACTCTCTATCTTTGTCATTCTCCCATCCTTCAGTATTCTCCTGGATCCGATCAAGAAGGTCCCTTTTAAACTCTTCTTTGTTGCGTGTAAATGATCCAGAACAAGAAGTATCCGGCAAGGTCTTGTCTTGAAAAGAAAGTCTTGCATAGAAATTATCAATAATAACATTACCAGGAAGCTCATGAATAGGGCATTTGAGCATTAAAGACTTCAATCTCCCCCAAGCTTGGGCAATACTCTCTCCATCATGAGGCCAGAAATTATATATGCGGTTCCGATCTTTGTGAATTTCACTTGGAGGATAGAATTTGGAATAGAATAAAGGCACAATGTCCTCCCAATCAAGAGAATCACCATTCTGCAGCAATTTATACCAATGCGCCGCTTTACCGGACAGACGATATAGAGAATAGTTTCTTTCTAACTTCATTCATAGCAATACCTGCACATTTGAATAACCCGCATAATTCATGTAAAAACGAGTAAATGATCACCGGGATGAACGGTTCCATCCCCTTCATAGCGGTTATCCATAACACGTTCAATAATTTTCATAGGTATTTTATATGGTATCACTTCCTCACTCGGCGCTTCATCCACTACCGTTGCGGTAGTAGTAGATTTCCCAAATAGAAATTGAAGAGAAGATCTCTCCATAATGACTTATAGCGAGCGAGCGAAATAAAATCAGCACAAACGGTAAAGGTTTTCCTTACCAATTCCACTTACCAATAGCGCTTCACTCCCCGGCAACGAGCGCCAGAAAATAGTCTTGATGACCCACAAGTTTAGGGGGTGTATCTTAGTATCTTCGATAAGTAAGAATGTCGATCCCAACGAGGAGCAGAAGGTGTTGACAAGCAGTTTCGATGAAGGATTCACTGTAAATGCTCACAGACAAGTATTCAAGGGGTTTTGATGTAACAGATGAATAAAGTACGAATAAGTAAAATGCGAGAGAAATAATTGCAGCGAGTGGCCCAATCCTTTTTAGCACAAAGGACAAGCCGGTTTGTTTACTTATAATGACCAAACGTTCTTGAGGACACACGGGGATTTTAGTCTAGTGCTTTCGCTTCATACGGCTAATTAATCTTCATTGTTTTGATAAGTGTTGTGTGGGTGAACCTATGCTAATGCACCGCCCTTCCTAGGACTAATACATACTTGTGATTATACCCCTTGCAAGCATCCACAACTACAAGAAAGTAATTAAGATAAATCTAACCACAGCCTTAAACTCTGAGATCCTGCGATCCCTCTTGCATCGATATACCAATGGGGGCTCAGGTTTCTGTCACTCCGGCAACCCCGCAATCAGCAACCGAATACAAGATGCACTCCCCTAGGCCCACAAATGGTGAAGTATCGTGTAGTCGACGTTCACACGACACCACTAGAAGAATGACACCACAAGTTAAATATCATAACATTGAATATTACCCAACCATAGTTCACTACTAACATTTAGACTTCACCCATGTCCTCAAGAACTAAACGAACTACTCACGAGACATCATATGGAATACAATCAGAGGTGATATGATGATGAATAACAATCTGAACATAAACCTTGGTTCAACGGTTTCACCCAATAGCATCAATAACAAGTAGAAATCAACACCGGGAGAGTTTCCCCTATCAAACAATCAAGATCCAACCCAAATCGTTACAGCGGTGACAAGGTGCAGCGGTGGTAATGATGGTGTAGATGGTGGAGATGATGATGATGATGATGGAGATGATGTCCAGCTCGATGACGATGGCAATGGCGTAGATTTCCCCCTCCGGGAGAGAATTTCCCCGGCGGATTCCTGCCCGCCGGAGAGCTCTTTTCTCTCTGGTGTTCTCCGCCCCGCAGAGGCGGCTGTAACTCTTCGTGAGGTACCCTCTGTGGCTTAGGTTTTCGGGACGAAGGAGTACGCGAAGAAAAGGAGGCGAAAGGGGCTGTGGGGCCCCCACACCACAAGGTGGCGCGGCCAGGCCATGGGCCGCGCCGCCCTGTTGTCTGGGCCCACCTTGGGTCCCGGCTGGCTCCCCCTTTTGGCTCCCTTCGTCATCTGGAAAAATAGGAATTTACGTGTAATTTTCTTCCACAGTTGATCTTCCGAAATATTGCGTTCTGACGGTGCTTTTCCAGCAGAATCCTGGCTCCGGTGCTTGATCCTCCAATAATGATGAAACATGCAAAATAGATGAAATAACATAAGTATTGTGTCCAAATATGAAATATATCAATGAATAACAGCAAATTATGATACAAAATAGTGGTACAACTTGGACGTATCAGTGTGTGATGTGCTTATGATCGTGTTTGAGCTCTTTGTGTGCCGTTATGTGATGGTAAGGTCACCATATTTGAATTTGGTAAGGAGAAGCTATTGCTAGGGTGCCTAAAATGGCAACCAAACACATTTGTTGTGGCTGAACAGAGATGGAGCGTTGTATCCACGCATCCAAACAATGTGCACTTTTGTTCGGGCAGCACAGGCTGCCAAACGATGGGCCAAAAATGACCCGTGACCCGTTCGCGATGCGTAGGGGCGCCCGTCTCGCTGCATCAGTGGTGCAGGATTCCAGCCCAGTCTACCAAACACGCACGAGGTGAGTCTAAGGAGTACGGACCGCTGGTGCTCAAAGAGCCATCGACCGTGGCGATGGAAGTGTGACTTGAGTTGATGGGAAATGGGAAGCCTCCCAACCCGAACGAAAATGGTGGAACGGCCGTGCTCCAACTTTTTGCTAGGGTAAGAGCATCTCCAGTCATGTCCCCCAAAGCGATTTGGAGCGCGCCGGACAAAAAAAAACATTCCCAGCCGCGTCCCCCAAAGCCAGTTTTTGTCCGGCGCGGCCCGATACGGTGTCCGGCGCCCCGAGCCCGTCCCTGCCCCACAGGGGACGCTCCGGGCACGCCGGACACAACGAAAACCGAGGCGAAGAGACGCGGTCCCGACGCGTCAGCGGCTCGAAAGCCTAAAACCCCGTCACCTACCATTGGTCAAGCGACATTAATGGCGTCCCAGTTTTCCCAGGCGACGCAGGGACGCGTCTCGTCGTGCATCGCCGCGTGGCTGTCCGCGTCGGCGTTATTGCGTGCAACCACCCGCTGCCGCCGTTGTACATGAAAAGGCCTTGCGGTTCATCCCAATCTCTCGCCGCTCCCAAATCTTCTCCTCGCCGCCCCCAGATCTTCTCCTCGCTGTTCCAAGCAATGTCGTCGTCTTCCCGCAAGATCGCCGTGACGAACGGCTTCGGCCGCGGCAGCCTCACCGTGAAGGAGGCGTGGGCGTTGTACCACGCGGGATATCCCGTCCCGCCGGACATGCGCCTCCCAAGCAGCGGCGGCTGGAAGATGTCCGTGAACGGCATTGGCGTCCCACCGCCGCCGACGCCAGGCACGGAGCGCTGGAAGGACGCCATCAGGGCCCGGCGGGCTGAACTCGACGCCGAGGAGCGGGCCGATCCGACCTGGGCGGCCAGAAACAACGAAACCTGGTGGGTCACCTACTTCCAGGCCAAGTACGAAATGGAGATGCATAGCACCACCAGCCTCGTCGGCGGGCCGAACGGCTAGAACAGGGATGGGCGCGCCCTGTTCTCGGGCGTTCCGGGGCGCACCCTGCAGAGCGGCATCCACGACATCCGCAACGGCGCTCCAAGGTTGGAGGCGCCGTCCTCACCGCCACCATCTCCCGCAGCGCAATAGCAGCCGAGGAGGACGTACTCGTCCTCCTCCAACTCTTCCTCCTCAGGACCGGACCGATCGACGCCGTCCTCGTCGTACCGCTCGACGCCCTACACCGTCCCCAATCACGTGGTGAAGGAGGAGCGGGCGACGCCCGCAATCCGAGGCGCAGCAGCGGCAGCCGGCGGCAGCAAGAGAGGCGGGGGGGTGCCCTCCTCATCCCTAAGCCGGAGGTGAAGGAGGAGCCAGAGGAAGCGTCGAAGGCGGCGCTGCTGGCGGAGTACGAGCGGCAGCAGCGGCTCATCGCCAGCAGCGATGACCCCGAGGACTGCCCAGGGCTGCGAGCGGCGTACTTGGCGTCACTGAACGACAAAGACGTCTGGAGGGGCGACCTCGACACGGCGATCGCCATGTCCATCCGCGTCTCCGGCAAACCATTCGTGGACCTCACCGACGACGGCGAGGCAGGACCAAGCGGCCTGGTGAAGGACGAGCCCGACGAGCGCATCAAGCAGGAGGTCATCACCGACGACATGTACAACTTCCACCAGTACTACGACGCCTCTGGCCGCCGCAAATACTTCTAGATTAGGTTTAGTTTAAATTTAGTCGAATCTCATTCGAATCTATGTAATATATGCCAAGTTTGGATGAATTTAACCGAATCTCGCTCAAATTTCAAATTTCCAAAGTTTTGTTGGGGGACGCGACTAGGGAGCGACGTCCCCAAACGTGGCACGAACAAAACACGTCTCTCAAACCCTCAATCCAGCACCGTTTGGGATCCAATTAAAGATGCTTTAATACCATCTCTAGCAAACTAATAACTCGCGTGGCATGTTCGATCATTTTCTCAGTGACTGCATGCAACCACAGCCCATTGTATTTTTTTAAATCAGTTACATTCGTAATAAGCTATTTTTTAATATAAGGAACGGAACCCAGGCCTCTACATTGAACGATGCACACAACCTTTTTTTATTATTAAAATAACAAAGTCTGGCAAAAGCCCATTACAAAGACCATACAAACTAAGGGCACTCCAACGGGGCGACGTATTTCGGACGCCGAAAATGTCCGTGTATGTCCGTTTGCGTCGGCCTGAATAGTCGAAATCGACTGTACATTCGTTTGCGTCGGAGGTGGCTCCAGCGGCACGACACATTTTTTTCCGATTTTACATTTTTATAACATGAAAACATAATTTACATAGTAAAAGAAATGAAAATAAAAACCCTAAGAACGCCCGCGCCTACTGGTTCTCGTCGTCGCTGTCGATCATGACGAGCTCCGGTACCGCCCACGGCCAGTTGGGAAGCGACGGAACATACGTCGGTGCCGCCAGCGGTGGTGGAGGTGGAGCAGATCGGGCCGGTGGTGGTGGTGGTGGTGGAGCAGCCCACTCCAGCGGAGGAGGTTGAGAATCCCACACCGGTGGTGGAGGTGGAGGCCCCCACGGGGGTGGAGGTGGAGGCGGCGGTTGAACCGGTGGCGTGGCCGAGTCCTGGAGCGCCAGTCGTAGGGCCTCTTCCTCCGTGAGGCCCGACGACATGATGCCGGTGGCGTACCGGGGCAACGGCGGCTGCACCGGTCGGTCCACCTCCGAGATGAGGACGCCGAGCCTCGCGATCTCGTCGCCCGTCATGTTGTCCGAGTACTCGAACTTCCGGCCCTCCGCCATGGCCAACTGCCATTCCTGGAAAATGCACGCGACGTAGTCATTGCTGTCGTCATTGGCCTCCTCGTTGTGGTACGCCAGCGCCTCGTTGTAGTCCTTGTCGTCGTCGCCGTCGTCATCGCCGTCGTCGTCCTGTGTAGGCGCCGGCGCCTGCCGTGTTCAACGACGAGGCGCCGGTGGACGGTCAAAGGGGAAGTCCCTATCGCCCAGGAAGCCCGCCCTTCTCCTCGGATCCTTCTCGGACTCGCGATAGGTGTGCCAGCTGTCAGAGTCAATGGCGTAGGCAGGATCGGCGCGGAGGTCCGGCGGCTACCGCTGCCTGCGCTAGATCTCGGCGCTCCTATATGGCTCGCGCGCAGGCACGAGCGGGACGGGCACCCGGAGGTAGCTCAGCCGCCAGGCATGTGCACGTCCCCCAGCCGTCGCACGGCGTCCAGTTCGCGTGCATCAGCCGCGCAACTTGGACGGGTAGCGGCACCCTGTGCGGCCGCTCCGACTTCTTGGTACCGCTGTCGGACGCCTCGAAGTCGTTCTTCTTCTTCCCATGGTGTTGTGCCGGAGCGCGGCGGTGGTGGTGGGAGTGGAGGTGTGGGCGATTGCAGGAATGATGCCGGTCGATTTTTAAGAGCGACCGCGCGTGAGAAACGATGCCATTGAAGGCGGCGCAGAAGCCAACCGCCGCATGCCAGTGCGCGCGCAGAAGAGGCAGCCGCGACATTGATAGCGAAGGCTGCGACGCAACCGTGGAAGCGCTGTTCGTGGAAGCTATGGGCACGGAAGCGATGCTCTCGATACAGGCTTACTGCTAGGCGAATCCGGCGGAGAAGCGAGCGGTCACTTGGGACGCCCGCGCAGCGTCCACCGCGATGCATTTCAGACGCAAATATGTGCCGAGTCTGCGTCGCTGCGGACGGCCCGATCACTATGCGTCATCCGCTGGAGTTCCAAACGTATTTTCAACCCGAACGGACGAAAAAAGACGCTCAACATTCATTTGCATTGAATGCCCTCAGAATGCCAAACAACATCACAGAGCATGAAGATGGCAGCACATCCTCAGATCCCTACGAAATCTGAAAACCCCCGACCACCTCTTGCTAGCCAGGAGCCCAAATTCTACGAAATCCGAAAAACCCCAACCACCTTTTAGTAGCCAGGAGCCCAAATTTGTCCAGTATATAATGGTGCCAGCGCACTCGCTCTAGATGTCATGCTTCCCGCTAGTACTAAAATATTACCTTTGCTATAAAATCTGTAGATTTGCCATTCTCTTTTGCAGACCACCGTGGCACTGACCCCGGTGTAGAGCGGACGAAGGTGATCCGAAGCTTCTCCACCGGAACAGAAATGGCCGAAACATCGTGCTCAAAGTTTAGCTGGGGCGTCACCTGTCTCCTATCACGTAAAGGGCAACCATTCTCAAAGGTGAATTCAATCAGAGGGCTACTCACTCCATGCTACATTGTTGCTTGGTGCGGCCGTTGTTACTCACCAAGATAAACATGTCAACATCCAACCTAAATCCCACTGTTCAACAATAATTATTTATATTTTAAATCCCCCAAAACAAATATATGCAGATCAAAAGCAAATTTTCAAACTACAAGCAGGATACGGTGAAACTAAATATTATCGAAGATAAAAAACAAACATCATGTTTGGCAGACTAACGGAAAGGGCATGGGAGTTTAGAGGAGGGAGTTTAGCAGGGAATAATGTTGGGAAATTGATTATTAGTCCAAGTCCCTTGTTTGGTTCGTTATGGGATTTAGCGAGGGCAACCTGATAGGAATTGGCATTCCCATGTTTGGTTCGTGGTTTAGGGAAAGAGAAAAACGCTTTGTGGAAAGTGGGCAGCTTACTTAGATGTACTTCTCACGCTAATTCCCAATCCCTCGTCCAATTACCAGGCCCCCCCGTGGGAAGAGATTTGAGGGAGTTTGGCTCGTGAACTCCTCTTCCCCTGCCCCGGTAAACTCCCATACACCCCAACCAATCAAGGGAAGGTAAGTCATCGAGCCCTCAAACTCCCATTCCCTGCGTTTCATTCCCACGAAACAAACAGGCATGCTATTTGAGAAAGGACATCGTTGTGCATCCTCGGGGGGATTGGATGCATGGATCCCCCGCCTCGCTTGCCGTTCGAAGGATTCACGATGATCACCTGATCTACCGCTTTGTCTCCAGGTTTCCCTGGTCGCATCTCGTTTCCGCCTAACTGCCCCGCTTCAAAAAAAAGTACACACAAAAATTCCCATAACTTCTCTACTCGCACGGGCCGCACAACTCGCGCATGCACTGGTAGAAAAAAGAGCTTCAATCCCGGTTCGCAACAACCATTAGTCCCGGTTGCGCAACCGGGATTAAATATACGCGACTAAAGCCCCCCTTTAGTCGCGGTTGCTTACCGAGATTAAATATGAATCCTAAAACACCAGTAAGAGGCGCCGGCGAGTGGCCGCGGTGGTGCTTGGAGCTACAACTACACCTTTCGTAGCATCCCCACATGGCGCTCGTAGCATTCGTAGCCGTCATGGGACACGGATCCGGTGCCCCCATGAAGGCAGGGCACCGATGAACAGTACCGTGCCCTGCAGTTTCGGCCGTTGGATCAAAAATAGAGAGCCAAGATTAATCACTGTAGCTTGGTACTGTACACTACCCCTGTAGCAGATGCACTGTAGATAAATACTGTAGCGAATGTCCTGTAGCTAGCGCACTGTTTGTTGTCCTGTAGCAGATGCACTGTTCATAGTCATCTGTCCATTCATTTTTGATCCGACGGCTAAAAAAGGGGGGAGGGCACCGTACTGTTCATCGGTGCCCTGCCTTAGTCAGGGCACCGGATCTCAATCCGCCGTCATGTTGTAACACCGCCGACAGCCTCTAAAACCTAATGATCTTATGCACTAGTGTACGGAACAAACATTAGTCTCACGCTATTTTAGTTTTCTCTATCACTCTCATGCTACTCCCTCCTGCCCAAAATATGTTGCATATAAGATTTGGTCAAAGTCAAACTTCGTAAAGTTTAATCATCTATATTGATAAAAAATATAAACATGTACAACAAAATAATAATATTTTTAAAATTATTATGAAATATATGCGTTTGACATGGTCGATCTTTGTATTATTATTTATATTCTTAATTAAAGTTTGCACAATTTAACTTACATGAAAAATTATGCATAACATAAAATTAAAATGGGCAAGATGGAGTATATTAGTTTTCTCCTCGACCTCCCATAGACTGCACTCCAACTATACCTGGGCATATCTCGGGCCGGGCCGGGCTTCGGGCCGGGCCAAGGAAAGCCCGACGCCTAAAGTTTAGGCCCAGGCCCGACCCGGCCCGACGGGATTCACGATTTTCCAGGCCCGAGCCCGGCCCGATGAGAAGCCCGACGGCCGAGCCCGGCCCGACGGCCCGACATTGATATTTTCCTAGCGATCTTACCGGCAAAATACTGATGTTTTTATCGTTTACAACAAAATGTCAACAGTTCTAGTTCACAAGCAATATCAGATCTGAGTTCATATTACAACAAAATGTCAACAGTTCTAGTTCACAAGAATAACACTCGATAGAACATCCAAATCACAACAGCGGGCGGGCGAGGACGGAGATGCGGCCGAGCGCAGCGAGGACGGGGATCGACGAGGCACGGACGAGGACGCTGGATCGACGGCCTCGGGCGAGGATGGACGTGCGGCGGCCGCGGACAACGCGAGGGCGGCGGCCGCGGGCGAGGATGGACGTGCGCGGCCGCGGACGACGCGGAGGGTGGCGGGCGCGGGCGGGGACGCGGGTCGGCGGCCGGCGGCGACGCGAGTCGACGGCCGCGGGCGAGGATGGAGGCGAGGCGGCCGCGGACGACGGAGGGGCGGCGGTTGCGGGCTAAGACGGAGGTGCGGCGGCGGCTGCGGGCGAAGGACGTGCGTGTGGGCTAGCAGCTAGGGTTCTGATGGGGGATTGTGCGGTTGTGCGCGTGTTGGGGTCGTGGGACGTGGGGTTGTGTGGTGCTTGGTGGTATTCTGGTGCGTTTTTGGGCTGAGGTGGGAAGTGGAGGTAGGATGGTCGGGCCGGGCCGGGCCAAATTCGGGCTAAAAATAGAACCCAGGCCCGGCCCGAGTTACTCATCGGGCCAAATTTTTAGGCCCAGGCCCGACCCAGCAGACATATAAGGCATGGCCCGACCCAGGAATTTCGGGCCGGGCCGGGCCGGGCCGTTCGGGCCGGGCTGCCCATGGCCAGATATAACTCCAACCACTAAACTCAACCCCCATCCGGTTCACTCTTCGCCTCTGACCATTTCAACTATCTCATTCTCAGCTGCAGCTGCACAGTGCACACACACACAAGAAATAGACTAGTGATAGTGGCGAGAGAGTATATCTGGCCATGGGCAGCCCGGCCCGAACGGCCCGGCCCGGCCCGGCCCGAAATTCCTGGGTCGGGCCTGGGCCTAAAAATTTGGCCCGATGAGTAACTCGGGCCGGGCCTGGGTTCTATTTTTAGCCCGAATTTGGCCCGGCCCGGCCCGACCATCCTACCTCCACTTCCCACCTCAGCCCAAAAACGCACCAGAATACCACCAAGCACCACACAACCCCACGTCCCACGACCCCAACACGCGCACAACCGCACAATCCCCCATCAGAACCCTAGCTGCTAGCCCACACGCACGTCCTTCGCCCGCAGCCGCCGCCGCACCTCCGTCTTAGCCCGCAGCCGCCGCCCCTCCGTCGTCCGCGGCCGCCTCGCCTCCATCCTCGCCCGCGGCCGTCGACTCGCGTCGTCGCCCGGGGCCGCCGACCTGCGTCCTCGCCCGCAGCCGCCACCCCTGCGTCGTCCGCGGCCGCCGCACGTCCATCCTCGCCCGCAGCCGCCGCCCCTGCGTTGTCCGCGGCCGCCGCACGTCCATCCTCGCCCGAGGCCGTCGATCCGCGTCCTCGTCCGCAGCCGTCGATCCCCGTCCTCGCCTGCAGCCGGCCGCATCTCTGTCCTCGCCCAGCCGCTGTTGTGATTTGGATGTTCTATCGAGTGTTATTCTTGTGAACTAGAACTGTTGACATTTTGTTGTAATATGAACTCAGATCTGATATTGCTTGTGAACTAGAATTGTTGATATTTTGTTGTAAACGATAAAAACATCAGTATTTTTGCTGGTAAGATCGCTAGGAAAATATCAATGTCGGGCCGTCGGGCCGGGCTTCGGGCCGTCGGGCTTCTCATCGGGCCGGGCTCGGGCCTGGAAAATCGTGAATCCCGTCGGGCCGGGTCGGGCCTGGGCCTAAACTTTAGGCGTCGGGCTTTCCTTGGCCCGGCCCGAAGCCCGGCCCGGCCCGAGATATGCCCAGGTATACGAGAGAGTGAGATCGAGGTGTTTGGTGTTGGTTCCCTCACGCCGGCGGCCGGCTCCACCATTGACCTTTGACCCCCACCAAACTACGAGCTGCTCTTACTACATTCCTAGAACCCTCAGGCTGCCTGAGACCATATAGCTATCAGGCACTGCACGCACAGCACAGAGTGTCTGACGAGGCGAACCGATGGCGGAGACGGCGATCACGACGGTGCTGGCCAAGGTGGCGGAGCTGGTAGCCTGGGAAGCCGCAGTGCTGCTGGAGGTGGGCGACGACGTGCGCCTCCTCCGCGACAAGCTCGAGTGGCTCCACACCTTCATCCGCGACGCCGACCGCAGGCGCCGCCTCCGCGACGACGAGTTCGTCGCCGTCTGGGTGCGCCAGACCCGCGACGTCGCGTTCGAGGCCGAGGACGCGCTCGACGACTTCCTCCACCGCGCAGGGCGGCACCGCCGCCGCCGCAACCCGCCCCCGGCGCTCCCCACCGGGGCTCGGTGCTCCGCGTGGCGGTGGCGGTGGCAGTGGCCCCGCCGCCCGCGCTGCGCGGGGCTGCAGGTCGCGCTCCGCCACGACCTCTCCGCCCGCGTCCGACAGATCAGGAAGAGGCTCGACGAGATCTCCGCCAACCGCGCCGCCTACAACATCGAGCACGCGCCGGCGCCCGCCTGGGCCGCATCCTCCGCCACCACCCTCGCCGCATGGTACGCGCGCTCCCAAAACTAAGAATAAAAAGAATCACATGCAAACCGCTAGAACATTTTGCTGCGCCGAAACAGGGGAGTAATTCGGTCTCTCGATCGGGTTCTTGCAGTTCCAACCGAATTTTGTGTCCCTCATTTCGTTTTGTTCTTGACGATTCCTCTTTGTTCTTTCTGAAATATCTTCCTTGATGATTCTGTTGTCTTTCATTTCGTTTTGTTCTGCGAACAAAGATTCTGCTGAATTGTTAAGCTGCTACATTATTTTATATTACAATGGTTACCCGCACAGCCACTCTGAAAATGACATCAAACTAATATATAATTGAAAGATTCTGCTCAGTCGATTTGATTTGATTTGATTGGCTTGCTTGACCAAATTAAGTTGTCAGCGTTATATTGTTCCGGTAGCAGCAGTTGTTCTAGCCACACCTATGGACCATGGTAAAGTCTTGGGTATTTAAGCGCTTCTATAGAAAGAATCATGTTTACAAACAGTTGACTAGCTTGTTTGTTTTGAAATGCCTCTCTGATGAACAGCTTAGCTTGTACTAGTAACATTTTGATGATTGTGCTATCTTTCTTTTATTGCTGTCTTGATCTGTGAACAAGGTTCTGCTGAATTTGGAAGCTACTTAAGTTTACATTTCCTGTTTTTCCCACTCTGAAAATGACATCAACGCATGTAATAATATTCAACAAATAGCGCCATCTATTGGCCTGCTTGAGCTAATTGACAGCAGGACTTCTGCAGCAGTAGTTCTAGTGGACCCATGGTGAAGCTTGCCGTAATGAGTGCAAAATTAAGGTAGCTACCAATTAACCTGCACTACTGAATTATGCACAGAAAGAAGAATCATGCAAAGCAAGCAGGAAAATCGAACTGCTTGAACAATTTGTTCACTTAGATTCTTGCAGTTCCAACCAAGAACCCCACAAAAAATTTGGTGTCCCATTTCATTTGTTCTTGACGATTCTTCTCTGTTTGTTTTAAAATGTCTTCCTTGATGATTCTGCTATCTGTGGGAAAAGATTATGATGACCTATCAGGCTGGTTAATTTTATATTACAGTGATTACCCACCCTGAAAATGTCATCAAACGCACCTATAATTAAGGAATTTACTATAGCTCACTCGACTTTGATTGGCCTGCTTGACCAAATTTTTGAAACGGGGGCAAAAGCTTTGCCCCATTCGATTAATTAAGGAGAAGAGTTTGACAAGAAAGTCCGAACCAAAAGAAAAGAAGAGTACAAGCGACTACTCTCGCGGCATGATTTGGCCCAATCGTTTAGCACCGGCTATAATCCACAAGCGGGCCTCTCTCTTAATCTTATCTAGGAGTACATCATGGTTGGCGGACTTGTCATTGAAAACCCTTGCGTTGCGCTCATTCCAAATCTCCCAAGTGACAAGAAGAGCTAGCGAAGAGATGGCTTTGCGGTTGGGCAAGTGTGGTCTTGTCATGTTGCGCCACCAAAGCTCGATGGATAGGTCGGTCCACCCATTGGGGGTAATGTCCGTGTTGTGCAACCACTCCGCCACTTTGTCCCAAAGGCGCGTAGTGAACCTACAATGGATGAAGAGGTGCGCCGCCGTCTCATTTGCTTGCTTGCATAGGGGACATAGGCCGCAATTTGGCCACCCACGCTTTTGTAGGCGGTCGGCGGTCCAAATGCGGTTTTGGGCAAGAAGCCAAGCAAAGAATTTGGTTTTGGGAGGTGCCCAAGTCTTCCAAACCGACTTATGGAGATAGGAATCGACGGAGCCGATGAATTGCACCTCATAAGCCGATTTAGCGGAGTAATGTCCACTTGCCGTGAGATTCCAAATAATGTCATCATCCAAATCATCATGAAGTTGCACCCCTTGGCAACGAGTCCAAAGGTCGAGGAATTGCGAGAAATGCGCCATGGTGAAGTCGTTGTCCAATTTGATCATGTTGACCCAAGCATTTCCATTTAGAGCAAGATTGACATTCCACCTTTTGCGCTTAGATACATCGAAAATGAGCGGCGCGATGTCCTTCGGTTTCCTTCCCATGAGCCAAGGGGCCTCCCAAAAAGATGTCTTCTTGCCATTGCCGAGGGTGATGGTGGTCGCGGCGTAGAAAATATCCATGTCTTGGTCGGAGCAAGGATTCCCATAGCCCACCCAAATCTTCGACGGGTCCTTCCACTCATGCCAAGGCCACCGGAGGCGAAGAGCCGTGGCAAACTTGTCTAAGTCCTTGACTCCAAGACCTCCAAGTTTATAGGGGCGGCAAACCGTTTTCCAATTGACTTTACATTTTGCCCCGGAGGTGGTTTCCTTCGCCGACCAAAGAAAAGCTCTTTGAAGCTTGTTGATGAACTTGGTAGTCCCCGGGGGAATGGCGAGGGGAGTGAGGTAGTAGGTTGCTTGGGAGGTAATAACCGACTTGACAAGGGAAGCCCGGCCGGCCGTGGTGATAAATTTACCACACCAAGTTGGGATCTTGCGGGCGCAATTGTCTTCAAGGTGTTGAAAGTCCACGCGTTTTAGTTGCCAAACCGAGAGGGGTAAGCCAAGGTATCTCATGGGGAAGGTCGAACGGGCCACCGGGATGCCCTCGAGGATGTCATCAAGGTCGGTCTCTCCGCAACGAATGGGGACAACGGAGCTCTTAAGGAAGTTAGTGGCAAGACCGGTGACTTCCCCAAAGCTATGAAGGATGTTTGCCAAGTTTTGGATGTCTTCCTTGATCGGGGCCACGAAGATGGCCGCATCATCCGCGTATAGGGAGGTGCGGAGTATGTTTCCTCGGCCCCTAATTTTGTGGAGAAGCCCGTGTGTGGTGGCGGCATCAAGAATTTGGGCAAGTGGGTCGATGGCGAGGACGAAAAGTAGGGGTGAAAGAGGGTCCCCTTGCCGAAGGCCCTGACCATGAATGATAGGAGGTCCCGCAACGCCGTTGAGGATGACCCTAGAAGAGGCCGTGGAGAGAAGGGCGGTGATCCAGTTGCGGAATTGTGCCGGGAATCCGCGGCGATGTAGAAGGTCCAAGATATATTCCCAACGGATAGAATCAAAGGCTTTCCTGATGTCAAGCTTGAAGAGAAGCGACGGCGTCTTGGACTTGTGTAAGCGTTTGGCGAGGTTTTTGACATATAGAAAATTGTCATGTATACTTCGTTTTTTGATGAAGGCACTTTGGGCGTTGGAGACAAGCTCATCCATCAAGGGCCCCAAGCGTAGGGCGAGGACTTTAGAGATGATCTTGGCAATAGCATGAATGAGGCTAATGGGCCTGAAGTCCGAGATATCATCCGCCCCCTCTTTTTTGGGAACCAGGGCGATGTTGGCGGTGTTGAGCCAATGAAAGTTGGCCGTTTGCAAGTTGCCAAACTGGAAAATCACCCTCATAACATCATGCTTGATTATGCCCCAGCACTTCTTGAAAAAGATTCCGGTGAAACCATCAGGACCGGGTGCCTTGTCGCCCGGTAGAAGGTTGATAGCATTGAGGACCTCCTCCTCCGTGATCGGATCGCCAAGCCCCTCCATGGTCGGATTTTCAAAGTGGAGCTCGTCCCACATGAAATCCTGACTCCGCGTAGCGCCCTTGCCGATGACCTCCTTGAAGTGATCGTGGACCACCTCCTCTTTCTCTTTATGATCGGTAACCCACCCATGGTCACGTTTTAGGCGGTAGATGTGATTTTTCCTCCTTCGAGCGTTGACTCTAAGATGAAAGAATTTGGTATTCGCGTCGCCTTCCTTGATGTTGGAGATCCGGGCACACTGTTTTTTCCTTGCCCTTTCGACAACCGCCAAGGCGATGACCTTTTTTTTCAGCCTAGCATGCAGATCGCGCTCACCAATGGAGAGGACCCTAATTTCCTGAGCCATGTCAAAATGTAGGATGACAAGCAGAGCGGCATGCAACATAATTTTCCCATTTGAGAAGAGGCCTCTACCCCAACGACTAAGCCTCTTGGCGGTGTTGCTGAGCTTGTGAAAGAGGACGTGGCAGGGCTCAGTGTGATTCATAGGCTCATCCCATGCGGCCTTGACAACGTCGGTGAACCTCGGAATGCGTGTCCAAAAATTCTCGAATTTAAAGGTGCGGGGACGGCGCGGCCCACTGTCATCCGCCAAAAGAAGCGGGCAATGGTCAGATAGCGAGGAGGAAAGGGCATGAAGAACATGAGTGTCGAACCGTAGGTCCCATTCCGCGTTACAGAAGAAGGCGTCAAGATTGCACAAAGTGGGGTTGGCGCGGCCATTGGTCCAAGTGAAACGCCTGTTTTGCAGGCGGATCTCAGACAGCTCACAGTCAAGGAGGGCATCACGGAAGCGGTTTATACGGCTCCGATTGATATTGCGTTTGTTCTTGTCACTCGCGCGCCGGATCTGATTGAAATCCCCAAGGGCCAGCCAACGCACCCCAGTTGTTGGCTTGAGGGCGACCAGCTCAGCGAAGAAGTCATCCTTACGGTTAGCCGCAGTTGGGCCATAAACCGCCGTGATCTTAAAATCACTCTCGGCACTGGATTGCAGAAGATGCACATCGGCAGACAAGGAGAACTCCGTAATGTGCACGTTGGTAATCTGTACCGAGGACTCATCCCAAAGCAGAAGGATTCCACCCCTAGTTCCAATCGCCGGGCGCTCCGCAAAGCTCTTAAGCCTGTACCCACCAATATAAGCCGCCTCGATCGGACTGACGACCGCAAGTTTAGTTTCTTGCAGGCAGACAATCTGACAGGAGGAAGCGGCAATAGTTTCGTGCACGGTGTCGCGCCTATCCTGATCGTTGAGGCCCCGGACGTTCCATCCCAAGAGGTTAAAAGAGTGTTGTAACATGGAGACATGGGAGACCCTGTGAAGAAGATGATGCAAATATTGCAGAGTAACCGGCGATAGCTAAGACAACTTTTTCCAAGCTCAGGAACAGACTCCAGAAGCTGAAAGACTCAGATAGCATGCGTGGGTTGACAGTACCCAAAAGCCCACAAGAAAAGCTGAAAGGTTGTGCTAACATTGGAAACTAGTAGACTCGAGCAAGCAGCAAGCTGGGTAGTCAGACAGCCGCAACGCCGCCATCTTCGGTGGCCGTTTGGTCGTGATCCAGGCCAGCAGCGCCCCCCTCCTGCAGCAGGGCATCATCCATCTCTTCCTCTTCAGGTGTAGCCACCTTGAAAAGAGCCCGCATGGCTGCGAGCACCTCATCGGAGACTTGGCCTTTGAAACGGAGCGCGAATTCAGCCATTGCCGCCTCCGTAACCTCTTGTCCATTCTTGACGATGCCAAGTCCTCGACAGACCAACGTTTCCGCAGCGGCCGCAATCGGAGCCGCCTTCCGACGCGCTTTGAGTCTATCGCTGTTGCGCCGGATGGAGAAGCCCATGGTGCGGGCCACGCCCACGCCCGCAAGGGTCTTGCGCCGAGCCACCGGCCTGATGGGAGGCGAAGACATTGGCGGCGAAATTCAGTTTCGGCAACAGTAGTTATAATAGCTAACCATGGCAAAGCTTCAGCATAGTATTCAGTGCTAAACAAGCTACAGATTATCAAGCATTACTGAATTATGTACTGATGACTGGCTTGGTGCATTTGGATGCAGGGATGATCTGGAGGAGTACACTGTCGGCTTCGACAAGTACAGCAACATGCTCAGGGAGCAGCTCCTAGACGTCGACGCTGTCTCTGGCCGCGCCGTTGTCTCCATCACCGGCGAGAGCAGCATCGGCAAGACCACGCTAGCGCACAAGGTCTACCAGAGCCCCGAGGTCCGCAACCACTTCACCATACGCACCTGGACGGTGCTCCCTCCCAACAGCCGCCCATCCGACGTGCTCTGTGACATCCGTAGGCAGGCCGGCTCCCAGCTTCGCCGGTTCACATCCCACGGCCAGGTTGTGGAAGATGGTGGTGGCTGCGACGCTGGCAACAAGGGCAAGGACATCAGCAACTCGCTGTTCCGGAACATGACCGGCAGGCGGTACCTCGTCGTGGTCGACGGCAGCATCGCGGCTGCTGACTGGAACAGCCTCCGGGCGTCGCTCCCCGATGAGGGCAACGGCAGCAGGGTGTTGCTGGTCACCGACGCAGCGGGGTTGGAGGTTGTGGGCTACGCCGGTGGCCCGACGTACGACCCCATCGAGCTGACGCGGCTCAACCCGGAGAACACATACGAGCTGTTCTGGCGCAGGGTGTTTGGCCGCCGCGGCGACTGCCCTGGGCGGTACAAGTCGAGGTACTACCAGGACGTGTTCCGGATCACCCGTGGCCTGCCGCTGTCCGTCGTCGTCCTTGCAGGCGTGCTCCGGTCCAAGGAACTGCCGGTGGAGTGGGACCAAGTGATGACGCAGCTGCTGGCGGCAAGGGACCAGCCACAGTGCAAGAACAGCAACGGCGGGAGGCGGATAATGTCGCTGGCATTCGATGACCTGCCACACCACCTCAAGTCATGCTTCCTCTACTTTGCGGCGATGCCAGAGAGCGTGCCAGTGAACGCGGCGAGGCTGGTGAGGCTGTGGGTCGCTGAGGGGTTTGTCCGGCCGCGGCGTGGGAGCACCATGGAGGAGGTCGGGCAGGGGTACCTCAAGGAGCTCATCTCCCGGTGCATGGTCCAGCTGGTGGACAAGGACGAGTTCGGCACTGTGACGACGGTGGTGGTGCATGACCGTCTCCACGCCTTTGCCCAGGACGAGGCGCAGGAGGCGTGTTTCGTCGAGAGCCACGACAGCACCGACGTTCTCGCCCCCGCCACCGTGCGCCGCCTCGCTGTCCAGAACACCACCGACAAACATGTCCACCTCGGCAACGCACTGCCCAAGCTCCGCACCATCGTCTGCGACTTCGTCAATGGCAGTACTACCAAACCCAGCGTCTGCATCCACTCCACTGATCTGGGCTTCCTCCATGCTTCGAAGTTCCTCCGCGTCATCGACATCCATGGCCTCGAGCTCAAGAAATTACCAAATGAGATTGGCTCAATGATCCACATAAGGTAACCTGAGCATTTTCTGAACATTTTTTTTTTTAGAGAAAGAATTTTCTGAACATTGGTATAATAAGTTTGATGTTAAATACTGAATAATTTGAGATGATTTCCTGGATCAGGTACCTTGGCCTTCAGTGTGGTCAGTTGGAGAGGCTGCCGAGCACGATAAACAAGCTGGTGAACCTGCAGTCACTGATACTCAAGGGCAGCAATGGCATGCTGGGCGTGACCGCCGCGTTCTGGATGATCCCAACGCTGCGGCACGTTGTGGCACCGTTCGCGCTGCCCAAGTGCTTGGGTGACCTGTACAGCCTCCAGACGCTCCACGGCGTGCAGCCGCACTGCTGGGACACACGTATCGGTGCCGGCAACCCGCTGGGGAGGGCCACTAACCTCCGGTCGCTGGAGCTCAGCGGGCTCACCGCCGCGCACGTCGGCACACTGACTTCTGCGCTCGAGAGCCTCGACCTGCTGGTACACCTGGTGCTGCAGGGCGAATCACTGCCGCGGGCCGTGTTCACCGTCCCGAGCCTGCGGCGGCTGCAGAGCCTAAGGCTGGTGGGGTCCATGGAGGAAGATGAGGACGAGGAGGAGGCCGATGACGTTGCCGTCCGGTACATCCGGCCAAACCTGACAAGGCTGTCGATGTGGTACACGATGGTGGGGCAGAGCTTTGTGGACATGCTGGGCGAGCTGCCGAGCCTGGCAGAGCTGAAGCTGATGTGGGGCGCCTACGACGGCGAGCAGCTGGTGTTCCAGGACGGCGGGTTCCCGGGCCTGCATACGCTGGGGCTGGGGCTGCCGGAGCTGGAGGAATGGACGGTGAGAGCAGGGTCCATGGCGGCGCTGGTGACGTTGACGCTGTTCCGGTGCGCCAACGTGGAGATGCTCCCGGAGGCTCTGGCCGGGATGAAGGAGCTGGAGGAGGTTGTGCTGTTCAAAATGCCGAAGATGGTGGGGAGGATCGAGGAGGGAGGCGAGGATCACCACAAGATCAAGCATGTCCCTGTCGTTCAGACCATCCGGTAGAGAGTGTCATCCAAAGTTCCAAACCATGCTATCACAAGACTTCTAGGAACAACAGAAGAGCATTGCTACTTTCTTATATGCACTTCTATTATCATGTATGCATTTGAATGTGCAAATGTATCACCTGGTACATTTTGGATTTAAGAGAACATAGCGTACTGTTCTGTTAGCCGACTGCCTGCTAAAAAATGATCTGTGAGTGTAAGCTGAATGATGTTGTTTCAGGTTCAGTTTGCACATTTTCTGTGCTTAGCTTTGGCACCAAATCGTCCAGGTTCCTGATTATCAGATTGATCATATCAACTTTGAACTGATGAACAATCTCATTTTGGTGCACCCAACTTGTTTTTTTTTAGATGGGCCAATTGTACTCCATTATGGCACGACATAATCGTCCGCAGCCAAAAAAGTTTACATCAGGTGAGGATATCAAGCCATACATAAACATTCTACATTTCACACTCAAACACCTAATGCCGCCAAAGCGTGAGTTGGCACAAACTAAAAACTATAGAAATTGAAAGTGATCCGTGGTCTTCAAAGCTGGCTTGGGTACAGGGCAACGCAGCGAGCGCCAAATAGGAGGACACGATCACCACCATGCATCGCCATTGACCCTCGTTAATTTCTCGGTGGAAAATGAGCTCCCTGCCGGCGAGGGCGACCATGGCGAAGCCCTTGAGAAGCAGCCTCCCGGAGGAGATCTTGGTGTGGGAGATCCTGGTCCGTCTGCCCCACAAAGATCTCGTCCGCTGCCGCGCCGTCAGCCACGCGTGGCGCCGTGCCGCCTCCGCCCGCGATCTCCTCCTGGAGCACCACCGCCGCCAGCCATCCCACCCCCTCATCAACCGCAGAGGAACACCAGGCGCCGAGGAACGCCGCTGGCTCCACGTCGCCGCCTTGGACCATGAGCAGCTCCAGCCCGTGGCGCGGCTGGACAGCCTCCACGTCTGCGTGAAGGCTTCCTGCGACGGGCTGCTGCTCCTGGCGGAAGGAGTTCGTGGTACTCCTACCGGCCTGAGCGCCTCCATCTGCAACCCGGCGACGCGGCAGATCGGCCGTCTCCCGCAGCTGAAGGGGTACGTCGCCATGGGGCTCTACCGGCACCGCCCCACAGGCGAGTACCGGCTGCTGCTGCGCTGGTGGTTCAGCAGGGGGTCGATGTACGTCCTGGCGTTGGACCGCCACGAGCTGCCGCTGAGGCGCATCCAGTGCCCGCCGGACGCGTCGCACTACAGGTTATCCTCCTCCTCCTCCTCCACGCCTGTCCTGCTCCGCGGCAACCTGCACTGGACATTGGACACTCTGGCTCTGCCGCGTCGGACAGAAATACAAGTGTTCGACACCACAGCAGAGTCATTCCGTCGAATGAGTTCTCCTGATGTTCCTATACACGGGGCTGATCTGTTTGAGATGGACGGCGTTCTTGGCATGTACAGCTGGGACAATGGCATGAGAGCTGTTCGTATTTGGGCCATGCAGGACTACGAGAGCCAGGTCTGGTCCCTCAAGTGCAGCGTCGAATTGCCGATGATGCCGGAGATGCCGCTGACCCGGGAGCGTCGGAGGAGCCTGATGGTTGTGTGCGAAGAGGGGGTTGTGCGTGTGCTCGTCGCTTTTGGAGGATTGCTGCTTTGTGTTGACACTGAGGGCAAGTTGCTGGCAAGTTCCCGTGATGATGATCATAGCCTCTCAATTTCTAAGCAGTTCCTGAAGACAAGCCTGGTTTCACATGACTTCTTCTCAACGTTTCAGGGTGACATGAATGCTTGGCCTTTCATCTAATGAAAACAGAGTGATCGATGTGTATGTAAATTCTCACACGCCTTGATGATGCTGTTAGTCAACCGCGCAGGCGCTTCCGCGTTATTTTGCTTTGTAAAGAACGATCTCTATTTTCTGCGGTCATGTTTGGGCCGCAAGTTCTCCTTATGGTGTATTGGTGTATGCACCATGTGCCAAGAGTTTACGATCAGCAAATCATGGATGCTAGTATTTGGTACCATGACATAATAATACCCTGCTTGTTATCTACTAATGTACAAGGATACTCAAATTCTAGTTTGCTACTCTGCTTGTCAATGATTCTGAATTGCTGTGTGGGCAATGCTTTTGCTGCCACTATGTTCTCATTTGCAAAATTTACAGTCTCTAGAATCAGGCATTATATATTCAGTCTGTACAATTAATGCCATCTCTTTTTTTTTTTTTTTGAATCATAGCCAAGTATTCAGTGAATGTCCGCCCTTGTTCTATTTTTTCTACTATGAATGTGTGCCCTTGTTGTATCATGACATTTCCATTCTTTGCTTTTTCTCAACTATATAAGAATGTTCATAACTTAGCTGACGAGAAGAAGGGCAGTGCGCCTGGTATCACCTTGGTGAAACACAATATTTTTCTAAGTCTGCACCTGTTTCCTTTTCTTTTCGGCGAAGAATTTTATGAAATTGCTGTACAAAACAAAGCAGTGAAAAAAGGAATTTTGACACGTAGTTATGTGTTCACCTTAGGCATGACATCGGTTAAGGCTTTTCTCAGGTTGTTGGACAGTCGTCATTCTTGTTGTAATGACTGCAAACATGCTTCAGAAGTTGTGCTGCACTTGCTCTGCCTGCAACTGTTGTTCTCAACATGCACCTGTATTGCAGTGAAATGATCTGGCGGAGCCAGCAGTGTGGAAGGGCGGGGCGGGCCGCCCAACCCATATGTCTTCTATTGAAAGTAATAAAAAAATACAGAGCAAGTTAAGGTCTACTCTACCCTAATAAAATGGGCTGGATTTGACATTCAGCAACATCGTCATCCACTGAAACTGGAGATGCTCCTGGAGGTGCTGGCCGGGATGAAGGAGCTGGAGGAGGTGGGGATGGCTTTACCGGTGCTTTCTTCGAAAACAGTTAGGGGATCATAAAAAACAATGTCATGAACGCCATCCATCAATTCAACGATCTTCAGGTGGCTCACCTTCAATGGCTAAATTCGGCCAATATTGTTCTTTTGCCAAAACAGGAGGGGGGCGACGAAATCTCCGAGCATAGGCTGGCGAGGACGCCCTGCTCTGGTGGGCTGGCTGTGTGGCGAGCGTTCTGGGCATCAGGATCGTGTGCAGGTAAGGAGTTCACCTCTTCAGGAGAACTTAATCTTACCAATCTATAAAAGAAAGGATGTGAAGAATCCCCTCGAAGTATATACATGGGTGTGGTGTGCTTGTTAAATATATTACTAGTAACACTCGCTGCCGTATGTATGCCATGATTTCAATACCTGATATTTTGGTGTCAGCAATATTAGTTTGGTACTGACATGATCATGATGTCTACCATACAGATCCTGAACGGAAGATCATTCTACCTAGGTACTTCAATCCTGTTGGGGCTCATCCGAGTGGATACCTTGGTGAAGACCCATGTGGAATTCCTAATAATCTCATGTCCTATGTTTAGCAAGCTGTTGTTGGTAGGAGGCCATCTCACACAATATTGGGGAATGACTACGTATGGAACTGGGGTAATTATTCGTGTCATTTACACCCGCTGCAATTTTATTTATCTATAGTTGTGCCTTTGAAGATATGTTAGCATCTGGATTTAGTTGTAGACCATGCACCAAATTTAGTACCTATTTGTAGTTTTTATTACTTTTTGGGCTATTTGTATGACTGTTGATGATTATTAATAGATCGGTTGAATTTTCGCAAAAAAAAAAGTTGTAGACCATGCACCAAATTTAGTAGGCTTAGCGTCCTTCATTTGGGCCTGGATGGCCACTGATGCCGGCTTTTAAGGGTCAATAGCAGATGTTTTCGGGGTGACAAATGAGTGCAGAATATTGTGAATGTCATACTGACAACCATTAAGCTTCGATCTAACTGAACCTCCTCAATCAACAAAAGCCATGAAACAAATAATCAGAGAAAATGAAAGGTATTAACAAATTAAAGAAGATGAATATTGATTTTGTGACTTAGTTTGGTAGACAAATCTGAATACTTGGCATGACTGATATGAAAGATATCCATTAGTTCAAGAGAGAAACATGCCATGACTTTTCCACCGGTTGCCTTAATATGTTTCTCAAAAATAATTATGATATCTGCCCTGTAATGTTCCTGTTTGCTGAACAATATTTCTGTATGAACCTACCTCGCGAAAACAAATCCATACACTTTAAGTTAATTGCGCAATTTTTAGCTATGTCTGTCCTGTGACACTCATATTTTCAACCATGTTGTGCGGTGCAATCTAGTCTGGTATATGATATGTACCTATTGTCTACCACAGGAAGTCGCAAAGAGCTTCCTGTTGCTTCTATCTCGTATTTGGTTGGAGACTTGGAGCTCTTCTCACAGCGGCAGTGCCTAACTTCCTTATCATGGTGGTTGGTCACTTTTTATATGGCATAGGAATCAGATTGGTAACAAAACCGTGCAATACTCCCATTTACATCATAGTTGATATGCAAATTATATGATTATGGACAAAAATTTCTTAATGAGGCTTATGTGAGTCACTGTCATTAGGCTAGCTATGCGCACTGCTACAATGTATATCAGAAAGACTGTTATATGTTAGTGAAAAGAAAAAGGCAGGCTTCACTGAGATCTTTCAAGGAGAGTGTCTGGAAGCAATGATAATTTGGTTTTGAATATGGTTTAAAATTCCATAGAGATCTGAAATATTCTCTAGTTATGGTACTTAGTGATGCCATTGCATTTGTTTCTTCATACTATTTGTTTCTTTTGTCACCTAAGTAGTATATCTACTATGTAAGCTGTCTAACTGAACCATTGAGAAAACAAATATGTTTTATGCCTTTCTATCATCTTGATTTATTCATGGTGCATAAATTTTTTGTTCTATGCTATGTAAATTGCAGTCTTGATTGCCTTGGTCCAACCAGTACCTTGTTCAATGTTATGCTGGAAAATATCAAACTTATTTGAACTATAGTTTCATCTCTCCGAGAGACAGGGTTAAGGCAAAAGGACAACCAATTTCTTTTCTTTATTTTTGAAACAAAGGAAATAATTAATACTCCTTTTCGCGAGAATCATTCAATAAAAACAGCACGGTTCCCGTTGTAAACAGTTGCAAAGAAGTAGCAATAACTGGTGAAGTTTCCAGAGTTTCATGCTTCAGTATGCCAAGCTAATGTAATCAACCCAAATTCATCAGACTAACATCAATTTGAAATGTCAGTTTCGCATTGGCACAAATCATCAACTTTGTGGAGAAAAGAAAAAAAGATTATCTGCTCTAGACAGCAAAGCCGAATTTTGGCGCCGCTGGAGGTTTCAGCAAACAATCTAGCGACTTGATTTCATCAAGGTTATGTACACAACCTACACAATTCATGTCTTCAGCATGCGCAAAGACTTGCGGCAGCATGGCTATTGCTCCTCGTTGAATAGCATTACCTGCAATGGGGCGGTTCAGTATTCAAAATGTTAGACATGGTTTTTGCCAGATTCATGCAAATACAAACTAATGCTTCTCTTTCTAAGGTGAAAGAATTTCTGGTAAAGAAGCTAAGTACCTTGGCGCAAAGAGGGCAAGATTGACTTCTTTCCATCCACTCGTAAATGCAACCAAGATGGAAATTATGGTTGCATTGCAACTCTATTTTTGGATTCTCGTAATCATACTCTGCAAGAAAAAGGAAATAAATTCAGACAGGTGGAAGGCTACATTTTTCGTTCCTTAACATCCGTGGTTAAACATGAATAAATGTGAATCTTCTTGGTAACAGACAGAAGGTGAAGAACTCTACATTATAAAGCTCATCGAACGGAAAAAAAAAATGTCAGGACTGGAGTGGTACTTGCGTTCACTGACCTTCTAGGCATATTGGACAGTCATCCTGAAATTCAGAAGGAACATCGACTTGTGTTCCCACAAACTTTTGACCGTGTGATTGAGCTTTAAGGGATGACCTGTGAGCCTTGTGAGCTGCGCGACCTGAGCTGGTATCAGAATTGTTGCTTTCTTCAAGTTGAATAGATTTCCGGAACCGCGTTAAAGCTTTGGTATGCCCTGCCACTAGCGGGTGCTGCTCCATCTGATGGATGGACTGAGGATCGTCATAAGGTAATGGCCTCGGAGGGCAGCGAAAAGTATTCATTGAATCATCCTGCCCTGAACCAGTGGAACCAGCAAGAGGAACCCTTCCCTGAACAGGTGCAACCCGTGCATCCGCTCTTTGACGTGCAGCGGCGCCCTGGGGAGAAAACAGTTATGAAACTGTGTAGCAACTGACTGAAACATGCGAGTGTGAACAAATGAAACACAATTTTTGAAGAATCAGCACCAAATCATGCCGCAATTCTGTATTAGTATCTTGCTTATTCAGTACCAAGTTGTCAAGTTTCAATTTCTATAAATAGCAGCTCTGGGCTGATTGTCAAACAAGACGATCGAGGCTTGTCCGTTTGTGGGTTTATCCAGCACTATACTTATGCACTAACAAAACAAATTGTGCAATTAAAATGAGCACAATGAAATGCCATCTCGGTGGCGCACCGAGACAGCTATGTGTAGATCAGAAACTAGGAAAATTCAACCCCCACCGGCCGTGACTAAATTGATCACATATCTACACCCCATCACCGCAGCTCCAGTAATATAGCATAGGAATATCGCCAAACGGAAGGCGTAAAACAAACAGATGTGTAAAATACATACCGAGTCCTGAAGATCGTTGTTCAAGAAAGGCCATGGCAGGCACAAGCAACAACCAGGCGCCTCGTCGTCGGGGCCGCGCAAGCAGCAGAGGATGGCCCCCATCTAACTCTTCTCCCCTGCACACCAAACAGAGTGTCGTGCCGGCCCTTCTAGTTCCTCGGACTCGCCGGCCGCCGCAACACCGATTGGAAGGAAGAAAGAAGCCGATCGGTCGGTGGCTAATCCGCACAGGTTTCTTTCCTTCCTCTCCGCCGCCGTATCTGGGAAACAACCCCGCGAAATTAGGCTCTCCGCGGCCGGTGATAGAATCAATCAGAAAGAGATGTTGACAAACTTGGGCGACGGCGATTATGCGGTGCCAGTGAAATACTACTACTGCCACCTACGCAAGACGGAATCGGAGAAGGCTCTGGGGAAAAATTCGGACCTTGGGAGGAAGTGGAGACAATGGTGGGAGCCTGGGAGGAAGCGGAGTAGCAGAGTTGGGTAGTAACTGAACTCGGAAGAATCGGGAGTAGACTAATATTGCTCCCGATTTGAGATGCAGCCGGATTGGAGAGGAGAGAGGGGCGGCGGCTAGGAGATTAGAGCTGCCACGCAAGGCATTGCGATCGATTCACTGTTGCACCCAACAATGGTGGGGCGGAACGTCGCGTTAGTTTCTTTTCTTTCCGCCGTTTAGCTTTTGCTTTGCTTTTACTAGTGCGTAAAATAATGGGAAAATTGGTTCTGTACCATCAAAAGATCCACACTTTAGAAAAAACGGTTTTTCTAATTTTAAGTAAACTGAGATTTATGTTAGAGCTCAGTAGAATCTCCAGCCGTTGAATCACGCTAAGATTTGTGTCGTCTTCTATCTTGAGCACATCAGCAGGAGGAGGGAGGGCATGAGCGAACGTCCGCCGAGCTGGAGCCGGTGACAACGTGTCAACACCCGGATTTTTAAGTCCAGATGCCTATTATGTCATTCATCGCAATCCCAGGAATATTGTTTTTGCGAGACATAATAGATTGATATCACAACACATCATTCATTACATCACATAATTGTCTTACATAGAGGGATCACATGATCCAGTCTTAATACATCATAGTGGATCTAGAGATCCTATTACAAAACACATAGCGGAAGCGAAGTAACGGTTGCGGTCCATCTATTCCACATGCAACTGTTGACGTCAGGAGTGATCCTAGTTGTCGTAGACGTCCCGCTGTCCATCTTCCTCGTACTCGCTGTTCTCCTTCATAGTCTGGCCATTTGAATAGCCGGGGACAAAGCCATGAGTACTTTAAAGTACTCGCAAACTAATACTCGATGTAAGCACTATCAACTATAGTAAGGGGGATGCTAAGCTCTAGGTTTATTTGCATAAAGCCAAGTTTATTTCATAAACATTTAGTAAAGATGCTTGAGTCGCTAGACTAACTCCGGAGGGAACATTAGTGTCATTCCCACAACTCTGTTGTGATTCAAGTCAAAGTCACCATTTCAAGTTCAAATCGCAAGTCAACCTTCACATGTCACATTTTTTAAAATGGTCCGATGACGGAACAAGTATGGCCTTTCCAATCGTCCGTAACCGTGGACACGGCTATTCGAATAGTTCTACACTCTGCAGAGGTCGTACACTTGTGCCACAACATTTGCAATAATCCGTCAGGGTTAATCGGCCCTCGATTTATCACACTCCGTGTGCGGACTACCAACCATAACCTTTCACTTACATACCCTAGTATAGGCACCTCTCCCCATGAGCTTGGCCTCCCGGTGAAGACAGACGATCGGCTCGGGAACCGCACGGGGCTTGGGCCAGACATTCACCTCATTTCACGTCATTTCACATCATTTCATTTGTAGAGGCAGCCCTCGGCATAACCCCGATGACGCTTGTTTAGAGGGAACCCATACTAAAGCACATAAATTTCTAGTTAAGCCCTTACCCATATCGGGTATTGTGGGGGTACTTTCAAAATTGGAATGGTATCGCATCCGAACCCAACCATCAGCTTTTTGTAAAATTCACCAAGTCATTCACAAGCCATATTCACCTTCAAAATCTTTCAATAGAATGAGTCATCATTCCAAGGTTTTCAAAGTCAGTTCATTTCACATTTTCCCATCTAGAGTAGTCAATTTTATTTGTTTAGCACTAGCAACTAGTCATGAGGGGTGCTAACTAGCTTGTCTTGCTCTAGGCTAACTTTGATGCTCTTGTTCTACTCTATATCTAAACCAAGTGAATCATGAATCAAAAAGTAAGCTTTGATAAACCAAAGTCAAAAACTTGTAAGGTAAAACTTGGGATAGGATCATTGAGCATAAATTAAATGGGGATGAGGCCTTGCTCTTGTAGAGCTTTGCCTTAGGGTATCTTGCAAGAATATTAGCTTGCAAGAGTATAGCTTGCATTAATAATAGCTTGCCTTGGTTGGAGTAGTGATCAAAGTTCTCTTCCTCTTCAAAGTAGTCCTCCTCCTCCTCGGTGTACTCCTCGGTACTAGCGTCTAGATATGAGTACAATACACACAATTACCACACAAAGCCTAAGTACTAGACTAAGCACACACCTAAATTACTCCTACTAAGCTATCACTCAACATGCTTATTAGGTAAGTTGATTTAATTCTATTCTTAAGAAAAATAATTTCCTCTCATTATAAATATTAATTAGAGTTTCTATTTATTTCTTGAGAGAAAATAATTTCCTCTCATTAAATATTATTAAGATTTAATTTCCTTCCTGAATGAGATGTGACCTAGGTTGACTAAAGTCAACCTCTTCACAAATATCAATTGGGAAATGATTTAAATGAGGTACACCACCTCATGCTTTTTTTATTACCCATGATTAATGATTTAATATCATCAACTAATTTAATATGGGTTTAAAATTGACCATAGTCTATACCCCATATTAACTTAGTTGAGGCAAGATTTAAATGAGACCAATACATCTCATAAGATTTAATAAGTAGCCTTGATTAATTTAGATACTACTATGAAAATGATTGAATATTTTTAAATAAGAACCTATGGATTATTACTACATGTGTCATTAATTCTCATTGAATCCCTTGGAGTAAGTATTTCAATGAGAGGCTACACCTCATATAGTTTAATACCACATACTAATGATTTAAATGAGGTGTAGCACCTCATACCATTTAATTTTTTACATGGTAAGGATCTAATATTATCAACAATTCATATGAGACCTAAATGACCAGAGTCTCTAGCTTATTTTGAATTGTTCATGACAAGATTTAAATGAGAGAAATATTCCCATAAGATTTATTAATAGTTTTGGACAATATCTTTGACTAGAAATAGCCATAAAGTCCTTTAATTAAACTAGGCCATGATCATTCAAGGTAAGCATGGCATATTTTTGCAGAAACAATTAGTGTAAGTGAAATGTGAATTATAGGAGTTGGAATCAACTCAAAAGCATTTTTGGTTGATTTTTAAGAATTAATCTAAGGCAGAAAAGTCCCTGCCTTGTTATTTTTATCATTTAAATTCTATAATAAATCTAAGGTTGAGGCCAGTGTAGTCTTATAGATAATTTAACAAGGTTTCCAAATATATAAAATTTATTAAATTTGGCCAAGTATATTTGATTCTATTTAAATTGGAAAATGTATGCAGTAAGCAATTTAATAAATTCGAAATATTCAAGTTTAAACGCATGGGCTCGCGCGGGAAAGGAAATGGGCCGGTGAGAGGGGGAACAAGTTGGGCCGGCCCAGCTTCGCTCTGGCGCTCAGCGGGCCGCCTGACAATGGCCCCCGCTTGTCAGTGGCTTTATAACACCGAAACGGTACAAGTCAATCTCAGACGCACGATCAGAACAAGGATCGACGGCTCACGTGCGTCGTCGAGGTCGACGAGAGGGGAGGTGCTGGCACGGCGGCGGTAGGGGGTCGACGGCGATCCTAGGCTCCGGCGAGCGGCGGCGTTGACGCGAGGTGACGTTGTCGAGGACGGCGGTCCTCCTGGTAGCAGTGGCGTCTCCGGGGATGGCTTCTAGCTCCGGCGAGCTTCTGCGGCGGTGCTGCGGAACTCCGGCGTGCAATTGGCAGCTACGACTTAAATTGAGGGGCGGCGCTGCTCGAGGAGGGGTTGTGAGGTGAGGGAGGTCGATTGGCGTGCTCAATTTGAGGAGCGGGGTGCCCCTTTTATAGCAGCAGGAGGTGCTGCGGCTCGGTGGAGAGGGGCGATCATGGCGACGGCGTCTGGAGCGACGAAGGGGCAAGGGAGTGGGCGCGTACGGTTGGTGACGTCCAGGCAACCATCACGCTGCTCTTGGAACAGCAAACGGTGGTCTGAAGCGACGGGGCGAGTGACTAGAGCTGGCAGCACCGTGGCGGAAGGTCGTCGGAGTGGGCATCGTCGCGTGGCGTTCCCGCGGGTCAATGGAGGTGACTGGGCGGTGCGCGGTGACGTCGTGAAGCGAGTGGTGCAGAGAGCCAGGGCGGAGGTGACGCGAGCGAGCGAGGCGATGGGCGCTCTGGGCGTGCCAGGGGTGCTCGCCGTGCGCGCTCTGGCGCGTGCGTGTGCACGTCTGGGCACGTCTGGTCGCGTCGAGTTCTGTACAATGTGATGGGCTTTCTCGTCGAGTCTGGGGCTGGGCGTGATCAGGAGAGTGGGAGGAGCGTGCCAGACATGGTGGTGCAGGTTGGAAGTGAGAGGTGAGGGAGATGGCACGGGGTGGCCATGCCATGCCACGGCATGGTCATGCCCTTGTCATTTTGAGCAAGTGGAGGTGCTGGCAAGGAGGGGCACCGGTGCTGAGAGGTGAGGAGTGTCTCCGGAGCTGCAGAGAGGGCGGGGTTGGACTTGGTCCAACTCAAAATCTCAGCATGGGCCTCATTTTCCTCTCTCGCCCAAAATGTGTTTGATACAATGCCCGAAAGAAAAATATTTTGGAATTTTGAAAATATTTTTGGTGGAGTGTAAGGATATAATAAATGGAGTAGAATGGTGGTGGTTTGGTTCAATTTGGAGTTGGTTTGCAAAATCACATCTTGTATATGATCTAGTTTTCATTTCAAAGTCTCCTCTTGGCTTGCTTATATTTTGAAATTGAGGCAGAGTTTGAGGTGAGTGTTTTGAGCAAAGTTGTTGTCCTTGATGTTGTCTTGGATGAGGTGCAAAGAGTTGTCCATGTTTGGTTTAGAAATCTTGAAATAACAGGGCTCAAAGAGGGCATCAGGTTAACTTTTGTCAACATGACTATTAGTGCATGTGAGCTCATATTTCATTCAAATTTGATTTGATTTGAGTTTCTTTGATTCAATTGTGTTTGTTTATCATATATAAGTATTCTACAAACAATAGATCAAGCAATGGTGGCCTTGGTTGAAGATTTGCAAATTTGGCTAAGTGTATGTGAGTGAATTTTGGGGATTTTCTCCCAATTTGATTTCTCCCTATTTGAGTTGACTTTTGTTGACTCCAATGTGATTCTTATTAGTTTAGAAACATTTTCCAATCATTGAATCCATCTCAAAAGGTCTTGATCAAAGATTTGCAAAATTTACCATAACACATAAGAGATGAGGTTCAAATTTTATTATTTTTGTAAATTATTCATCTTGCTTCACTTGGGCATGGGTTAGGATCAATTTAGTATTATATTAGGTTGAGAGATGGTTTCACACCATTTGGTCAAGGTTTAAAGTGCATAGGTCAAGAATTGGGGAAATGGCTATGTGCCACATATGCCTCTATGCATATGTTGCATTTGATTTTTAATTTCATTTGGCTTGACCCAATTGATGTTGTTGAGTGTTGAAATGGTGTAGGGGAGTGATCCAACCATTCACAACAAGTCCTAAGGTCAAACTTCTAAAATTCACAAATTTGCATGTTACTCCCATATGCCTCTATGGCATTTTTAGTTTCTTCTTATTTTCTTTGGAAACCACTTGGATTTGGTTGGATAAGTACTAAGTAAGGGATATGAAGGTTTTCCAAACCTCTAAGCAAAGTAGAAAAGCTTAGGTTAAAGTTTTATAAAAATAGCCATAGGCACATGTGCCTCTATCTTATTTAATTTCCTTTTATTTTATTTTCACTAGGATGATGAAAAGAGGGGTGAGGTTTAGGGTTTGGTGGGGTTCACAATGGTTTACCACCATTTAGCATAAAGAATAAAGGTAGGGTTCAAGATTTACTTATTTGAGCTATATGCCCCCATATATCTTTTATTTTATTTTGGGTTTCTCAAAATGGATCCAAATTAATTTATGGTGAAGATTAGGGTTTAAGGTTTTTCTTATTTGATTTCTTTCTCTTTTATTTTATTGGGTGGGTGACCTTCACTTGATCACTTTAGGGTTTTAGGGTTTAGCACATAAGCATAATAACACTCCTCATGGCAAAACACAAGATTTAAACAAGATCTATATGTATCAATCTTATTTTAATAAAAGTTTTTGTTGGTTCCAAAATTTGGACTAGGGAAATTCATTTTGTTTGTTTTGAAATTTTTGGGTTGTTACAAACCCTTCCCCCTTAAACAAATCTCGTCCCGAGATTTTAAGAAAAGTTAGGTTCCTAAGAGAGATTGAGCATTTTATTAACAGGAGGACATACTTGGCATGGTCTGGGGTGCTTCCTGAGCTTCAGTGGCAGTCATGTGGTAGAGACGTCCGTTGTTGTTGTTCTGATTCCTTCTTCCGACAAAGCGGCGCTGTTGCTGAGCAGGTGCTGCGGTATTGGCGGCAATCCGGGCAAGCTTCTTGGGGCACTCATTGGAGAAGTGACCCACAACTCCACATTCGTAGCAGTTGACTGTGGACTTGTCTTTGGGGTTGACGGGGACAGCGTTACTTCCAGTCCTTGGGGCAATATTGGGGTGGTGGTTGTTGCCATTGGGGTGGTTGTTGTTGTTGTTGGTGTTGTTGTTGTTGTTGTTGTTGCTGGGGCGATAATTCTGAGCAGGGGGCTTGTTGTGTCTTGGGGTGAATCCTCCAGAGGAGTTGTTGCGGTACTTCTGGGTATGGTGGGGTCCACTCTGGTTCATCATTCTTCTCTTGCGGTTCTCGTTGGCTTGATGCAGCTTTCCTTCCATCTGTATGGCTGAGTCCACAAGGGCTTCGAGGTCAGCGAACGGAATGTTCACTAACACAGTTTGCATCTCGTCGTGCAGTCCGTTCAGAAATCTTTCCTTCCTCTTTTCATTTGTGTCGGTCTCATCCGGGGCGTACCTTGACAGTGTAAGAAACCTGTCGCGGTATTCCACCACGGACATCCTTCCTTGTTTGAGTTCGCGGAACTCGTCTCTCATCTTCTTGATTAGTCCTTGGGGCACATGATATTTGCTGAACTTGAGTTTGAAGTCTTCCCAGGTCATCATTTCTCCCGCATTCATTGCGCGGGCACTTGTCCACCAGGCTCTAGCAGGTCCTGACAGATAGTGGGTGGCAAACAGTACTTTTTCTGCGGCTTCTACTCCCGCAACTTCTAGGTTGTTCTCCATTGTCTGGAGCCAGTCATCTGCGTCAAGTGGCTCTTCGGTCTTGCTAAATATCGGAGGGTTGGTGTTCTGAAAGTTTTTCAGCTTTGATCCTGGGTGATCATGGTTTCCATGGCCCTGATTGGTCTGAGCTATCTGCTGCAGTGCAGCAATGTTGGCTTGGCGTTCAGCTCTCTCGGCTTCGCGGTCTTCCATCATCATCTGCAGCATTTGCATCATTGCATCTTGGGTGGCGCTGCGGGTTGGTGGGGCCATCTGAAGATTGAGGTAGATGATAAGATAAGAGGGAAATTTCTATGGTTTGTTTGGGTTAAAGTTCACAAAGTTTTAAAACTTGAGTAGTGTTGAGGGGGTAAAAACCAACAACACTTTTTCATTCATACCAATCATCACACATTACAAAGCTAACACACCGTTGGTTTTAAGAACCATTCATTCGCGCTACGATACAAGGGACAGATACAAATCACACCTACGATAGTGCTTTAATGATACTACTCTTCAGGGGGGAATTCTTCGTCTTCACGGTTATGGTGCTTGGCGAAGGGCGAGGGCGTTGTCCAAATCCCTGCGGGTTTTGTACAGCCTGAAGTCCTGGTGTGCTACATAGTGGTTCATCTCCGTGTGTGGTGGTATGGTCATCGATCTTCCCATGGAGTCATGTCTTGGGTAGTAGATGAAACGAGTGTTCCAGATCTTGTTCTCATTTTGTCCGCACAGACGGGCGATTGCTTCTTGCATAGCTTTGACTAGTCCTTCCTTCCAGGTGTTTCCCGTTACAGAAAACCATATGGTTTCCCATACCGGGGCTCCAATCTTTCTTCCTAGATCAGCAGAAACTTCCCACCGGGGTGATCCTCCCAACTGATTATTGAAGGATGTTCCGAAGAATTCGGGGTACGGGTGTCCTAGATATTCCACTAGTTGCTTCAATTCCTTTTCGAACCTCAGTTCTCCTCCGTGACCAAGCGGATAGCATTTCCATTCCATCTGTGAGAAATTTAAGATGAGTAAGTTAGAGAAGTGATCAAGTGTGCAAACTTTTATGTAGGATTATAAGGAAAAGTGGAGTATGGATCTCTTATTTTGGAAAAGATCTCAAGGATAAGAGTGAGAATAAGTTTTCATAAATATCTACTTCATTTGTTTTTGAAATTAAATTTTTCAGGACGTCCATTCTAACTAGGGTCTCCTAAGGTCAACAATGGCTCTGATACCAACTTGTCAACACCCGGATTTTTAAGTCCAGATGCCTATTATGCCATTCATCGCAATCCCGGGAATATTGTTTTTGCGAGACATAATAGATTGATATCACAACACATCATTCATTACATCACATAATTGTCTTACATAGAGGGATCACATGATCCAGTCTTAATACATCATAGTGGATCTAGAGATCCTATTACAAAACACATAGCGGAAGCGAAGTAACGGTTGCGGTCCATCTATTCCACGAGCAACCGTTGACGTCGGGAGTGATCCTAGTTGTCGTAGACGTCCCGCTGTCCATCTTCCTCGTATCGCTGTTCTCCTTCATAGTCTGGCCATTTGAATAGCCAGGGACAAAGCCATGAGTACTTTAAAGTACTCGCAAACTAATACTGATGTAAGCACTATCAACTATAGTAAGGGGGATGCTAAGCTCTAGGTTTATTTGCATAAAGCCAAGTTTATTTCATAAACATTTAGTAAAGATGCTTGAGTCGCTAGACTAACTCCGGAGGGAACATTAGTGTCATTCCCACAACTCTGTTGTGATTCAAGTCAAAGTCACCATTTCAAGTTCAAATCGCAAGTCAACCTTCACATGTCACATTTTTAAAAATGGTCTGATGACGGAACAGTATGGCCTTTCCAATCGTCCGTAACCGTGGACACGGCTATTCGAATAGTTCTACACTCGCAGAGGTCGTACACTTGTGCCACAACATTTGCAATAATCCGTCGGGGTTAATCGGCCCTGATTTATCACACTCCGTGTGCGGACTACCAACCATAACCTTTCACTTACATACCCTAGTATAGGCACCTCTCCCCATGAGCTTGGCCTCCCGGTGAAGACAGACGGTCGGCCACAGGAACTGCACAGGGCTTGGGCCGGACATTCACCTCATTTCACGTCATTTCACATCATTTCATTTGTAGAGGCAGCCCTCGGCATAACCCCGATGACGCTTGTTTAGAGGGAACCCATACTAAAGCACATAAATTTCTAGTTAAGCCCTTACCCATATCGGGTATTGTGGGGGTACTTTCAAAATTGGAATGGTATCGCATCCGAACCCAACCATCAGTTTTTGTAAAATTCACCAAGTCATTCACAAGCCATATTCACCTTCAAAATCTTTCAATAGAATGAGTCATCACTCCAAGGTTTTCAAAGTCAGTTCATTTCACATTTTCCCATCTAGAGTAGTCAATTTTATTTGTTTAGCACTAGCAACTAGTCATGAGGGGTGCTAACTAGCTTGTCTTGCTCTAGGCTAACTTTGATGCTCTTGTTCTACTCTATATCTAAACCAAGTGAATCAGGAATCAAAAGTAAGCTTTGATAAACCAAAGTCAAAAACTTGTAAGGTAAAACTTGGGATAGGATCATTGAGCATAAATTAAATGGGGATGAGGCCTTGCTCTTGTAGAGCTTTGCCTTAGGGTATCTTGCAAGAATATTAGCTTGCAAGAGTATAGCTTGCATTAATAATAGCTTGCCTTGGTTGGAGTAGTGATCAAAGTTCTCTTCCTCTTCAAAGTAGTCCTCCTCCTCCTCGGTGTACTCCTCGGTACTAGCGTCTAGATACGAGTACAATACACACAATTACCACACAAAGCCTAAGTACTAGACTAAGCACACACCTAAATTACTCCTACTAAGCTATCACTCAACATGCTTATTAGGTAAGTTGATTTAATTCTATTCTTAAGAAAAATAATTTCCTCTCATTATAAATATTAATTAGAGTTTCTATTTATTTCTTGAGAGAAAATAATTTCCTCTCATTAAATATTATTAAGATTTAATTTCCTTCCCGAATGAGATGTGACCTAGGTTGACTAAAGTCAACCTCTTCACAAATATCAATTGGGAAATGATTTAAATGAGGTACACCACCTCATGCTTTTTTTATTACCCATGATTAATGATTTAATATCATCAACTAATTTAATATGGGTTTAAAATTGACCATAGTCTATACCCCATATTAACTTAGTTGAGGCAAGATTTAAATGAGACCAATACATCTCATAAGATTTAATAAGTAGCCTTGATTAATTTAGATACTACTATGAAAATGATTGAATATTTTTAAATAAGAACCTATGGATTATTACTACATGTGTCATTAATTCTCATTGAATCCCTTGGAGTAAGTATTTCAATGAGAGGCTACACCTCATATAGTTTAATACCACATACTAATGATTTAAATGAGGTGTAGCACCTCATACCATTTAATTTTTTACATGGTAAGGATCTAATATTATCAACAATTCATATGAGACCTAAATGACCAGAGTCTCTAGCTTATTTTGAATTGTTCATGACAAGATTTAAATGAGAGAAATATTCCCATAAGATTTATTAATAGTTTTGGACAATATCTTTGACTAGAAATAGCCATAAAGTCCTTTAATTAAACTAGGCCATGATCATTCAAGGTAAGCATGGCATATTTTTGCAGAAACAATTAGTGTAAGTGAAATGTGAATTATAGGAGTTGGAATCAACTCAAAAGCATTTTTGGTTGATTTTTAAGAATTAATCTAAGGCAGAAAAGTCCCTGCCTTGTTATTTTTATCATTTAAATTCTATAATAAATCTAAGGTTGAGGCCAGTGTAGTCTTATAGATAATTTAACAAGGTTTCCAAATATATAAAATTTATTAAATTTGGCCAAGTATATTTGATTCTATTTAAATTGGAAAATGTATGCAGTAAGCAATTTAATAAATTCGAAATATTCAAGTTTAAACGCATGGGCTCGCGCGGGAAAGGAAATGGGCCGGTGAGAGGGGGAACAAGTTGGGCCGGCCCAGCTTCGCTCTGGCGCTCAGCGGGCCGCCTGACAATGGCCCCGCTTGTCAGTGGCTTTATAACACCGAAACGGTACAAGTCAATCTCAGACGCACGATCAGAACAAGGATCGACGGCTCACGTGCGTCGTCGAGGTCGACGAGAGGGGAGGTGCTGGCACGGCGGCGGTAGGGGGTCGACGGCGATCCTAGGCTCCGGCGAGCGGCAGCGTTGACGCGAGGTGACGTTGTCGAGGACGGCGGTCCTCCTGGTAGCAGTGGCGTCTCCGGGGATGGCTTCTAGCTCCGGCGAGCTTCTGCGGCGGTGCTGCGGAACTCCGGCGTGCAATTGGGCAGCTACGGCTTAAATTGAGGGGCGGCGCTGCTCGAGGAGGGGTTGTGAGGTGAGGGAGGTCGATTGGCGTGCTCAATTTGAGGAGCGGGGTGCCCCTTTTATAGCAGCAGGAGGTGCTGCGGCTCGGTGGAGAGGGCGATCATGGCGACGGCGTGCGGAGCGACGAAGGGGCAAGGGAGTGGGCGCGTACGGTTGGTGACGTCCAGGCAACCATCACGCTGCTCTTGGAACAGCAAACGGTGGTCTGAAGCGACGGGGCGAGTGACTAGAGCTGGCAGCACCGTGGCGGAAGGTCGTCGGAGTGGGCATCGTCTGTGGCGTTCCCGCGGGTCAATGGAGGTGACTGGGCGGTGCGCGGTGACGTCGTGAAGCGAGTGGTGCAGAGAGCCAGGGCGGAGGTGACGCGAGCGAGCGAGGCGATGGGCGCTCTGGGCGTGCCAGGGGTGCTCGCCGTGCGCGCTCTGGCGCGTGCGTGTGCACGTCTGGGCGCGTCTGGTCGCGTCGAGTTCTGTACAATGTGATGGGCTTTCTCGTCGAGTCTGGGGCTGGGCGTGATAAGGAGAGTGGGAGGAGCGTGCCAGACATGGTGGTGCAGGTTGGAAGTGAGAGGTGAGGGAGATGGCACGGGGTGGCCATGCCATGCCACGGCATGGTCATGCCCTTGTCATTTTGAGCAAGTGGAGGTGCTGGCAAGGAGGGGCACTGGTGCTGAGAGGTGAGGAGTGTCTCCAGAGCTGCAGAGAGGGCAGGGTTGGACTTGGTCCAACTCAAAATCTCAGCATGGGCCTCATTTTCCTCTCTGCCCAAAATGTGTTTGATACAATGCCCGAAAGAAAAATATTTTGGAATTTTGAAAATATTTTTGGTGGAGTGTAAGGATATAATAAATGGAGTAGAATGGTGGTGGTTTGGTTCAATTTGGAGTTGGTTTGCAAAATCACATCTTGTATATGATCTAGTTTTCATTTCAAAGTCTCCTCTTGGCTTGCTTATATTTTGAAATTGAGGCAGAGTTTGAGGTGAGTGTTTTGAGCAAAGTTGTTGTCCTTGATGTTTTCTTGGATGAGGTGCAAAGAGTTGTCCATGTTTGGTTTAGAAATCTTGAAATAACAGGGGCTCAAAGAGGGCATCGGGTTAACTTTTGTCAACATGACTATTAGTGCATGTGAGCTCATATTTCATTCAAATTTGATTTGATTTGAGTTTCTTTGATTCAATTGTGTTTGTTTATCATATATAAGTATTCTACAAACAATAGATCAAGCAATGGTGGCCTTGGTTGAAGATTTGCAAATTTGGCTAAGTGTATGTGAGTGAATTTTGGGGATTTTCTCCCAATTTGATTTCTCCCTATTTGAGTTGACTTTTGTTGACTCCAATGTGATTCTTATTAGTTTAGAAACATTTTCCAATCATTGAATCCATCTCAAAAGGTCTTGATCAAAGATTTGCAAAATTGACCATAACACATAAGAGATGAGGTTCAAATTTTATTATTTTTGTAAATTATTCATCTTGCTTCACTTGGGCATGAGTTAGGATCAATTTAGTATTATATTAGGTTGAGAGATGGTTTCACACCATTTGGTCAAGGTTTAAAGTGCATAGGTCAAGAATTGGGGAAATGGCTATGTGCCACATATGCCTCTATGCATATGTTGCATTTGGTTTTTAATTTCATTTGGCTTGACCCAATTGATGTTGTTGAGTGTTGAAATGGTGTAGGGGAGTGATCCAACCATTCACAACAAGTCCTAAGGTCAAACTTCTAAAATTCACAAATTTGCATGTTACTCCCATATGCCTCTATGGCATTTTTAGTTTCTTCTTATTTTCTTTGGAAACCACTTGGATTTGGTTGGATAAGTACTAAGTAAGGGATATGAAGGTTTTCCAAACCTCTAAGCAAAGTAGAAAAGCTTAGGTTAAAGTTTTATAAAAATAGCCATAGGCACATGTGCCTCTATCTTATTTAATTTCCTTTTATTTTATTTTCACTAGGATGATGAAAAGAGGGGTGAGGTTTAGGGTTTGGTGGGGTTCACAATGGTTTACCACCATTTAGCATAAAGAATAAAGGTAGGGTTCAAGATTTACTTATTTGAGCTATATGCCCCCATATATCTTTTATTTTATTTTGGGTTTCTCAAAATGGATCCAAATTAATTTATGGTGAAGATTAGGGTTTAAGGTTTTTCTTATTTGATTTCTTTCTCTTTTATTTTATTGGGTGGGTGACCTTCACTTGATCACTTTAGGGTTTTAGGGTTTAGCACATAAGCATAATAACACTCCTCATGGCAAAACACAAGATTTAAACAAGATCTATATGTATCAATCTTATTTTAATAAAAGTTTTTGTTGGTTCCAAAATTTGGACTAGGGAAATTCATTTTGTTTGTTTTGAAATTTTTGGGTTGTTACACAACGCAGCTGGCCACGTTGGCGATGGCGAGGATGGACCTTAGAGTTTAGGGTGCGGGGTGTTAGCGTCAAAGAAGAAGGTGGCGAGGGTTAGAGGGATGGCTTGGGTGGCGGTGGACCAGCGGAGGGAGGGAGCTTGAGGCAGGGCGGGGCGGCGAGGTGCACGGACGGGGTGGACGGCGGTTCGGCCAGCGGTTGCTGCGGGGAAAGGCGGAGGTGGAGAAAAATGTTGATCCACCGAGAGTTAATTAACTCTCACTAACTGAGCCCTAGATAGACCCTTAGAAAAACTTTGGGTGGTAGTTTTCTAAAACCAAAATTTTCAGTGTTATTTTTCTAAAAGGTGGATCTTTTAATGGTATAGCACTAATTAGTTAACAGTAAAATGGAACTAGGTAGGAGCAATCACAGCCATTTGGAGAGCTGAGCCGTTCGATCGGCACATCCTACGGTGTTATCCATCTCTCGCTTTCCGAACGAACGCCAGGAACCGCGGTACCGATTGAGAGGATTCGTTAAACAGGCCCTTTGCGTTGGAGGGCTGCTACTCCCCATATTTACTTAGGTCTTACCAGATTTGTTGGGCCCTGAAGCGGTAAGGCGGGCTTACTTATCATTTGGGCCTGATGTGTTAAATTTTCATTTGGCCTCAGTCGATCTGTTTCACCATCTCAGCCTCTGTTCCTCCATCTCCACCGGTTGACCTCCATCTGCGCCGTCTCTCTGCCTTCGCCTAGGCCGCCGCCGCAACCATACCTCACCGCGTTTGTCTCGAGTACCAATCCCATGTCCAGATCAACGGTACGTACTGATTCTCCGCATCCTTCCCTTTTTTTGGTTCAATTGCACGCATCCTTGCCTCTTTTGTTTCTATTTCATCTGGATTGACAGAGCTTCACCATTGTTTTCGTTCTTCTCCGGCAACGGCGCCGGCGTGCAGGTCTCGCAGTGGGCTCTTTGTATGGCCGCCACGGAAGATGTAGCTAGGCCAGGCTACCAACGCCACATGCCCGTGGTTTGCCGATTCTCCTTCTATTTCGGGTCAACTTAGAAGAGGCCGCCCAGATTTTTTGTTTCTTCCCCGATGACGGCGCCGGGGCGGTTCGGATGCCTCACAGCAGCGGAGTGGGCTCCCTCCATACATGCGTAGGGTACTTCAATTCGCTGGTGGACCAGGTCCACCATCCGAGGAACGCCTCTTCTTCTGTTTGTATGGGCGGCGTTAAAATCATGGCGTGCAAATTGAAACCGCCGTCGTGCTAACCATGGTGGTAAAACTTTCGTCTCCCCCATCATGTAATTATGGTGATTAATCTCGATGTTATTGCCAATTCTCTTCTGTTCTTGATACATATGTGCAACGAGCAATTGTGTTTCTTTGCCCCATCCGTCTCGCCTTCGGCCTTCCATTGTTCATCAGAGATGTGCCAATAGCAGTTCAAATAGCAACTGTTTTTGGAGCTCTCATTTCCCCCCTTCCTCCTCTCGTCTAACTACAGTACTTGAGAGTCGACTCTCGTCGGCCGGGCCGCTCCGAGGCCTCCTCCGCCGGATTAGCCGGCCGGAGATGGTCAAGGATGGGCGCCGGATTAGATAGGTTTAGTATTAGGTGTAGATCTAGCTGCTTTACCCATGTGGAGTATGGCTTTATGCCCATGGGGATCTGGTCAAGGTGGAGATGGAGAGGCTCCTGCTGGCCGGTGGTCGTCTGGCTGCTCGTCGCGGCGCTCCAATGGCTGGAGCCGGAGGCGAAGGGCGGAGGCGCTTCCACGACCCCTTCAATAATCCTCTCTCCTTTCTCTCCCGATCTGGACAGATCCGTCCTGGATCTTGCTCTTCCTGGCCACCATGGTGGTGGAGAGGACGGAGCAATCCTTGATGATTCTGTTCTTTGCAGATCGGCGGAGTGGTGGTGGCGATGGTTCTTCACGGAGATTCACGGCTAGAGGTCTTCGGCCTCTCGCTATCTATGGCCGGCATGGCGGCCTCGAATCAACAACCTCCGATCCGGAGGCCCCGCATCTTCCTTCCTCGCTGGAGCTCGGCGTTTTGTTGCGGCCAAGTGGTGCGTCCCCGGCGGCCTTCAAGGCGTCCAGCAGCGACGGATCCTCGCCGGACTTGGGCGTTCGGGCATCTGCGCCCTGTTTCTCGGCGGCAACGCTTGGAGGACGCCGGCGACTCGTGGTGGTGGCATCCAGGGACTCGATCGCGTTTTCATCTTTAGTCCTAGGGTGTTTTGTGTAAGATGGCTGGCCTTATCTTCAAATATCTGGTTCTTTAGGGCGAGTGATGTAAAAGGGCTGGCTTGTAATTCTGTACCCACCACATATGTTAATTGAGGTTCTTCCGGGGTCTTCTAGACCCCTTCTTTGTGCAAAAAAAAATAAAAAAAAATAGCAACTGTTTTCATAGGAATATACTTCAGCTTTGCCAATCAATCTCAATTGCAAAACGTAGGGAAATTTCCAATACATCTGTAATTACGAGTATCTTTCAACTTTCATCAACATCCAAAACCAGCTTAGCATTCATTCATAACCATGTGCTGCTGCAGCCTGCAGGCTTGGGAGGCATCCGGTGAATGGTCGCTGTGCGAGTATTATGGGAACGAATTTTGATAACATGTGATTAACAGGAGGTAACATTAAAAGAACGTACCTGCCCATCAGCCATGGTGGCGGATGGAGCTCACACACTCCCTCGGAGCAGCTGTTGCCACCCGATTTTGGCCAAATCAGGAGATGGGCCGTGAGTGAAGATGGGCTCGAAGGACGTACACGTGGAGCATCTTTGAAGCGGCCTTGCGCGAGGAGTTTGGGCTTAACTGCCTATGTATCTGTAATATATTAGATCGTGTTGTGTTTAGAATTAAGAGATAGAGTCTGGCCCGTGCACGGTTAGGTGCACGCCTCAATTAGAAAGTCCCTTGGACTATAAATATGTATCTAGGGTTATCGAGAAAGGAGGACAATCATCGTTCAACCAACACAAATCAGGCGCATCGCCACCCCTTTCTTCGAGGGTTTCTCCCGGGTAAGCACCATGTCTGCCTAGATCGCATCTAGCGATCTAGGCGACACGTTTATTCGTCAACCTTGTACTGCTCGTGTTGAAGCCTTGTTGATGGCGAGCAGTACTATTTATCCTTAGGTGTTTAGGGGCTTGCATCGATGCTTTCACGTGCATATCTGCGTGGCGATGCCGTCCCTCGACACCTAGCTGCCCTAAGGGCAGCATCTTGCTTATTCGTTACTTAGTAGATCCGATCCGTTATAGTTGCTCCTTGCTCCGCAAGGATTAGTTTAATATCTGCATAGTTAGGCCTTACGCTGGGGTCGGAGGATCCGGTAGTGCGCTAGATGTTGTTCACCGTCCCTGCGAGGGATGTTCCGGGAATCGACGTTATGTTGGTTTTTAGGCCTCTCGTAGGGGTGGTTTGCATCATCTTCCGTAGCTGCTAGGCCCGATCACACGTAGGACGTTCCGGTTATGCGGTGAAAACCCTAAACTGTTGTGGATCGTTTTAGCTTTGTCCTGATCAAGCAGGATCCCCATGCCATTGTAAATCCAACGTGAAACATGGGGCGATCGGCTCCTTGAGCCGATCCACGTGGAAACCCGAGAGCCGATAGGGCTCGTATTTAATGTTTACGTGTCTACCATGCAGGAACAATCGAAGCACTAACACCTTCCCGACCGGGTCTAGGTCGGGTGGCACGCCCTAGCAACCGCCGGGACGTTGGCCGGAAGATTTGCGGGACGACGCGAGGTGCCGAGGATCCACTAAGCGGCCCCGGGAGCTTCCCGGCTCTTCGTGTTGCTCAGCCATTGCCCGTCGGTGGGTTTTGGAGGGTAACACATTCTGGCACGCCCGGTGGGACAACCTTCTGCAACATCCACGTCAACATCGGCATCCGAGATGGCGGAGGAACAGATCACATATGAGGATCTTCCTCCTGATCATAAGAAGTACGATGAGCTGAAGGCCATCGTTGAAGCCGAACTCATCGACTCCTTTGAGAAGACCCGGTCGCACGGCGTCAGGTTCAAAGGATTCGCACCACAAGGCATCCTCGATGGGTTGGATCTGTCTCTCCCTTCAGAGGAACGTACCAGGGCCCTGCGACAGGAGATCAACTACGTGGTGGCTCATTCACTGCATCGGCACTCGGAGAGCTCGGTGAATACTTTGGAGCGCGTTGCGCTCCGTGTGGTGCAAGAGATCATGGAGCGTCGGTACTCCCCTTCAGGACCTGTTCTAGGGACTCACCAGGGAGAGATGCAACTCCACACCAGGCCACCATTGCCGTACGCAATGGCGGCTCCACAGCAACAAGGCTCACCGGCATACGTCGTCTACAAAGTTGGAGGTGATCCGAGCGACTATCAGTTCTTACATGACCCGCCCAAGGAAATCCCGCACGGATACGTGTGCACATTTGTGCCGGACTGCAACAAGCGGGACGCGGGCGATCCGAGGCTCCGCCGGGAGGGATTGCCGGAGCAGGAGCAATTGTTCCGGCGGGAAGAACGGCTGCAGCGGCGGGGAGTTTAGGAGCGAGAAGCCGAGAAACGAGGCGTGGCTAGCCAAATATACCACCGCACCGGTCCAGGAAAGCTCGGCTGCCACCACCTCCACCGCGGATCGGATCAGCGCGAGTCCCGAGAGATCGGTTCGACATCTTGCCGAAGAAGAAGATAATCGACTATTCCAAGCCTTACCCCAATGAGTTCGACCCGATCCCACTACCGCCTAAGTACCGGCTTCCGGACTTCAACAAATTCGGTGGGTCGAAGGGTCAAGCTCCATCGAGCACGTGAGCCGATACTTGGCCCGATTGGGCATGGTTTCGGCATCGGATCAGCTACGGGTGAGGTTCTTCTCGCAATCCCTCACCGGTCCAGCGTTTGGATGGTACACCTCGTTGCAGCCAAATTCGGTGCAATCATGGAAGCAGTTGGAGGAAGCTGTTCCACACCCAATACCATTCGAAGCTACTGAAGCTGGTATTGCCGAACTAGCACAGGTTCGGCAGAAGCGAGGAGAGACAGTCTCTGAGTACATCCAACGTTTCAGAACTGTCAAGAACCGATGCTATTCGGCTAATTTAACTGAGAAAGAAGCAGTCGAGCTGGCCGTGGCAGCCCTTGCAGCGTCATTCAAAGATCTGACGTTCCAAGTGGAGTACAACTCGTTGACGCACCTGGTCAGTAGGCTGACCTTATATGAATAGCGCCATCCAGAACTGTACCAGGACAAGTTCAAGCGCGCGATCAGCCTGGTCAATACTGACGAAGATGAAGATTCTGCGGAAGATCAGGAAGTAGCGGTAGCCGAATGGACTTGGACGCCGTGCACTGTGTCCTGCAAATGGGTGAATCCACCGGGGCCTCCAAGAGGGTTGGACTTTGACGTGACCAAAGCTGAACAGATCTTCGATCTGCTATTGAAAGAGAAACAGTTGAAGCTACCCGAAGGCCACAAGATCCCTACGGCACAAGAGATGAACAAGAGGCCATACTGCAAATGGCATCATACGTTCACGCACGCCACCAACGACTGCAAAGTATAGCGCGCACAAATTCAGATGGCAATAGAATCAGGCCGATTAACTTTCGGACAGTTTGCCATGAAGGTAGACATGCGTCCTTTTCCGGACGTCAACATGGTGGACCTAAGCCACTCCATAAGAGAGCCAGGGTTCTCTTTCGATGTTAATATGGCAGGGTTTGTGATCCGCCATAGCGCGGACAAAGCAGAGAGCAGCCACTCTCGTGGCAAAGATAAAGAGGAGGCCGTTCCACGCGACCGGCCCCAAGACGACGATAGACGGTACCTAACCGAGGAGGAGGTGAGAAGCGTGCGGTATCAACGCCCACTATCCGTGCATCTCCTCAACAAATACGAGCAGCAGTACGACCGACGTCGGCACTACGACGAAGATGATGAAAGATATCGACGGTCTGATGCGGAAAACAGGAGGTATCGTCAGCATGACAGGAACAACGACGTGTACGAACGTCACGCCGGAGGGAGGTCAAGGGAGCAAGACAACGTGGATAGGCACTGGGACTGTCCTTTCTTCAAACATTGCTGGGACTCAGGAATGAGCCGATTGCCAACAATCGAGAATTGCCCAGAGTGCAAACAGCGAAGGAGAATGACAAACGAAGTTTCAGTGTTCGAGCGTCTAGGACCCCTCCCACCACATAACAAGCGAGCTGAGTCATCTCAAGAAGAAGACTTCGAGGAGTCAGATGGAGAAGAAGATAGGTATCACCGGCCAAGGTGGTGCCCTGATGGACTCGACCATTCTCGGAAGCGTAGAGTGCGGCGGCTGCGAAACTCGGAAGAAGCCGAGGCACGATGCCCTGTACACATTGAGAAGAGCACGACCCGATCTGGCCGTGAAAATCCAACAGACATTGGAGACGAAGGCGCGCCCGCCAAAGAGAGTATGGCGCCCCAAACAGACGAAAGCCGATGCACAAGCATCGGCGGATGCCGATGTAGGGATGTCGGCTGGTACAAACACAGTGTTCAGGATCTCGTCAGAGATTTATGACCCAAGACACGGTGAACATACCCCCATCGAGTCGCGTCACCATAATAAGAGACCGAGAAGTTGTAAACCCTCATCAAGCATCATGATGGAAAAGGAGGCCGATTTTAGCAATCGGCCAGCATTATCCTCAACATACGCTTTGCCGGTATTCAACATTGACCTGGCAAGCGATGGAAAGCTGGGGTATGGGTTTACATCAGCGGACAAGCTAGAAGAGGTTGAGGAAGTCGAGAAGGATATCAAGCAGATGTTGGACGCCGGGTGCCTCAGGCCGTACAGGTACACTGAATGGGTTTCCAATGTTGTACTTACGAAGAAAAAGGATGGCCGATGGCGCATCGCTATAGATGTCCGGAACCTCAACGGCACTACTCTACCGGAGGAATAGTCAGATCGACAACCGCAAGGGAAGCCGACTCCAGCAATCGGCTAAAATCAGTCTCACCACATTTGCTAGTTGCCATGTTTTTAACATGATGATTTGTGAGATAAGCCTGAATTGGCCACGGAAAAGGTACAAGACACCATGAAGTATGTACCCAGCGGAGCCGATTCATGAGTCGATCGGCTAATAAAAAATCGAAAATATAAAAATTTCGGCACAGCCGATGCTCGGACATCGACTTTAGAAATACAGAGTTTAAGCTGCCACTTGATCAGGCCTCGTGATTGGCCAGGGCTTCAACTGCAGAGTCATCGTCAAGGATGGTGAACTGATCTAAGCAGCGAATCACAAGGATTGAGCCAAGAGGAGTTAAAAAGCCGTGGCATGTCTTGGTTCGGAGAAGGGATTTTCTGGTCCTGTTGAGCCCTTGAGGTACATCAAATCCGGTGCTTGCTTGGCAGTTACCTTCCTTGCTGCCATTCTCGCCTTGACTGAGGCTCGGGGGGCAGCTGCTTCTGAAAATCCTTTTGCTCTTGGGAGCCGATTTCGGTAAAATCGGCTAGCTCTGCACCAGTGGTGAATTATTGAAGAGAAGAACCGTTGGAGTCGGTCTAAAGGATTTGAAGAGGGAGCCATCATCATTGATTAGGCTCTAGACCAGTTTGTTGCTACAAAGGAACAGAACATCACAGGGGGGAGTTGTGAGCAAATGGCACCTGCTTTGAAGTATCAGCTTCGACATCAAGGTTGTCAGCAACGGGCTGAGAAACTTTCCTGGAAGCATTAATCCAGGAGTTTTGCCGGCAGGACAGACATCACGATCGGATGATTTTGAAGTCCAAAGATCTAGGGGTCCCAAGGCTGTTGCTGGACCTGTTCGATTGGAAGTCCGGATCTGAATTTTAAGGATTGCAAGTTACCCTCTGAGGAGGCGACTAGATTGATCTGTCTTGCAATTCATTATGAAAAACTGGTGCATTGCCATCGGCTCATTGAGCATCAACCAAGGTGACAATCGGCAAGATCAACACAAGGGAGAATCGGCTAAATCAATTTGCAAGGAATCGGCAGAGTCAAATTGGGGAAATTTCTTCATTGATAATTAGATTTCTTACAACGAAAAGAGCTGATTGGGATGCATTGCCCCTCCTACTACTACTGATCCTATTCTAGGATCCTATCTAGGGGTCATTGTTGCCCTCGTCATCGCCGTCGTCACCGCTGTCGGCGCTTTCGGCGGGCTCGTCGTCGCTGCTGCCGCGACCACCTGGAGGACCCTCGTTGTCCTCGTCTTCCTCGCCAGCGTCGTCCTCGTCGCTGTCGAAGTCACTAAGGTTGCCCGGCCAAGGGCAGAAGCGCTTGGCCGGCGACTCGTCGGAGGAGGTGCTGTCCTCCTCCTCTTCTTCTTCCTTCACCTCCTCGGCGGAGGAGAAACCGTCCCAGGAGTAGCGATCGTCGTCGCTCTCCTCCTCCGATTCCCCAATAGCGAGGAAGCGGAGGTCGCTCTCCCCGTCCGTCAAGGACTGGTCATCTTCGGACCAGACGGAGGAGTCGTGGCTCGACTCGTCCCCGTCGGCTATGGCGCGACGGATGTTGGCCGCGTGGGCCTCTTGCGGGTCCCACTCTGGCGTTGGCTCTCGGAGGGGGGAGGATTGGTCAGAGAGGCTTGATGCAGCAGAGGAGGAAGAAGAAGAAGACATGGTGGCAGAGGAGGGCTTTTGAAGTGCTGATGCAGAGGGAGGAAGAGGAGAACTGTTCGATGTGGCCAAATAAAAGGGGGAATAGGCAGTTCCCGAGGACGTGGTGCCAGAACCGTCAAATCGTGCAGAGAAGCTGAGGAGGCAAGACGTCATCATGAAGAAAACTGCGACGGTTCTGCCACGACATGACCCTTCAAAGGAGACAGATGGTTTTGCCATTATCATTATCAAAACCAGGGGGGCATGTGTTGCCACCCGATTTTGGCCAAATCAGGAGATGGGCCGTGAGTGAAGATGGGCTCGAAGGACGTACACGTGGATCATCTTTGAAGCGGCCTTGCGCGAGGAGTTTGGGCTTAACTGCCTATATATCTGTAATATATTAGATCGTGTTGTGTTTAGAATTAAGAGATAGAGTCTGGCCCGTGCACGGTTAGGTGCACGCCTCAATTAGAAAGTCCCTTGGACTATAAATATGTATCTAGGGTTATCGAGAAAGGAGGACAATCATCGTTCAACCAACACAAATCAGGCGCATCGCCACCCCTTTCTTCGAGGGTTTCTCCCGGGTAAGCACCATGCTTGCCTAGATCGCATCTAGCGATCTAGGCGATACACGTTTATTCGTCAACCTTGTCTTGCTCGTGTTGAAGCCTTGTTGATGGCGAGCGGTACTATTTATCCTTAGGTGTTTAGGGGCTTGCATCGATGCTTTCACGTGCATATACTGCGTGGCGATGCCGTCCCTCGACACCTAGCTGCCCTTACGTCTATCCAGACGTAAGGGCAGCATCTTGCTTATTCGTTACTTAGTAGATCCGATCCGTTATAGTTGCTCCTTGCTCCGCAAGGATTAGTTTAATATCTGCATAGTTAGGCCTTACTGCTGGGGTCGGAGGATCCGGTAGTGCGCTAGATGTTGTTCACGCGTCCCTGCGAGGATGTTCGGGAATCGACGTTATGTTGGTTTTAGGCCTCTCGTAGGGGTGGTTTGCATCATCTTCCGTAGCTGCTAGGCCCGATCACACGTAGGACGTTCCGGTTATGCGGTGAAAACCCTAAGCTGTTGTGGATCGTTTTAGCTTTGTCTCGATCAAGCGGGATCCCCATGCCATTGTAAATCCAACGTGAAACATGGGGCGATCGGCTCCTTGAGCCGATCCACGAGAAACACGAGAGCCGATAGGGCTCGTATTTAATGTTTACGTGTCTACCATGCGGGAACAATCGAAGCACTAACACCTTCACGACCGGGTCTAGGTCGGGTGACACGCCCTAGCAACCGCCAGGACGTTGGCCAGAAGATTTGCGGGACGACGCGAGGTGCCAGGGATCCACTAAGCGGCCCTGGGAGCTTCCCGGCTCTTCGTGTTGCTCAGCCATTGCCCGTCGGTGGGTTTTGGAGGGTAACAGCAGCTACTGAATACAAATCCCAAATAAGTGAGCAGTGAAATCCCTGAAACGAACAAGAGTAAGTCAGCTCACTCACTCCTTCTTTTCCTGTAATTTCATCGACATGAACACTAGGTAGTGAAATGACTTGCTGGTATTTGTTTCAGGAATTGCCGTGTCCCTTCATCTGGGATTTTTATTAATTTAGGGATTGTTCACGGGCGATTTGTGTAACCTTCATTTGCAAACATGGCTGTTGGACATTGATGACCCACAAGTATAGGGGATCGCAACAGTCTTCGAGGGAAGTATTACCCAATTTATTGATTCGACACAAGGGGAGACAAAGAATACTTGTAAGCCTTAACAGCGGAGTTGTCAATTCAGCTGCACCTGGAAACGAGACTTGCTCGCAAGAGTTTATCGGTAGTAACGGTTCTATGGCAGTGGAAATAGTGAAATAACGAGCGGCGGTGAAATAAAGACAGCGGTAGCGATTATAGTAAACAGCGAGGATTAAAATACTGTAGGCACGGGGACGGATTTAACGGGCGTTGCATGGATGAGAGAAACTCATGTAACAATCAAAGCGAGGGCATTTGCGAGATAATAATAAAACGGTATCCAAGTACTAATCAATCAATAGGCATGTGTTCCATATTTAGTCGTACGTGCTCGCAATGAGAAACTTGCACAACATCTTACGTCCTACCAGCCGGTGGCAGCCGGGCCTCTAGGGAAACTCTCTGGATATTAAGGTACTCCTTTTAATAGAGTACCGGAGCAAAGCATTAACACTCCGTGAACACATGTGATCCTCACATCACTACCATCCCCTCCGGTTGTCCCGATTTCGTCACTTCGGGGCCATCGGTTCCGGACGACGACATGTGTATACAACTTGCGGGTAAGATCATAAACAACGAATATCTTCATGAATCAATAACATGTTCAGATCCGAGATCATGGCACTCGGGCCCTAGTGACAAGCATTAAGCATAACAAGTTGCAACAATATCATAAAAGTGACATCTACGGATACTAGGCACTATGCCCTAACAATCTTATGACTATTACATGACCAATCTCATCCAATCCCTACCATCCCCTTCAGCCTACAGCGGGGGAATTACTCACACATGGATGGGGGAAACATGGCTGGTTGATGGAGAGGCGTTGGCGGTGATGGCGGTGAAGATCTCCTCCAATTCCCCGTCCGGCGGAGTGCCGGAACGGAGACTTCGGCTCCCGCGACGGAGTTTCGCGATGTGGCGGCTCTGCGGAGGGTTTACGGCGATGTCGACTTCTCTCCGTGCGTTTTTAGGTCGAGGCGAATAAGTAGTCCGAAGGGGCGTCGGAGGCCGGCCGAGGGGCCGGACCACATGGCCGCGCGGGCCCCCCGGGCCGCGCCGCCATGTGGTGTGGGGCCCTCGGGCCTCCACCTCCTTTGCCCTTACGGCTCCGTCGATATTTTGGTAAAATAGGGCCATCCGAAGAAATTCGAGGATTTTCCCGAAAGTTGGATTTACGCACAAAAACGAGACACGGAGCAGTTCGCTGAAAACGGCGTTAGTCCGTGTTAGTTGTATCCAAAATACACAAATTAGAGGCAAAACAATAGCAAAAGTGTTCGGGAAAGTAGATACGTTTTGGACGTATCAACTCCCCCAAGCTTAGCTTATTGCTTGTCCTCAAGCAATTCGATTAACAAGCGAGCGATAAAAGAACTTTCACGAACACATTTGCTCATATGATGTATATATTCTCATGCTATGGCTAATACTTAAGCGAGTTCATAATGAGATACATGCAAATAAGATCATCCAACAGCTATGTCAATCATGGAGAAGTACCAACAATTAATAATAAGCACCATGAATCATGTATATAAGCAGGATTGCAATGTTCATAAGAGAATATGATAAAGTGGTATCTCGCTTGCCTGTATTTGATTGGCAAAACATAAATGCCGAGGCACCTCTTGAGTTCATAGAAGGACTAGAAATAGTGATTGTCAAAGATAAAAGCATCAAAGTTATACCACAATCAATCATATTTTGAGACAAGCATATTATACTAAGAATGACAGTTGTGCTCTCAAGATAGTGCTCAAAGAAAAAATGGAGACACAACATAAAAGTAAAGGATTGACCCTTCGCGAGAGGAAGCGAGGGATTAACATGCGCTAGAGCTTTTCATTTGTAAAACGAGGAGTAAAATTATTTTGAGAGGTGTTTGTTGTTGTCAACGAATGGTAATGGGTACACTAACTACCTCATCAACCGGACTCACAAGAGCGGCTCCCATTTTATTTATTTTTGGTTGGCACTCCTTCCAACCTTTCTTTCACAAACCATGGCTAACCGAATCCTCGGGTGCACTGCCAACAATCACATACCATGAAGGAGTGCCTTTTTATTTAAGTTTTATTATGATGATGACACTCCCCCAACCTTTGCTTACACAAGCCATGGCTAACCGAATCCTTCGGGTGCCGTCCAACAATCACAAACCATGGAGGAGTGTCTATTTAAGTTGATTAATTCGGGACTGGGAATCCCATTGCCAGCTCTTTTTGCAAAATTATTGGATAAGCGGATGCGCCACTAGTCCATATGAGAGTCCGTCAAAAGTAAATGACAAGGTTGAAAGCTAAACACCACATACTTCCTCATGAGCTATGAAACATTAACACAAATTGAGAAGCATTTTGAAAGTTTTAAAGGTAGCGCATGAGAATTTACTTGGAATGGTTTGAAATGCCATGCATAGGTATTTATGGTGGACACTTTTGGAACAACTTGGTTTTCAGGTGTTTGGAAGCACGAGCGGCGTCACCGCTCAGTACAAGTGAAGGCTAGCAAAAGACTAGGGAGCGACAAATCAAGAGAGCAGTAGCTGTCATAATCATGCTTGCGGCAAAATAAATTAACGGAGGCATAAAAGTGATACAAGAACTCTGAAGCAATGTAAATCATCGAGGCTTAATTGACTTTTTGTTCAGTCATATGCATGCGTGAGCATGTGCCAAGTCGATATAAATGAATTATTCGGAGGAGGAGGATACCACAATGCCATACTTACTTATGAATAAAACAATGCAAGCAAACATCCATGACATGCTACTCATATTAATAAATAGGAACTAAACATGAGAGATCATGAGCTACTAGACTTTCTCAAATAACATATACCTCACATGAACCAACTAAGCATGCTCATATGGATGAGTATATGTACAAAAATGAAAGCAAATAGAGTTCATACCAGCCTCTCACCACAATCAGATTGTCGTAGATCGTCATTATTGCCTTTTCACTTGTGTAGCTTGGATAATATAAAATGAAAACCACGCTCCAGCCACCGAAGACCATTGAACTCATGATGAACTTTACAAACCAAAGAAGAACAGCAAATATTTTTGGTGTTTTCGAATTAGAAACAAGAACGAAAGAAAACGAGCAAACAAAGCAAAATCTTTTTGGGTTTTCTTATAGCAAACTAACGATAGCAAATAAAGCAAACCTAGAGCAAGGTACCAAATAAACAAATGGTGAAGAGAAACAACAGAAATATTTTTGGTCTTTTTGTGTTTTAGGAAAGAAACAAAGTGAAAACAAAAGAATGCAAACTAACAGAAACACAGAAAAGCGAGGATGACAGAAATCTGCCAAATCCTGACAGCAGTATAGAAATCGAATTTAACAAAAATCTTCCATTGCTCAGACCAAAAAGTGTTCAACTAATGAAAGTTAGATAACAACCTGGGGAACATGCTCAAAAATTGGCAACTCAAAATAACGTTCTGGCTGTGCGTACGAATTTTTTGGTAACAGCACAGAATCTGTTTTTGGACAGCACTTCCCCAAATATCATCTCCCTCTCATTAGAAAACCACTTTAAGAGACTAAACAAGTATGTACAAGTATCCAGCAATCATAATATGAAAAGAATGAGTGATGCCGGTATACCTCCCCCCAAGCTTAGGCTTTTGGCCTAAGTGAAGTTCATTCCCAACGAGGGTCGGAGTTCCACGCCGGTGGATCATACATGGAGTGGTAATAGGGCCCCTGTGCAGAAGAATATCGTGGAGGCTCCACGTGACCATGATGTTGATATGAGGAGCTTGCTGCATCGGATGAAGAGTCGGGATGCTCCTCGGTCTCCTCCGCATTTTCCCTCGCGCGACGGCTTTCTCTTTCTATGTATGCATTTAGCTCATTTTACTGTGATCGACCACCCGTTCCTGGCATCAAGGTTAAACAAAGCAGGTGCGAGCAATCGTACTAGTTTTTCAATTTTCTTAGTTATACTCCAACTTTTCTTATACAAGGTTATCCTATAATGCAGGTTGTTCAAACTAGATGCATCTGAAATAAACTCATGTCTAATCATGGAAACCATATCAAGCTTCTCTATAGAAAGCGGAACATCTAAATGGTGAGGTTCTACACCATGCATAGCTAATAAGCGAGAAGCAATAAGACCTCCACAAATTCCTCCTTTCTCACGGTTAGTAGCAAGTCTACAAGCTATTAAAGCACCCAAATTATAAGTCCTATCCTGTTGCAAAGCAGCAGCTAAGAAAGCCAAGTCTGGGACAGATAATTTACCTCCAGTCCTTCTTGCAAGAACGCACTTTGTAATGAAATAGGCAAAGTAGCGGATGGCTGGATGTTGAATGCTACTAATCTTACCATCATCATTGGAGAGGCTCCTCCCATTACAAATCCTTGTATAAAGATCTGAGAGCTCCCGCGGTGTTCCCCGATCTTCTCGCAAGATCCCCATTGCGGTACTCCAATTCGTTGCACAAAAAACACTAAATGGCAAGTTGACAGACTTTATTGTAAATTTTATCTTGGACCATGGGGTTAGATCGCGACCAATTGAACTTGAAGTCCTGCACAAAAGACATAGTTAATTTTACATATTGTCTTGGCTCTCCTTCAACAAAACCACTCAGCCACTGCACGAGAGATTAGAGTTTGCACATCTTGTAAAATCCCCGCACTTCTCATAAAGTCCACGCATGGGTAGTAAGAGGGGTATACTCCCTCCTCACGATTGACTCTCGTAAATTGCTGGACTTCCAATTCTTCTTGGTTCAATTGGGGCACACCTCTTTCCATTTTCTGAAATTTTCAACAATCATTATAAAATTTGATTTCAAGGTGTGTAATTGAAGGGAACTACTATAAGAACTTGCTAGAGTACTACACATGCATCAAAACTAATTTCTATCACTTAGAACAAGCATGCAAGCTCACTAAACATGTTATCTACAGCAGCAAAATATTCAATATATACTCAACCAAATGAAATTCTAATTGGACAATCAAAGGAGTCACATACCAAGGAGTAAATGTGCCAAATTTCGAGACAAATCTGGGCTAAGCAAGGAGATCGAAAAATCGCGAGTTCTTGAGCGGAAACACGAGTGAGAGAAACTTGGTACGAGTTTTTCGGGAGAGAGAAGGTGCTTTGGGAGGAAGAGATGATGAAGTGGGGCAAGGGGTGGCCCACACCACATGGTGGCGCGGCCCCCTTGCTGGCCGCGCCGCCCTATGGTGTGGCACCCCCGGTGCCCCACGGGTCATCCTCACGGTGCTCCCGGTGCCTCGTCGAAAAATAGGACCAACGGTATAATTTTTGTAATTTTTAGAGAACTTTGAAAAATGCACATTTATGGGTATTAAATTAATGATTACTGCGCAGGAAAATGATTTCTAAAATCTTAAATGACTAAAGCATATTGCAAAACAAAAGTGCTACAGCAAGTAAAATAGGTGGAAGGAAAGAGAAAGAAAGAAGTGTTGTTTAGCTCTTTTATGCAATAAAATATACTTGTTAACAAGGTTGATCAAGTCTTGCTATCAAATAAATTTTATATGGCATAAGAAGAAATAAACCTCAAATCAATCATGTTACCTTATATTGAATTGATATGGATCCAATCACAAGAGTTTGATATTCTTCTTTAGGCTCATATACAGGATAATCAATGGATCCCACTTTGATAGTTTTCACATTAAAAATTGTATTGACTCCACATACTTTATCAATCCTCTTGGGAAAATAGACGAGTGTGTTCCTTATCATCAACATTGAAAGTAACCATGCCTTTATTGCAATCAATAACAGCCCCTGCAGTATTAAGAAAGGGTCTTCCAAGAATAATGGACATATTATCATCTTCGAGCATTTCCAACACAACGAAATCGGTTAATATCAAGCAATGCTTGAGTAACTTGAACAGGAACATTTTCACATAAACCAACAGGAATAGCGAGTAGATTTATCGGCCATTTGCAAAGATATATCAGTAGGTATCAATTTATCTAAATCAAGTCTCTTATAAAGAGAAAAAGGCATTACACTAACACCTGCTCCCAAATCACATAGAGCAGTTCTAACATAATTATTCTTGATGGAACAAGGAATAGTCGGTATACCTGGGTCTCCAAGCTTCTTTGGAATCTTACCATTGAAGGAGTAATTAGCAAGCATAGTTGAAATTTCCTCATTGGGGACTTTCCTTTTGTTAGTAACAATATCTTTCATATACTTTGAATAAGGAGGCAATTTAATAGCATCGGTCAAAGGGATTTGCAAAAATAAAGGTTTCATCCAATCACAAAATTTATTATAATGTTCCTCCTCCTTTGATTTTAGTTTCTTAGCAGGAAAAGGCATTTGCTTTTGAACCCAAGGTTCTCTTTCATTACCATGCTTCTCGGTAATAAAGTCTTCTTTAGTATACTTTTTATTTTTAGCATGCTTTTCGGGTTCTTTTTCAATTTCTTCTTTATCGGGAATATCATTCTTATCATTATCTTTATCATGTTCATTACCACTTTCGGTTTAAGCATCGAAATAGAAATACTATTAGGATCATTAACGAGTTCAGAGGATTCTACAACATTCTTATGTTTCTTTTTCTTTTTCTTAGATGGAGCACTAGTTTTAATTAGTTGAGAATCTTGTTCAACTCTTTTGGGATGCCCTTCGGGATATAGAGGATCTCGAGTAGAAACACCACCTCTAGTTGTTACTTCACAAGCATGTTTTTCTTTAGAATTATTTCCCAACAAGTCATTTTGCACTTTAGTAAGTTGATCAATTTGAGTTTGAACCATTTGAAAATGTTTAACAAGTATCTTAACATCATTGGAGGTTCTCTCCACAATACCATGCAATTCACTAATAGCTCGGGAATTTTCCATTAAATGATTCTCTACTCTCATATTAAAGTTTTCTTGCTTAACAATATAATTATCAAATTCATCTAAGCATTGAGCAGGGAGATTTTGAATACGGAATATCTTCCCTAGTAAAGTGTTGAAGCGAGTGTACCTCAATCATGGATGAAGGGGGAATTGTCTCACATATATCTTCTATAGGAGGTAAATTCTTCACATCTTCGGGTTTAATACCTTTCTCCTTAAGAGACTTCTTGGCTTCCCTCATATCTTCATCATTCAATTTAATCATACCCCTCTTCTTCACTATCGGTGTCGGGGTTGGTTCAGGTGTAGACCAATCATCATGATTCCGGCCTATTTTAGCCAATAATTCTTCGGCGTCTTACGGAGTTCTTTTCCGAAAACACAACCAACACAACTATCCGGGTATGCCCTAGACTCAATAGTTAGTCCACTATAAAATATATCAAGTAAATCATGCTTTTCTAAATCATGGTCAGGCTGAGCTCTAATAAGAGAACAGAATCTCGCCCAAGCCTCAGGCAATTTCTCTCCATCTTCCTGGTCAAAATTATAAATTCTCTGCAAAGCAGCATGTTGAGCACTAGCAGGAAAGTATTTTCGAAAGAAAACATCACGCAAATCAGTTGGACTTTTAATAGAACCAGGAGGCAAATTATTATACCAAGTTTTAGCATCATCCTTTAATGAGAACGGAAAAATTTTAGCGACAAAATAAGTACGCATCTTGACATCATCAGAAAACACGCCACTAAGAGTAGATAACTCAGTCAAGTGTTCAACAGCACTTTCTTTTTCAGTACCACAAAAGGGTGTTTTCTCAACAATAGCTATATGAGATAGATCAAGAGAAAAATCATAATCTTTATCCCTAATGTTTATAGGAGATGTGGCAAATTTAGGATCAGGAGATGGTTTATATCTAACGAGCATGTTACTGCAAGCAACTTTTTAATTTTTCTTGCATCAGTAGTAGCCTTGCATTTTTCAATAAAATCATTATCAAGCTCTACATAATCCTCATCAAGATCATCACTAGAATATTCAACGGACTCGAGGTGAATTAACGGGTGTAGCAGCATTAGGAGTTTCGGTATTTTCAATTTGTCTAGACTTAGCAATTGTAGCATCTAGAAAAGATCCCAATGAACCACTATCATCAAGCACGGCGAAACATTATCAATATTATGAGAATTTTCAGATTCAGCGAAGTACCGGCACGCGAAGCATGTGGCGGTGAAACAAGTTTATCAATCACGGATGGTGAATCAAGAGCAGCAGAGGTACTCGAGTTGTACCTTTTCTTGTAGTGGATGGTAATATGGCGATCTTAGTATCGCGAGGTTTACCCATAATGGAGAATTTGCAGCGAACAATATCAATCCAAGTGAACTTCCAAATAAAGCTATGCTCCCCGGCAACGGCGCCGGAAAATAGTCTTGATGACCCACAAGTATAGGGGATCGCAACGAGTCTTCGAGGGAAGTATTACCCAATTTATTGATTCGACACAAGGGGAGACAAAGAATACTTGTAAGCCTTAACAGCGGAGTTGTCAATTCAGCTGCACCTGGAAACAGACTTGCTCGCAAGAGTTTATCGATAGTAACGAGTTCTATGGCGAGTGGAAATAGTGAAATAACAGCAGCGGTGAAATAAAGACAGCGATAGCGATTATAGTAAACGAGCAGGATTAAAATATCGTAGGCACGGGGACGGATTTAACGGGCGTTGCATGGATGAGAGAAACTCATGTAACAATCAAAGCAGGGGCATCTGCAGATAATAATAAAACGGTATCCCAGTACTAATCAATCAATAGGCATGTGTTCCATATTTAGTCGTACGTGCTCGCAATGAGAAACTCGCACAACATCTTCTGTCCTACCAGCCGGTGGCAGCCGGGCCTCTAGGGAAACTACTCGGATATTAAGGTACTCCTTTTAATAGAGTACCGGAGCAAAGCATTAACACTCCGTGAACACATGTGATCCTCACATCACTACCATCCCCTCCGGTTGTCCCGATTTCGTCACTTCGGGGCCATCGGTTCCGGACAGCGACATGTGTATACAACTTGCAGGTAAGATCATAAACAACGAATATCTTCATGAATCAATAACATGTTCAGATCTGAGATCATGGCACTCGGGCCCTAGTGACAAGCATTAAGCATAACAAGTTGCAACAATATCATAAAAGTGACATCTACGGATACTAGGCACTATGCCCTAACAATCTTATGACTATTACATGACCAATCTCATCCAATCCCTACCATCCCCTTCAGCCTACGGCGGGGGAATTACTCACACATGGATGGGGGAAACATGGCTGGTTGATGGAGAGGCGTTGGCGGTGATGGCGGTGAAGATCTCCTCCAATTCCCCGTCCCGGCGGAGTGCCAGAACGGAGACTTCTGGCTCCCGCGACGGAGTTTCGCGATGTGGCGGCTCTCTGGAGGGTTTCTGGCGATGTCGACTTCTCTCCGTGCGTTTTTAGGTCGAGGCGAATAAGTAGTCCGAAGGGGGGCGTCGGAGGCCGGCCGAGGGGGCCAGACCACATGGCCGCGCGGGCCCCCCCTGGGCCGCGCCGCCATGTGGTGTGGGGCCCTCGGGCCTCCACCTCCTTTGCCCTTTTGGCTCCGTCGATATTTTGGTAAAATAGGGCCATCTGAAGAAATTCCGAGGATTTTCCCGAAAGTTGGATTTCTGCACAAAAACGAGACACCAGAGCAATTCTGCTGAAAACAGCGTTAGTCCGTGTTAGTTGTATCCAAAATACACAAATTAGAGGCAAAACAATAGCAAAAGTGTTCGGGAAAGTAGATACGTTTTGGACGTATCAGACATGTACACTAGCTCATGCAGTTTTACCGCTCTTTGTTTACTGATCCATTGTTAATAGTGGAAAGAATGCAATGTAATCTGGGGGAGTGAACCTACAAAATAGAATTGGATTATTTAGAAGATATCTCTCACGAGTGATTATATTTAGGCTATATCCCTTGCAGTTTGTTGCTGGCTATGTCTATCATTAGTAACCAAGGGAAATTAGCTAACTGCGGAGGTTTTCACTTTTAGTTCCTTTTGCTTATGGGCCACCTACATGGTAAGTACAGCAAATTTTGCAGAACTCAAACAACAGTTCAACGATTTCTCGTTTCATCTATACAAGTACTCAATTGTGTTCTCTTACGTAGTTGTATGTCTCTTCAATACTTCCTTTGACAGTTGTATGATTGAGTTCTTTTCTTCGATAGTGGTTGGTCTGTGTGTATGAAGAAGCCAGGTGAGTCCTCCTATTGATTCATAAAGGTCTGTACCATTTATTCTGATTTTGTAGTCTTCTTCAAGATCTAAAAACCTGTTATGTTCTCAACTGCACCCACTACTGTATCTAGGTACGTGTTTTTCAGAACTGCAATATTTTAACAATGCTCCTAAGACTAAGAAATGGAACAATACCAAAATTCGTATATTCTATGCTTTTCCAACCTATTGCACGCATGTAATGGAGGGTCATTATCCTTCTTCCATCTTAGCATGATCTTCAGGTATAATCTTAGGAAATGAAGTTACGGTGAAATGTGCAAATGTGTCTGATTGTACACATAGTGTATTAAGCTACTGTAAAGTATATTTAGATAAGAGAGAATACTACCAATGGTATTTGTGGAAGGAAAGCTTGACAAACGAGTAAGATCAGTGGTGGTGTATGTATTCTTGCGTTACATTTATTAATCAGTTCTTCAAATACTTGTAATTTTCATACCTTTTTGTTTCATGCTGTCTATTAATATTCTCTGGAATCTTTCTGGTAAAGTTGTCCTGGTCAATTTCGTTTTAGTCTTGCAAAGATATTTTCAAGATCAGGGTATATCTTTGTACAGTTAGTTCAATAGAGAAATCATTTATGTTATATTTTGTTTCTGTAACAAAACTTCAGTTTGTATTACAGATTTCGGCGGTAGTATGAATGCAATAATCTGGGACTATTTACGATTAATGTCTCAAAGAAGCAATGAAGTAAAGAGATATTATTGTTGTAGCATTCTCTTTCTTGGCTCTAACAATATCCAGAGTCCTAGCAGAGATATCAATCTCTTTGGGTGTAAAAAAAATTAACAAACCTGCCATCTGTAAAAAAGCGCAAGTTTAAATGGGAGTAGTTTGTTGTACTTTGCCTCGACACAGCATTCGATGGCTCAAATTGCCATGTGTGATGTCAAGAAAATCTTTCACGCTGATCATATCGCTGATTCTGGTCGCGTCATTTGTTGATCACGATAAAAAGATTGTTTTGTTTTATCTTATTTTGGTAAGATTAAATTGTAGCTTCGACATGTAGAATCAATTATGTTCCTTGCTGCCATTATTTTATTTTGTTAGTAAAAAATATGTCCCACATATGTCTAGGTATTGTATGAATTCTGATCCATTTCAAAGTCCCTTTTACCATTCTCTAAGTCACCCCTTAGGATGCAGTGCACATTGTTCCTCTTGCGTGCAACTAGGAGAAACTTTCACATATGTTACTGATTATCTTAAAAGAATATTCTCTACTGCCTCTCCTAGATAAATTGAAGATTTCAGTGACTATCCCTACTTATGTACCATATGATTAAACATGGCAGGGCTTGGATTAGATGGGTTAATCTGGGTATCTTCCATTATGCGGCATGATGATTGTTTATTTTATTCATGTCCATTGATTGAACTGCTCTTCTGCTTGAGTTATTGAAAACTTGCATTGGTTTCTCCTTATAGCAAATGTGTGCTGCAGAAATGAAATTCCATTTTCCTATCCTGGATGCATTTTGTATGGTTTGTTGACTGATGATGGTTTTTTCCGCACTATATTTGATCGAATGCAGTCTTGCTAAGGTTTGTTTGTTACTTGCTAAGATAATATTATATTACAGTACTCGCATGGAGAAAGTGTAAATTAGTTCCTTAATATCCAAATTCCATTGAACGTTTATATATATATTATTTTAATATGGATGGGCGCGGCAACGCGCGCCTTCATGATCTAGTTTTCCTTAAAAAAAACCGGGTCGAAGCCTTCATACTTTCCTGGCCAAGCTAGCCAGATTGTGCCTGGACCTGGATCTCGAGGCCTTCCTCCATCCTTTATTCATTCCTGAAGTTACATGTGAGAGCCTGATTTTATCAGCTGGAGGTGGCATCGGTGTACGAAATCGATCTAAGTTGCTCTACGAATTCGTCGATGTATCTCTCATGGCGCTCGGCATCGGCCACGACCTCCTGCATCCTCCCTGCGCCGGCGACGAAGCCCCTCCTGGACTCTTCCTCCAGCATGACGGCCCGGACCGCGCTCGCGACGCCATGGCGCTCGAACGACCCGTCCTCCTCGTCCCTCGCCACCTGCAGCCCCACATTCTTGGCTTCCATCTGGCGCGCGTTGGGGCCCTGGTCCCCGAAGATGGGCAGCATGACGAGCGGGTGCCCGAACAGGAGCCCCTCGATGAGCGAGTTCCGGCCGCAGTGCGTCAGGAACCCGCCCACGGCGGCGTGCGCCAGTATGCTCATTTGGGGAACCCACCCCGTCGTCACCAGCCCGTGGCCGTCGTTGCGGTCATTGAAACCGGGAGGGAGCATGTCGTCGTCGGCGGCGGCGCCGCTGGGTTTTCTCAGGGCCCAGAGGAAGCGCGTCCCGGCGAGCTCCAGTCCGAGAGCCAGCTCATGCACCTGGTTCGCGCGCAGCGGCACCTCGCTCCCCAGCGCAACGTATAACACTGAGCCGGGCGGCTGCGCGTCCAGCCACCGTACAGTGGCGTGCTCCCTGTTTGCCGCTGCGGCGAGGCGGGCTCCGTCCGGTGGGGGCGGCAGGAGGCCGAGGGCCACGACCGGCTTGCCGAGGAGAGGCGCCACGAGTGAAAAAGACTCGGGCTCCCACTCCACGCAGCTCCGGATGGCCGCGACCGTGCATCCCTGCGCCGTCAGGACGATGCGTTGGCGGCTTGACATGCCGGACAACGCGCCGTCATTGGCGAACACCAGCGCCATGCCCTCCCGCTCGTACCGCGGCACGGCACCCGCGGCTGCGGCTGCCTGCAGCTCGAAAGAATAGGCGGCGCTCTCCGGCGACGGCGGCGGGCGGGGCACGGCGGCGACCATAGCGGCGGTCGGGAGGAGCATCGCGAGCGGCACGCCGTGCTCGGCCGCGGAGGCGGCGGCCCAGTGGTGGAAGGAGTCGGCGACGATCCAGTGGGGCCGCGTGGCCTCGTCGGCGCACGCGGCGGCGAGGAACTCCGCGAAGGGCGCGGCGAGGCCGTCGAAGGCCTTCCAGTGAAGCTCCCGCTTGTCGTCGGGGACGTCGTTGGTGGACTCGGCGCCGTCCAGGAGGCCCTCGACCCGCGGGAGCGGGAGCGCGACGAGGTCCACGTCGGAGCGCAGCGGGAGCGGGAGGCGCGCGAGGTTGCGCGGCGTGGAGACGTAGGACACGCGGTGGCCCCGCGACGCCAGCCGCTCCGCGAGCTCCAGGTACGGGAGCAGGTGACCGAACGCGAGCCACGGGACGATCACGATGCGCAGCGGCGCCGGCGGCGAGGAGGACCCGGCGGCGTCCATGGTGAGCTCGATCACACCGCGGTACAAGAGCAGTACAGGCCTGCGTGTGTGTGCTGGAGTGCGGAGAACGAAGCGTGGACTTCTATACTGACAGATGCTATTACGAGATGCGCGCGCTTTGTTCAAAAACTTGTTTTTACATGAGCATGTACCGTAGCGACATCGGCAATGACGTCAGCCATGTCCTGACTAATTTTTGTACCAAATTGTGAAACAAATTTGAAATATAATTGAAACATAACTGAAACACTAATATTTTTGAGAAACAAACTGTAGTGACGTCAGCAATGATGTCATCAGTTTCATTTTTTGTCAGACTGTTTCACAATGTTTTCCATGTATCACTTTAGGGCTCCTTTGATTCAAAGGATTTGCATAGGAATTGTGTAGGATTTGGTTCCTATGGGAAAAATTTCTATACATGTTGTTTGATTCATAGGAACATATCCTATAGGAAAAATTCCTATAGGAATCTTGTAGTGTAATTCCTATAGGAAAAAAGCATTAGCCCATACCTCATGGAAAAATTCCTTTGCTACAATCAAACAAACTTCATCTTCCTATAGGTTTCAAGTAGACATGCCATTCCAATCCTATACCTTTCCTATTCCTATGCTTTTCCTATCCTTTAAATCAAAGGAGCCTAGTTTCATAAAATTTTCACTTCTATTTTAATTATTAGTTTTATATTAGATAAATGTCAAAAGGCTCACCAATCTCAAAGCAGAGAGTGGACGCTGGATTAGACTCCTTTACCTACCGGCGCCGGTAAATTCGCCGCTCTCCGCTTTGTTCCTTTGTCATTACCTGGAGATTGCGAGATGCAGTTTTAAATTGAGAAATTGTGTAGGACGGCAGGCGGCTGCTAAAAATCGCAGTTTATTCATCCCAAAATTGGATGAATCCATGATTTGCATTTGGCATGGTGAAAATTATGAATTTATGACAGAAAATTATGTTGCGTTAACTTGAACGAAATTGCTAGTACTGTCTTACGGAACATGGTATCCATTGTCCATAATGTCTTCTTCCTGAAGGGGATCAAGATCAGCTGCACAGTGCAAAACTTCCAACTCTGTTTTCTTTGGTCAAGTTTCATGTCTGATATCACCGTGATGGCGCGCTGGAGTAGAAAGAATCCCACTGTTCAATTGTTTTCCGATTTCGACAGCAATGGCTCAACATTACTGGAGTAGTATATGCCATTTAAACCAGCAGAAGTGTTGCCATTTACTAGTACATTTTGGTTCAGAAGGAGTTTCCTTTTACAGGTAGACACGCATGATGCATTATCAGGAAGGAACAGGAGGACATCAGTACATCATCACTTGTTTGATTGTTCAGGGACAGCCGATGGTTTAACATTAGCACATTTTACTTTACCTTGTGTTTCGAACATTCATAGTGCAAAACCAAATGCTTTAACCTTGCATGCAAAACCAAATGGTCTAGCCAAAGGTTGCAATTTCATGTTTCAAATTGTGATAATTGGATTTTCGTTTTGACCCCTCTCTCATATTAAGTCGTTAACCATTGTTCATTCCGAGTCTTTTTGGCCCTTATGCCATATTAGAGTCACCTTACCGGTACTTCGTTTGGAAGTTCTAGTAGGCCGTGTAATATACACTCATACCTAGACAAATACTTTTATTTTTTATATGTCTAAGTTTGATTTTTCCTGACCATTGGATCTAGGTCATCTCTCGTCCTCTGCCCCACCACTTCCTATATAAATTCATCACGCCCAACCCTAACCCTCAACTACTCCTCCCCAAGGCCTTCGGCCCGCCGCAATCTCCCCACAATGATGGATCTCATCGCCCACCTCCTCCGCCTTCATAAGCATCAACCTCCGCATCATCCACCGTCACCCTACCCATGCCTGGAGTCTCACTCCCATGGCGGGCTACATGTGGGCAATCACCAAGCACTAGAATTTCGCCTCCCTTGCACTACACTAGTGACACTCACTCTCCACTCTCTCCATCTATGTTCAGGAGATCAAGTGGATCATGGACCCTCACATGATTGTGCAACATAGGTCGAGAAGGAGGAGGATCTGGCCAAATGATGAAGACAAAGTTCATGCAGGCGAATCATGGTACACGATCAACAGGTTAGAGTTTAACTAATTTCTAGAAAAATCTTAGAGATTTTGTTAGTAACTATTTGCTATGAATAGAAATTCCTTCGACGACCTTACGAAGTAGGATGGGGCATGGTGTCTGCCACCTCCTCTATATAATATGAAGTATAATAAAATGATTATCTTAGAGGATCAATGTTACAATTGTGTTTCTTATGCTCCCTATTGGATCTTGAGATCCTCTAGTGGGTTCATGTGTTGGGCTTCACCATCATCGCCATCGGTTAGACCAGACCATTATAGCCGTATGTTGCCACATCTAGGTAAGATCTACTAGTGGGACCTTATGCCTTCCTAGATTTGCCCCCATATTTCGGTTCTATTTTTCAGCATTGGGCCTCTCTATTCACTAGTGACCGAAGGCCCATTGTTGGCGCATGGCTCTCTATATCTAGATGTAGATCTCACTTCACGTCCATATCTTTGCCATCTTAGTTTTCCAACCATGTCACGTTGTTCTTGCTCTAATTCCTCGTGACAATAAGCTTCCCTACACAATACCTTGCTTCTTTGGTGATGATGCTTTATCTCATCTTGGCTAGATATCAATGATAGGATTTCTTTTTGCTCATATATTGCTTGTCTAGTTTCACACATTAAGTGCTCTAGATGGACTGTTTGAGTGTACGTATATGATTTTTAACTCCAGTTTCTAGCATCAATACCTTCCATATTGATCATTTTCGTTTATGCCCATATTTTTTGTTGATGTGGGGTGGTCTATGGCGTCAGTTTGTCCTTTAAATTTGTATGGTTTGCCCTCTTGTGGGGTTTGAGGTTTGGTCACCCCCGTGTTAGGCTAGGTGATCTAGTGGACCCACGACAATAACTTGGTGGCACCACATCAAAGGATGACAATCTTGCTAGAGACAATGTCAAAGGCCCTTTGGACAAATCAAGATGCACATCAGCATGTTCAAAAAGTCATGTGACTTTATACATTTATATAAATATAATAATATTCATTTTCCATAGAAAAAATACTCACTTTTATATTGGTAGAAAATTCTAAGTAGCCAGACTAGTCAGAGTAGAAAGGAAGGGGTTCACGTCACCTCCTATGTATAAAAGGTAGTAAAATAAAGATTTCTCTCAAATGGGGCATGCTGCCACAATGTTTCTCGATCTTGCCACTATATCTTGGCCACCTCCTATGGATTCCTTGGGTCCTGGTATATTTGTTTATGTTGTCTCTAGGATAGCTCTAGACACCCCAGATATGTTGTTGCACATAGATGAGATATTCCAACAAGGCATTCTCTGTTCCCAAATCTAGTCCCTACATTAGTGATGACTTGTACGAAAATGCAGGGGTATTGGTACCAATCACTTCTCATGCCATCGGCATGTTTCTACTCTACTTTTTATTTATTTAGGTAGCTCAATCTCCCTTCGAATTCCATTGGAAGCCATCTTCATGGATTTCAAATGAATCTAGCACCAAGTTTAAAAATATGGACCAGATGTCCGGTTGGATAAAATAATAATAGTGCCACATAATCCATTGACCCGACAAAAAGATTGTATGATCAATCAACTACCCCCGGTGTTTAGGATGTTAATCTGACCAACTATTTTCTCTGATTTTGGTGCTTGTATATATTGCTATGAGGACAAGGAATCGTTTGCCAACATGAGGTGCAAAATGCATAAGCAAACTTGGTTAGATAGTATCTACAAGGTAAAAGGAAAATGGGCTGAATGTTTTATGAGAGATGTCTTCAGTTTCGGAGTGAGAAGTACACAACTAAGTGAGAGCTTCAACAATGCACCGAAGAACCACTTGAAATTTAATTTAATTTATCAGGTTTTTTAAGCATCTTGAAAGGACAGTGGACGACAATAGAACAAGGAGTTCGAATCTGAATTTCAGTCAAGGAAAAATATACCAAGAATCAAGATGAACACCCCAATGTTGGTACAAGCAAGCAAAGTGTACACGCCAATTATTTTTGAAGCTTTCCAAAGTGAGTATGAAAGATCCATGGCTGCATACATTAAATTATTAGATGGAAACAAATATGTTGTTTCTATTGGTAGTTTGCATGGTGATTTAACCTTTGAGGATGAGCGCTTAGTGATAGCTGATCTTCTGAACCAAACAACAACATCCTCTTGTCGAATGTTTGAAAGGACAGGAATGTTGTGTGGACATGAAATGAAAGTTCTAGATATGATGAGCATACAAACATTGACAACACATTATACCTTGAAGAGATGGACTAGAGAAGCACACAAAAGGACTATATTGGACAAACAAGGAAGGAATGCGGTGGAAAATCCAAAACTCGAAGCTATGCTTCGGTACAAGGAACTATCTCATAAATTTCATACCAAAAGAAGCCTGGTGACCGGGTGTATACGTAAGCACGCGGTGACTGGCTGACACGTGTCCAATGGCCGTTTGTGATTCCGTTAGATGATAACCCTGTGCGTCGTCCTCTAAAAAAAGCCTTCTAGTACGGCCTCACCCTTAACACTTTCCTCCCTCGTTGACCGTCCTCCTGGCCGCTGTAGCTCATCCCTTTCCCCTCCGTCTGCTCCTCCTCTCTAGTCCCCAGCCTGCCCACAACAGTTTCCGCCTCGGTAGGAGCGCTGCCGGTTCCCTGCCGACACTGCCCTTGGACCCCAACGGATTCACTGTTGCTGGAGCCGCACAAATCGGCACGAGAGAGAGAGAGGTGCTCGTGCTGTCAAGGAGCTCGGCGGGAGGCAGATCTTAGGATAAAGATCTCCGTCGAGATGGCCATGGCGGCGCGCAGACGAGGAGCAGCGATGCGAGCATGGAGACGAGGAAGAAGGCCGTCTTGGCCCAGCGCCACGGCCGCACCCACAGGCCCTCGCCGTCGTGCGCCAGCGCCAGCTGCAGCGGCTACTTCTTCTCCATGGCAATCGTGTGCTCGGGGTCACCTCGCCGCCGAGCTAGATCGAATCCGGATGACGGTTACTCACCGGCGCTAGCTTCGTGCGTGCGTGCGCGCCGTGGGGCGTGGGCACAGTGAGACTTGGGGAAGCTTGAATCGGGGAGTAGTTTTTTTTTTTTTTCGCGAGCACACCAAAGTGCGCCTTATCTTTATAGAAGGCAGAATTATGAATACAAGAAGACTGCAACTCGCTGCAGACAACAAGCGCAGACAGACTCCACTCCGGCTAGTCCTAAGACAGCCACCACCAACAACACAAATACAAAGCAAAAAAGCATGTCCTAGACTGAACACCAACGCCGCGTCTCGACCAACGCCGGTCACCTCCGAAGAACAACAACTCCCACTGGCTTCCCTTGTCGACGCACCATCCACCCTTGATGCCGAAAAGGAGGTGGCAAGTGAATGGCGGGACTTGCTAGACCCGAGGAAGGCACCGTCTTGGACTCACCGGCGACGACGTACATTCGGGGAGTAGTTGGGGTGCGGGTCGCGCGCTGGTTGGGAGACGTCAGGTGGGCGGCCATCCGTGCGGCGTCAGCGCCACCGAGGAGGAGTAGCCGGAGGTGTTGCCATGAATGCTAATTGTTGTTTCCTGTGATTCGATGGCAGGAATAATTGCTCTTACAGTAACCTTCTTTCATAAAGCAACATAAAACGAGGATGTTCTTGATTTCTTCTTCACTGTCTGCCCTTTCTGCAATTGAATTCTATGAACCCTGACTTGGAGATGGCCTCCACCGTATGGTCGCACAACTCAAGGCCATCCTCTGGGCGCTGCTCGCGCATCTCGCTGCTCTATTTGGACTATTCCCCATTTTGAGAACATGAACACTCAGTTAACACGGCTTGATCCTGCATCCACTTTAGACAGAATCTGGACATAAAAAGTACAGAAAAATCAAACGACGTTTAATTACTCAATTGCAGAGCACGTTTTTCTCAAAATTAGATAGAAACGTCACTGAATTGCACATCACGACAATCATTTGACAGCACATTAACAAAATGGTACAACACTTAGCCTCTGCGGCCTGTAGAATTGAGCGGTGCTAGATATTACCCGGACGGTGGAGGCATTATCTTCCTATCTTCCACTACAGCTGGGCATCCTCCTAGGAGGCGCCGACGGTTCTCTGCCCTGCCGATCGGCGTGGCCTGCCTCCCTACACACGCAGGTCCACTAGCTCCCGTCTGCTGCCCTTCCTCTCCTCCACGACGGCAACCTCCCCTTGCTCTCCTTCCAGGCGCCCCTTCATATTCGCCCGTCCCTTTCCCACGGCAGCGCCGGCGGCAGAGCTCTGTCCAGGAACAGCATGCACAACCAGCTCGATGGTTTGGTTGCAAGGGGGCAAGGCAAGGCGTCATTTAGCATCGAACTCACCATAATGGAGATGGATGGTGGATGCAAGGGGGGAAGGCAAGGCGTATGGAGGGCGTCGGCTTCGTGTGCGGTGGGACGACGGTGTCTTTAGCTAGAGTGACTTCGCGCGTGGGGAAAAAATAGATCTGAGGCCGTTTGGCTCCGTTTGTGAGCCAGCATCTTAAAGCAAATCCAACGGTAATGGATACGTGCTCACGTATACACGCGGTTACCAAATCCACTCCTAAAGCAAATCCAACGGTAATAGAACAAGGAGTTCGAATCTGAATTTCAGTCAAGGAAAAATATACCAAGAATCAAGATGAACACCCCAATGTTGGTACAAGCAAGCAAAGTGTACACGCCAATTATTTTTGAAGCTTTCCAAAGTGAGTATGAAAGATCCATGGCTGCATACATTAAATTATTAGATGGAAACAAATATGTTGTTGCTATTGGTAGTTTGCATGGTGATTTAACCTTTGAGGATGAGCGCTTAGTGATAGCTGATCTTCTGAACCAAACAACAACATCCTCTTGTCGAATGTTTGAAAGGACAGGAATATTGTGTGGACATGAAATGAAAGTTCTAGATATGATGAGCATACAAACATTGACAACACATTATATCTTGAAGAGATGGACTAGAGAAGCACACAAAAGGACTATATTGGACAAACAAGGAAGGAATGCGGTGGAAAATCCAAAACTCGAAGCTATGCTTCGGTACAAGGAACTATCTCATAAATTTCATACTATGGAATATAAAGTGGTATCCTCCATGGATTGTTGTTTGTTGTTAGAAAATGCACTTTATTCAGTTGGTCCAAAGTTGGAGGAAAAACTGAATGCATCGACTAGTGCTATGAATGAACCAAATAACGACAAGGAAAATGCTGACCCAAATGTGGAACAAATGGATGATTTGGCTAAGAGATGCACGGCTGAAGAAAAAAGGTCAATCAAATTTTTTGAAGAGAAATAAAACTTGGCTTGATAAGTTCTATAAGGGCAAGCGAAAGGCAACTAAACCCACTACTTTGAACAAAAAAAAGGAGCAAATGTATGTTCTAATATTCACATGACACAAAAATGTTGTCATCTATTAATAAACTAACTAGTTAAACATTTATTGGTAGCAACAAAAGCAAAACGATCATGTACAACCTCAAGTAGAAGTAAAGGATGATGACCACAAGAAAGAAGCCAATGTGGAGAGTGAAAAGTAGAATGTCATCGAGAGTTTTACCCAACTCCTCAGAGCTCCTTCTATTTGCGTTGATGATAGTTTTCACGGTGGAAATATGTACTAATGTCCAGATGTTGGTTACACGGTATGTCGGGAGCTAACTATAGTCTTTTGGGTGTATTTTGGAGGTTAAAGATAGTCTTTTGGGTGTATTTTGATGGTTGACTATAGTATTTTTTGGCCAAGCACAACCGGTGAGGCCTGAATGGAGGCTAGCAATTGTGTTCAATCAGTAGTACTTGTTGCCACCAAATTTGAATGATATGCTACAACCAAATGAAGTGTCTCATGTGAACTCTACAATGCTTTCTTGGTTTTACTTGTGAGTTGTCAATAATTGCAAATGTGTAGATGGATTTTCCGTTGTTATAATTGCATGATGCTAAGTGTTGTTTGGAGTACTAACAAGCTAAGCTAACGATAACTTAAATTTTACAAAAGTGTTGCTGAATCATGCAAAAATGCTGCTGAAATCATGTTAAAATGCAGCCAAAACTCAAAGTTGGCCAAAATTCGAACTGCCCAGAAAAATTCGGAAAAAATCTTGTAAATCAAATTTATTGAGTTATGTTTTATGGGAAAATTTTAATGAATTTCGACATACGGTTTGTGATCTGAGAGCATTTCAAGTTCGGTCCTAAAAATTGAAGTAAAAAATGTGAACTTCCCAAAATTTTGAAAAAAAATCCAGTAAATCACATCTATTAAGTTATGTATTATGAGAAAGTTTCTTTGAGTTTTGACATATGGTTTACGAATAAACGAATCTGTAGTTTTAGACTAACGACTGAAATAGGCCAATCTGGAGTCACTTTGCCTCTCTCTGTTTCAACTCGTTAGATCTGCAATTGATGTCCGAGATGAGGACTAAGTCTCATGGTGACTTATGACCAACAAGTCATTGAAGCTGAGTCTGGATGGGAGAGGAGGAGGGGGGAGGTTTGGCTTTTGGGGGAGGAGACGTTCGTTACTGCTGGCGACCTGCGGTGGTGCTCTGGATGGATGTGATGGATGGCTGTGGTGACGCTATAGCAGCCGCGCGTGCTTCATCTTGTGCTGCGACGCTCCTCGGCGAAGATGGAGCGCGGCGACGGTGGGCTCCACGTGTCAGAGAGGACCAAGGGGGCTGTGTGTTGTGGCTGATGTGCTGTGTTGGCGTTTTTAAAAGTTGTTTAATTGCGTGCAATGGTCCCCATGAGTAAGCGGCTGGTACGATATTAATTGTGGCAATCTTACATGGGGGGCAACTGTCTTCCCTGTAGTAGTGAAATACATTAACTATTTTATTTAATATTACTAATGTTTTTTTTGCATTTTGTAGAATACTAGGAAACATGTTTGTGTGTTGGAGCGGTAGAATGAAAATAAATCTTCAATAAAAAGCCAACGCAACCTAAATTTTTTTCTTACTTTGGAATTTAGAGAAGAAAAGTTATATTAAAAATCGTTGGAAATCTTCTAAATTTTATTTAATTTTACATTGGCCCGCTGGAGATGCCCTTATCAGAGCAAGCGATTGAACAATTGAGGTGGGCAATGACCATGGTGTTTGGGAATTGTGGAGGAGAGGAATACTCACTCCGTCTAAAAATAAGTATCTCACTTTTGTCTCGATATATAGGGCTCCTGGTTCATTGTGAGGCCATTGAAAAAATCCCTAACAATTTTTTAATATAACTTTTCTTCCCTAAATTGCAAAGCAAGTAAAATTTAGGTTGCGTTGGCTTTTTATTCAAGATTTTATTTTCCATTCCACCGCTGCAACGCATAGGCATGTTTCCTGGTATTCTAAAAAATATGAAAAAACATTAGTAACATTGTAAAAAATAAACAGTTAATGCATTTCACTAGTACAATGGATAGGTTGGCCCTCATGTAAGATTGCCACATTAACATCGTACTAGCCATGATTCATGGGACCACCGCACACAATTAAACAACTAAAAATAGCCTAAACAACACAGCAGCCACAACACGCAACCCCTTTGCCTTCTTTGACATGCACATGACGCCGCTCACGTGCCCCACCATCGCCGAGGAGCGCCGCAGCGCGAGACGAAGCACACATGGCCGCTCTCTCGTCACCACATCCATCCACATCACTGCTGCGGGTCCCCATGAGTAACAGACGTATCCTCCCCCAAAAGGCCAAACCTTCCCCCTCTCCCATGTCCCGACCACGGTTCCAATTTGGATGCTACCCCACACCACACCCCGCCCCACCTCCACACATCTCCCCTTCCCTGCCCCATCCCTCTCCGAAATTAGCAGTTAAACCCTAGACTACAATTCCTCCTCTCCTGCCCAATCCAAAGCGTGAGTTGAAGGCGTAGCAAGGTTAGATATTCCCCATTCCCCTTCCAGTTCTCCACTCCTCTCTGATGCTCTGGTCTACTGTTGCTAGGTTTGTAGGCGGTGGTGCTTGGTTTGCCGCCGACCAGGGAGGGCGCCTCTACTTCCCTAGGTCATCTCCCGCGGGGAGTTTCCCCATCCGGTTGGTGCCGTGGAGGGCGGGATCGTACAAGATTCCCTATTTTTTTCTAGTTTATTATTAGTGTAAGTAGCGGTTCTGTAGGCGTATGTGTTGAGCGGAGCAACAAATATGGGAATTTTCTTCTTTCTAGTCTTGCTGGATGCAGAGTTGAGAGTGCATAACCTTTTTATTTACGGATCCATCTACCTAGTATGTCTGTGATACTCGGTGCTAGGAATATGATATGTGCCAAAGATTGCATTTTTACTGCGCCATTTTTGGAAGTGTCCGCATGAGTGTGAGCAGTCAATGTTTGTTTGGTGACCTAGTAAGAAGCACTCAAGCGGATATCCCTGGAGACTGGCAAGCCCCACCCGTCCCATCCATCCATCCGTCCATACTGGGTGCCGGCGCATTTCTGAGGTTAAACCCTATAACTTCCGTGAAGGGAGTCAGTCCATAGAGAGAGTCATTCGTCGCCAAACAGAGCCGTCATCCACTAGATCCATCTGCAACACACCGGAGTAGATCCACCACCATTGTTCATCCATTTCCTCTCAAATCTCATCCATAGTCATAGCCATCACCTTGTAATATATAGATCTCATTGATAATTGACGACCATTGTAAGAATATTTTGATTTCAATCTAATTATTTGCCACAATGATTTCTATCTTTGATCTTGTTATCATGCGTGAGTAGTCCTCACGGGCTGCGGGTTTGGGTGGATTATCGCAGCGTTTATGTGCATCTAATCATATGAGTTTTGTGTAGAAAGTGAATAGGAGGTTTGTAATCTTGTACCTTATCTCTTTGCCTCGATTCGAGGACTTGTAGGTATCCAAGCCTCTCGGGATCGATCAAGGGAAGATGTGGGATGAGTGGAGAACGACGTGCTATCTCGCAACCTCAGTGACAGAAAGGGAAAAGTAGCGGTACACGTTTAGTGATTCGCCTTGGAATAAACGACACAATTATCTATTTTAATGATTTGGTCTGTTTTACTTAATAGCTATTGTTACTCGTGGTTGTGGGGATGATGGTTGGATCAATAGGCTGTTGTCACTTCTGATTTTAGAGGCAATAGTATTTACGGATGTGCTGCTCACAAATCTCTTATCACTATTTTATTTAGTACACATTGTTGCCCTTTATTTCTATATGTATGCGTAGATGCTTAATAATCCTTGACGCTAGCCTATCTTTTATCAATTAAATACAACTCAAAACAAAGTAAATTGGAAAGGTCTGGTAAACATAAGATAAAATTAACTAACAAGTCTTGTAGACTTTTTTTATAACCATTTTAGCAGTGCTTCCCAAGGTTCGATTAAACCTAGATATTCTAGAAAAAATGATTATAACACTATAATCCATAGTACGGGTCAAAGGTATCAAATGACCACTTGGTGAGGCAACAGAGCATGCATGAACGAGCGGTAATGTAGTTTAGATTTTTAGAGCAGCTGTACTCGTTTTTCTTATCACAGAATGTAATGCTTTTTAACGAGGCATCATATAATAAAGGTCTTTTCTTATCCGATATGAAGTATTCTCATATACTATTACTTTTTTCTGAATTTCTTTGAATTTTTTCTTTTCAGACAGTTTCAAGTTAGAATCACCAAAACAGGGAGAAAAAAAACAGACAAAGCGGGCTGTTTTCGGCCCCACGAGCCAAACGGGCCGACGTGTTGGTCCGTCAACCAACTGTGCCGTGCCGAAAAAAAAAGTATGCCGAGTTGCGCCGCAGCACGAGACGAAGCACGCTGCTCTCGCGTCACCACAGCCCCATCCAGCACATCCAGCCAGCCGCAGCACCGCAGCTGGTCGCCACCAGTAACGGACGTCTGCTTGCTCCCCCCCAAAAGGCCAAACCTTCCCCCTCTCTCCCGTCCACGGTTCCAATTCGGACGCCCCACCTCCACCTCCACCTCCACACATCTCCCCCTCCCTCCCTCTCCGGAACCAGCAGCTAAACCCTAGACTACAATTCCCCCCTCTCCCGCCCAATCCAAACCGCGAGCTTGAAGCCGCAGCAAAGGTTAGAGATTCCCCCCTTCCCGCTCCCCACTCCTCTGTGATGCTCTGGTCGGCTGTTGCTGGGTTTGTAGGCGGCGGTGCTCGGTTCGCCGCCGGCCGGGGACGGCGCCTCTGCCTCCCTAGGCCGTCTCCCGCGGGGAATTTCCCCATCCGGTTGGTGCTGCGGTGGCCGGGATCGTACAAGATTCCTTTATTTCCCCCCTAGTTTATTATTAGTATTGGTGTAGCGGTTGATTGGAGCGGCAAAGATGGGAATTTTCTTCTTTCTAGTCTTGATGCAGAGTTGAGTCTTGAGAGTGCGCAGCCTTTTTCATTTACGGCACCATCTACCCAGTATCTCTGTGATACTGGGTGCTGGGAATATGATCTGTGCCAAAGATTGCTTTTTTACTGCGCCGTTTTTTTTTTGGAAGTGTCTGGATGGGTGTGAGCAGTCAATTGTTGTTTGGTGAGCTGGTAAGGAGCATTCAAGCGGGCATCTCTGGAGTTTTGTTTGCATTCTCATTTTACTTGTCTGCCTGGATGCTTAGAACCCACCAGGCTGTGCAATGACATTGCTGCAGATAACTCGTTTGGATCTTTTATTTGTTACTTGGTGGTATATAGGTTGCGGTCGAGGACATTAGGAATATTTCTGTCCATCTGCTGTATCATCTGGGTGTTACCCAAATGTTGCTTGGCGCACATTTTCCGTGCTAATTATCTTTTTTCTTATGGACTATATAAAACGAAATTGTGTACACAGGGAAGGAAATGTGTGCTGCTTTTATCATCAGCATATGAATTTTAATGCTGAGCAATGGTTTATTATTTCCTTGTGGCTGCTCTAACATATCGCTTTATGAGGGTTGCTGGTTTTCATAGTGTGCTTGTGTATTTTGAAGATTTCTGTCTGATGTGCCACCTGGGAGTTTCCTAAAGAACAAGACAGGGTGCCCAAGATGAGCACAGGATTCAGCTCAGAGATCTTCGCGCAGAAGCTTGTGAAGCTCAATATTTCACAACAGAGTATAGAGAGTATCCTTTTATTTACTTTCATCCAGGGTTAACTTAGTGGTTTCTTTTCTGCATGTGCTTTAGGATAACTGCGGCCCAGCTAGCGTTTCTCACAGAAGAGACTGAGTTGGAGGTTTTTTTCTAGTTGCACCCTGTACAAACAGCACAAATCAATCGTTTTCATCCTACTTCTTCAGTTGACTTGATCTCGCAGTTCACTGGCTTCTGTGGTTTTGGAAGCAAAACTCAGAGCAGACAGCTTATGGAAAAGGCTAGTAGTGACTGTGTTGTTAGTTGTTACTTTTAAATTTCAGATCACTGTGCCAAGTAAACCTTTTGCATCCAGCTGATAACCGATTTATTTACGGTACTGAGAATTTAATAGAACTGTGCTAGTCTTTCACCACTGCTTGCTCAAATATGTTTCTTCCTGAACTCTGTACAAGTAGAATTTTTTTCTGTAGGCTTGTCTAGTTATTAGCTCACTGCTCAGCTTACCATTTTGCTAATAACTTATTGTTATGCTTAACAAAAAAAAGCTTTATCACACTGGTGTGTCTTTCATCATCGGTGCTGCCAGCAAGTTGTTGAAACATGGGATAGAGATTTTCACTCTGCTCCTCAAGAGAGGAAGATATCTTTGCTGTATCTTGCAAATGATATTATGCAGAATAGTAAGAAGGACGGCATGAGATACATACATGAATTCTTCAAGGTCATTGCTGCTGCCTTAGATGACTTGTTCACCAACGGAGATGATTTTGGACGGAACGTCGTACAAAGACTGGTATGTGAATCTTATTGGTCTTTATTTATATAACCACTTAGAAGCTCACATTCTTCAAACCTACGATTATAGCTATTATCTCATATTGTAATTGTTGTGTCTTTGTGGCAAGGCTGCTAAATTGTTGAGTTTAGCTATCTAGTTACTTTTTTGTGCATGTAATTGATATGTCATCTATTTAGGTAATTGAGAGTGCACATATTGCAATCTTTTTTACTTTGTGCCCTTGTTCAATTGCTTCTGTAATTATTAATTGGTTGCAGTGTGTCATTGAAGGCTGCCTTGTATTAGAATTCTTCTTAGATTTATGTTCACCCTGGAGTCCTACTCCTACGCCAAGAGGAGACCTGCATAGAAGGAAGGAGGCCACAGACCTAGCCACGTGTATAAAAGGAGGATCCAGGACCCAGCAGGAGGACCAACTTCTTCAGATCCACCGAAGCTCAAGCCTTCAAGTCGTCAGAATCTAAGACCGATTTGGGGTGCTCCGCCTAGTTTCGTCCTCATAGATTCATCAAGTTGCCCATTTAACTCGTCGGATTCACCTCTGTAACCCCCATTGTACTTTGTTCCCAATATAATATTAATTAAAGGCAGTAGTACGGCTATTACCCGCACAAGGCGAGCCTGAACTGGGTAAAACTCATGTCCCGTAGACACATGGTGCCCCAAGCGTATCTCCACGACCAAGAAAATCATGTACAATCATCATACCCTTGCGAGGTCCCGATATTTTTAATCCGTGACACCTTTCCTTTGCGACAACTTTGGGGCCTTTGTGCAACCCATTGCGAATGCTGTCGGGTTAGACTAGGCATTGCTGTAGGAGCAAATGACGGTCTAGACCTCTTGAGTCTTCAGTGAAGACACAATCCTTGCGGAGGTCTCAATCAATCGGTATCTATGGCATGCTTATTTTATTTCTGATTGGATCACAAGGCCTTTGATTGTGGCCATAAGGGCAATCACTTAATCTTTCGAGGTGACATGTGAAGATGACCATTCTGGGTTTGGCTAGACAGCCTTCTCGTGCTCATGGTACGTACAATGGCCATTTGTTTCTCTGTTTCGCTATTCTGGCCTCGTGTACAATTTTTCAGCTCGGACCTCTTTAGCCGTAGCGCGAGCTTTCAACAGCCATGGCTGGCGATGATTGCATGACTAATTCTAGGTCACGTATTCAGGAGGGAATTTTGAGAGTGGGGAACCAATGAACTATTCAATAGTGCTTTCCATGTTAGACACCACTTTTTTTTGAAGTACGTTAGACACGAAGATGTTAGACAACACCTTTTTAGAACCAATGTTGCAGTTTTAGAATGCCATTATGAACAGATATTGCAATGACATCTATAGTTGGAAAGATCTCTAGTTATATGTTTGATGTTGACGTTACTCTCTCTAGTAGGTCTCTGTAACTTCTTAACAACAGAACAAATGCTGAATAACAGAGGAAGAGAAAACGAAACGTTGTGAGGGGGAGGGGGTGGTTTGTTGGGTTCAGTCCCACATCAATTGTGGGATGGGTTAGAACACGACTTAGAAAGGTGAGGGTGGCCCCAGGTTTTATTGGTGGAGAGGGCCCAAGACCTCTTATAAACCTATGACACTCTTTGGTTGGGCCTATACATTGGGGTTGGAACGCTGGTTTAGCGAGCCATGTTTGCATAAGAAGTGGCATCACACCGTAGGTGCTCGAAACAAAATCTCAATTCAGTCACACTTGCAGGTCATGATTTTGGGGTGTATATCCCGATAGATGACCTATATGTGAGGGGGAGATTTGTTAGGTTTAATTCTACATCGGTTGTAGGAGGCAGAGCATGAGTTATAAGGGTGTTGGTGGCCCTTGCTAGCATGCTAGCCTTGTAGGGATAGAGAGCCCAAAACTTCTTATAAGCCTATGATACTATTTGGTTGGGCCTGGGTGGGCGGCCCAACCACTGGTATAGAGGGCGGTGCAACATGTACTTAAACACTGATTTGGCTTGTGTAACAGGGTTGCCAATTGACAAGTTCCGAGCAAATCCTAGCCGCCAGGCGCCAGCGTCCTACACTAGCTCCACTCATCCTTGGCGACCTTCTAGCCGTTAGGAGGTGGGGAGAACCCTGGATCTTTGCATGGCGTGTAGTTTTGGCCTTTTCTCTTGGTTTTCTGTGTCCTTAGTGCCGGTGTCTTGGTGGGGGAGATGATGTCGTGTACAATAGTGGTTTCCCCGCGTGGCCTTCGTGGCTGATATCGGGGAGCTAGCGGTGTCAGGAAACTAGTGCTCATCCTTTCTGTTTAGCCACAGTCTCTTTGGCAACAAATGCACCTACCAAATATATTGGTAAACAGGATGAGTTGACCAAATATGACCTGCATGTTCCTTTTTTAGTAGCTCATGTATCACATGCACGGGTATTTGGTAGTGCGGGGTTGAGAAAGGCAGGAACTAGAGTTTGATCTGGATTGTAGCATGGAGAGTCGCCATGGTTTGTATGGTGGGGGCTTGTCCCTTGTTATAGCACGAGGCTCTGATCTTTTAAATAGCCATGAGCAATTTTTGGTTATTTATCTCATTGCACACAATCTTTTTGTATCTTTCTTATTTTCTTGCTTCTGCTCATTCAGTTTTGGTAGTTTATCTCGTTGCATGTTGATGTACGGTCTAGACGCCCCTGTGGAAGTTTCTAATTGTTTTCTTGCTTCTTTTCATTCTCCTTTTCACCAGTGCTGCCTGCTATAACCAACATTTCATGATTATCTTTACTCATTTTTTGCTTGGGCTAGTTATGCTTAAGCGTATTGAAAAGCACCATGAAGTTTGCTAGATCTGCCCTGATGGGCTGTCGACGTGCAACCATGTAAATTTGCATTGGAAAATATTGTTAGCATGTGTCTTACGACATTCTTATGTTATGTCTGCCCTGGTTAAGTATTCAAGAAATAGCCTGTGCATGTATATCTCAGGTCTTAGGAAAGTCTTTTACTTTTGACATGATTGAGTTTGCATTTATTTGTGACAGTGACATCTCATCTTGCTACTTTACATTGTGTTACACTAGCATACATTTTTTTACGGGCTCAAATTATAGCACTTTTGAGTTAACAATTTTGGGTGAAAGCAAGTATGAAAGCCCACACAAGTGTGATTTACGTGGTTCCTGGAATTGGGGCACCTGTGGTGTTACATTATGTCTCTCTTTCCTCTGTTCAATTTCATGACTTTGTGTAAGCCTTGCAGGTTAATATTTGGGATGATCGCAAGTTGTTTGGCACCCAAGGACAACTTCTAAAGGAAGAATACACGCGGAAATTTAAGGAGCTGAAATCAGTAAGTAATATGAATTATTGTTTTGATATTCATATCATTCATGTATGCCTGTTGTCTGTGCCGTGCACAACTTATTATGGTTCCACATATTTACAGAAAAAACCTGGTGGGGAGCTAATGGAGAAGGTCATATCGAGCTACAAGCATATGCTACGTGCACCTATAGATGAGGACAAGTTAATGCGAAAATGCAACAGTGCTCTAAGCTTTGTTGACAACCTCAACAAAGAGTATGGAAACTCGTACTTAGGTAAGATATATATATATATATCGACACAGATTTTCTACAATATTGTCCAATATTGTCTCGTGATTCGTGTTGCCGTTAGAGTCTGTTAGCCATGATTGTCCGTGTCAATGGAAAAAAAGGTGTCCCATTCACACCTTACAGCCTGGCTAGGTGGTCCCGTCCACTGTGCGATCGTCAGAAGGTTCCACCAGCGCGGTGTGTGCGTCCCCAACTCCATGCAAGATCCATTCACTTTTAACTTCTGATAAAAATTCACAGATCCATTCTTTTTATTTCGGCTAATTCACGGATCCATTTTTTAGGCGAATTAACAGATCCATTCAAGATTCAAACATAATTAGGGAGGTTCATGCATGTTTATTTAGTGACAACGCAAATCGAATGAAGCATCATGCAAAATTCTGGATCAAAATAAAAAAATGCGAAACAGAAAGTGAAAAAGGGGGAAAACTGGGATGGGAAGGTCAAACGAGGCCCTCTCTTCCTAGACCCGTGCCCAGGGAGGCAGGATGGGACGACGCGGTGCAGATCATCCTGGAGGCGGGGCTTGGAACAGGCGGCATGCCAGGATTCTGGTGACCTCGCGATCCATACTCCAACCTCTTCCGCGCCATCATATCTTGATCTCACTTAACAGAACAGCTTTGGCAGATAGTAAATGAACATAAGTGATCTTTATCTGCAACAAATTAGATAGAACTCAGTGAAGATTCCCGGTTACTGATTGCTCGCAATGCAAAACTAGAACTGCTCAGCCCCAACCAGAACAAAAAATGACAATAAAAAATTTAAAAGGGAAAAAGGCCATCTTGGGTCAATCCCAGGGAAACCTGAAGTCGGATGGTTTGATGCAGTAGGACTTGCAATAGCAGCAAGAAGCCGTGGAGATTTTATAGGACCGAAATCACCTCCAAGGAGCATCTGGAACGAGTCACCCAAGACTAAGCACCTTTGCCGAGAGATGCAAACTAAAAACACAGGTATATATTCGTCTGCAAGAAATTCTTTGGTGGTCAACACAAATTTTATTCAGCGGGAAAATTATCTGATGTTAATACAAAACAATAAGTAAATTTGCAGATCCAAGAAAGATACTACTTGGATCGTATGAAGCCAAATTCTCAATCAAGAGAAAAAAATCCCAACAAACATCATACAGGGAAGACAGAGTTAACACATGGCCTGAATCCTGGCTTTACTGAGGAGAGCAACAATAATAATCCTTTGCTGAAAGATGCAAAATGGCGGAGCAGTCCTGGCACAAATCAGGCCCGATGCAAAACGGCGGAGCAATCCTGGCACAAATCACAAAATTCAACTCTAAAAATGTATGGAAGTGGTGTGTTTATTTAAGCACAGTGCTGAACAAATCCGCTGGAATTGAGAAGCTCAAATGATGACCGATCATTGCCAGCCAAAACCAAATCCAGGACACTAAATCAGTGGGTCCTTGCCGAATTTTCCACGAAGATCTGCCCAAATAAGGAAAACACACTAGAGAATCTGCCGGCCACATATCTAATAGAGAAACAATTCTCTGAATCGGGAGATGGAACAGGAAACTCCTCGGGCGCCAACGAATTCCGCAACCGTGCTCTGAGAGCGGCGGTCGATCCATGCGGAATCCACGGATGCTGCAGCCAGATCAAACCAAAGCAGACCAATCAAACAAGAGGAGGGGTCCAGTAAGAAAAAACACCGATGAGGAGAAGAGATCAGCAAGAAGAAAAATAAATCGAAATTTCTCGTTCTACATACTTTGATCTTGGCCTGTGGCAATGTGTACATACGCTCGCCGTCTTCGGCAGTGGTCCACAGTGGTCCATGGAAGGCTTGAGGAGGCGATGCGGAGGTCGCGGGCGGCTCCTGGGAAGGGAGCAGAGAGAAGGCGGTGCTGGGCTGCGCCAGAGTGCGGGCAAACATGGGGGAACGCTCGTGAGAAGATCTGCGGGTGGCCAGGGCAGGCGGACGAGCTGGCTTCTTCGCTGCGGCTCTTGGGCTGAGAAGGTGGGTTGGCCGGGGCAGTTCTCTTGCGTGGGTGAGTGTGGGTGGAGCCGAATAAAAGGAAAAAAAGGACTCTATTGGTTGCTACCGGCGTTAGTCAGATCAAGGGTGGAAAGTGCCCTACGGGCTGATCCAATGGTAGGATGGGTGTGCACAGTATTATTTTGCATCTCATCTAGTATTTAGTATTATTTTGGCGCTGCACAAGATGGTTTTAGTATTACTTTAAATCTCATCCAGCTGTTAGTATTATCTGGAGCTTCAGTGTCATTCTGTTGCTTAACAAATGGCCTGCTTCACATGACGGGTTGGAAAAAATGTACCTTTATCAGTGGCGTTTGATCTTTTCCCGAAAAATTAGTCAACCCGTCAAAATTATGCTGGCACAACAGAGCACACTGGCTAATTCCTCCTTGCTAATCCATCTAAAACCAGCCAACCTGGGTGTATCCAGCTGTGTATGACTGTATTCCCCTTTATCAGTATTGTACTCTTTGTAGCTCAAATATCTTCACTTGCATATTGCCAGGGAGCAGTAATGGATCTAGCTTTGTGGAGGAGCTGCAGGAACAACATAGTACCTTGAGAAACACCATTGACCAATTCAGAACGGCTGAATCACTCAGGGCCACTCTGGTTTCTCATTTGAAGGAAGCACTCCATGAGCAGGTGTGTAAAAGTAAATGCCTATGCAAAGTTTAAGATTTTTTTTTTGCGGGCAAAGTTTAAGATCTATTTGACTCATTGACTGAACTATTTATTTGTTTCATGGATATTCAAATGCTCCTTGTAATGTTTGAGTTGTTTTCAGGAGTTCAAAATGGAACTAGTCAGACACCAACTTCGGGTATGTTCCTACATTCAACAATGTTTTTTTTTTCTTAAGTTATCTGGTTCTGCAGAATTCCAATTATAGCACACTTTACGAAAAAATAATTTTGAAAAAAATAAAATTTGTATTTCATAAAGATATATACACGTTGAAGGGTGGGCCTGGCGCAGTGGTAGAGTATCTCCACTTGTGTCCTGGAGGTCCTGGGTTCGAATCAGCCTCCTTACATAATAAAATGTAAGGGAAAGGCTGCCTAGAAATACCCTTCCCCAGACCCCACAATGTGTCGGAGCTTTCAGCACTGTGTACGCCCTTTTAAAGAGATATACACGTTGTACAGCATAAACACATCAATGCATGGCTGGGTCCTCAGGTGTTGTGTGCACTAGAATATTACCTCCTGGTTCCTAAAACCTGGCAGCCCAGTTTTAGCCCATAAAACTCCAGAATGGGCTATTTATTACCTGCTTTCTGTGACTTGTATAACTGGCATATTCGTTTGCAAGTTTCTTCTAAGTAAAGAATTAAAGGGTCTGAAGTTCCAATTTGGGTTGATATCTTCTGTACTAGGCACATAATGGTTTATGCCTAATTTGTTCAAAATCAGTCTGGTAAGCAGCGGAGTTGCATTGTCTCAGCGAGGCAGCGAGTTATGCATGCGTGCTTGAATAGCCGTACTTTGTACTAATGTTTCCATTATTTACCAGGCAGCTCAGGTCCGATATAAAAAAGCTGATGATCTCTGCCAGAAGCTTGGAATAGATGTAGCAAGGCAGGAACCATCTAAAGGGCTTGAGAACTCCAGTTTCTCTGAAGTGCCTGTTACTTCTTTCCCAGTTTCAGCTAATGGTGATTCTTTTGAGAAGAGACAAACGACTGCAGTGTTGTATTCACGGGAAGGAGATGGAGGTGAGTATGAGAGCCCCCTCAACGGTGTTTTTTCTTCAGGAGCCACCAGGGACAGTATTGACCAGAAAATAGAAGAGCACTCTCCTGGTAATAAGAAGCAGAAGCTAGAGAACGGCGGATCTGTTCCTCACTCTCAAGCACCACCACCGCCGCCCCCATTCCCGTATCCTGATTTTGAACAGCCACCACCACCACCTCAGTATCCTCCATCACCTGAGTCTAGCCCACCGCCACTTCCGCCTTCAATGCCACCCCCAATCCCACCACCACCACCTACAACTGATGTATTTATGCCAGTCCCAGCTGCTCCAATGGGAGGAATGCCGTACAGCGTTTTCCCACCATTTCCTCCGCCTGTAAACTATCCCATGATCAACATGCCACCGCCTTTCCCTGGTGCTCCAAACCCTCCTCATCTGGGTTTCCCTGGATTTGGGGGTCCGTTCTATGGCCCGCCTTTCCCGTCGGCACCCCACCAATGAACAGAAGTTCTGTATCAGCAGATTAGTAGTGCCAGTCAGCCAGCATATGTGATCGTGGTACATGGAGGTCTGGACGGCTTGTCATAGGTTTCGTTTCAATCAAGAATATGGCCCGTGATGATTCATCACTGTATGTGTGTTGTGGAGCCTGCAAGGCTGTCCCAGTGTTGTACATTTTAGTCAGTTAGCCAGAGATTAGCTTGCTCAGAAAGTTAGTTAACTGATCTAGTTGTTCCTGCCTTGGTCGTGGAGTGAAAACTATAGATTTTGATGTGTCTGGATTCTGTTGCTCTGTCAGCCAGAAGAAGTGTGTGTCTGGTAGTTGTGGACAGATGCTGTCTAGCATGACATGTTTGTAACTTGTTATAGCGTGTTCTGGTTACAAGATTATCAGAAATTAGAATACATAGCTGTCCCTGTGATGTTTTTCTTGGGGTAGGTAATTCTAGTGATTGGTGTAAGGGGGTAATGTTGCTTGGTATCTGAATCTTTTGCTCGCTTAATTTTCCTTTCATTTTCATTTCTGTGCTGCCGTAGTGCCTGATGTTTTTCCGTGCCTGTTCGAGCTTTGCTTCTAGAGTCATCATGTGTGTATTTGTTCCTTATGAGATAAACATTACGCTGTTTTCTGATGCTGCAGTCTTTGGCGTTGTAGGAATGCTATTTCAGTTGCAGCAACTGTGTTAATGTTCTGTGTAGATCCCTGACATAGGTTGTTTTTGTTTTTGAGGGTAACAATGGGAGAGAGACCACTGCATTTTTATTAATATAAAGCAAATTTACAAGATAAAATTACAGGGCATAAACCAAAAGTCAAAAAAAACTGTCTAAACTTGAGATTGGAGCCATTGTTTGAGTGTTTCAGCATGCTCTGACATAGGTTGTTGGTTATCTTGCCTGTCTACTTCTGCAATATAGTATTCTGCTCTGTAAACCTTGATATTAGCCTTCCATACATGAGTAGTGCTCTTATTTTTCGTCCATCCACTTTTTTGCTTGGTAATTTGTCAGAGGGTAAAGCTGCTTCTATATTACTTCGCTCATTTGCCATTGGTTCCTAGTTATAAATTTTGATGAATGCTCCTAAAAGCCCATCTGGCTAAGTCTTAACACCACATAACTTGGACCATACTAGGCCCTCTTTTGACTTGCAGAATTCCAGAAATAATATAAATAGTCAGAATTGTAGTGACATGTCCTCTTGCGTCCTATATGACAGAAAACCATGGAGTAGACACCCAGTACATAGAAAAGAATGGAGTTGTATCAGGCGGTTTGAGTGGAACCCCCTATGCACAGTAGCTTTCGACCTTTGCGAAGTCCCCACGCAATTTGGCGGTGATGAAACATTCTGCAAATCAAAGTCCTGTACGCATTGACAGTCAAAAAAGAACCACTGTACTCGTTCCACAATGAATCGATACGTGGTAGTGTAGTAGCTATCAGATAGCAGGACAAATGCCACTGCACTGTTGTCAAACCCAGAGCTTTCAGGCTCTGCAAATTGGCAATCGCTGCCAAATGTTTCCTCCTTGAAGTTATGTTTCATCTCACAATGTAGCTAGCTAGGTAGCAGCATGTGGCTGACCATTATCTACCTGATGTCTGTGTGTGTGTCTCACCATCAGCACACAGCCCCTTTGTTTGACACACACGATCTAGCTAGCTAGGTTTCTCAGTGATTGGCACTTGCAAGTCATAGCACCAATAATTTGGAAAGTAACACTTCATGGAGCCAGTTCGTTTGCCTGCCGTTCACTTTCAGACTTGCTCAAGGTGGCTCCATCATTGCCTTTCGCCGTGTGATTACAATGAAAATGATTTACTCGAGAATCCTATGGACAACGATGTTTCTATAGACATAGGGAATGATTCTGTATGCAGCGTCGGTTTTGTAGTCCGCTCATGATTCTCTCTTCTTTTTTTCTTTCAAATCTGGCCCCGAGTCTCAAAATCATCCGTTCTAGATGGTTTGAGTCTGCGATGAAAGTCGAACACCACCAACTGTTGAAGGTTGAAAGATGGATATGTTTTTCATTTCACATGTCAGTTTCTTGCCGTGGGTTCTCTAATGGAATAGCTTAACAGAACAGAGAACCCCAAAAGGCAGTCTTTGCGCATAAAGTCCATGAATCAAATATTGAGCGAGTGACACGAGGGACATATGAACCAAGTCAAACAAATACATTTAACACAGACAAGTGCATGTGCATCTCCATTATTCCTCAATTTGTGCCAAAGTGACTAACAATATATATGGTTCATATCCATCCAGGCTTGGCGTGAGTCTGAGCCCAAGCCAGCCGATCTTGACATCTCACATCACCTTGGAGACGTCGACATTCTTCTTGAAACGAGACTAGATTCCCTGGCTCCATCTCTTATATGGAGTAGCTTAATTCTTAGTCGACTCATAGACCACATGGTTACACTATGATTTGTGCAATGTAACCATAAGTTGCAACTTGGGTTACAATTGAGATTTGTTCAATTGCAGATGAGGTTGCATGTAGAAAAACATCCGCTTCGTGATTCATGTTAGTCATGAGCTGCAACTGATAAAAATAACCGGACCGTTGTATTGCTTCGTCCTAGTCATGAAGATGGTTGCCAGATATCGTGGAACTCCTCTTCCTCCTGGTCACCCAGATATGCTGGCCGGCAAGGCAATGCCCCCGCGTCAGCATCAGGTCTACGCACCATGTCACACCACTGCGTCTTCAGCTAGTCTATCTTCATACAGTACCTAGCTAGCTTACTGTGCATAGCTCGCATACTTATATACACACGCGTGCATGCATTAGCTCGATCATCCATCCGTCATAACCCGACCGTCCGGCATCGATCTTGGTAGCCCTCCCTGCTAACTAATCTGAGCCCCGCGACATGGCAGCCGCAACGGAGAAGGGTGGGAGGAGGAAGAGCCTGGCGTCGAGGACGCTGGAGCGGTGCAGGTCAGGGCTCACGAGCGCCGCCGGGAAGCCGTCCACGGTGGCGGGGTGCTTCTCGGTGTACGTGGGGCCGGAGCGGGAGCGGTTCGTGGTGCGCGCCGACCGTGCCAACCACCCGCTCTTCCGGCGCCTCCTCGACGACGCCGAGCGCGAGTATGGCTACGCGGCGCAGGGTCCCCTCGCGCTGCCCTGCGCCGTCGACGCCTTCCTCGACGTCCTCTGGCACATGGACAACGACCGCGATGGCGGAGATAGCGTGGTTGCGCGGACGTCTCCGATCTGCGGCCTCCAGCGCGGCGGCGGCGGAGGCAACAAGGGCCGGGCGGCGGGGCATCGGGTGCTCAGCACGGCCAAGTCGTCGCCGGCCTCCTTCTTCCTCTCGTCCACGGCTTCTCTGGCGACGACGACGGATGGCAAGAGGAGGTGATCGAGCGAGCTGCTAGTATCTGCGCGTGGTGCGTCGACCAGTACGTAATCTTCATGTACTTAGTCTCTCTCACGCATAGAGCTTAGCTGATTTAGGTTGATCGGAGTCAAGAGAGGAACAAGATCTCTCTATGCATCAACGCATGCATGCAAGCGTGCGGGTGCTAGTAGAATCATTTTCGAAAAAAGCAAAGGAAATAGAAATAGGCATTCTTCCATGTATACAATTGTAAAATACTCAGTACATGTTTTTATCATGTAGCAAAGATCAAGCAAGTAACTACAAAGTCTACAGATAGTTGTGGACGGCCTATATATATGGGACTGCTGATATATCATGCCACCAGTCCTGCTGTCCTGCATGCCACTGTTGACCGGCTCCTGGCTTTTTCGACCTCCAGACACCCTACAACGTATAAAGTTCCCACCCGGGAAGCGTCCCCGGTGCACCCATGAGTTTAGATGTACATAAATGTTTTAAAAAATTGTGAAATAAATTTACAACATTGATGCTACATGTATCTACCATGTCATAAAATTTAAGAACTAAATCCAATATGCACCTCAAGAAATTTAAAAACAAAAATTTAGCATTGATGGTGACAATGGGTCAATTTCATGACCCAATTTTAACTAACCCCCTTCATTGCTAGAGTTGTTTTTTTTTTGTTTCTCCGGTTCGGTTTTGAATTAAGATTTGAACTTTTGTGAAACGATTAACATTTTTTTGTTAGTTTTTTTTTGTGACTTTTATTGTTAGGTTTTCGAATTTTGGAGTAGTTGGAGTACCTTTGAGTGGGGATGTACATGATACGTTCTCCTAGACACCCATCTCCTCTTTCTGACCTTGCCATCAGATCAGGTCATCCCTCTTAACACCTCCCACCCCCACCCTGATCCACCCGAACCTATACCTAGGTAAGTGTTGTTATGCATTCGATCAATAAGAAAATTGTCATGTGCGCACGTGTAACTAATATCAACTTGATATTAATACATTTTTCGGTTAGAAAGAATACACCACACACACGTACACACTTCTCCAACCACAAACCCAAATGACGAATCAATGCATGTTAGTGACTTTTAGTTCATGAAATGAAAATAATTTTGGTATTATTTCCCACTCATGGGCCCTTTCTCTCGGTTCTCCATCTTCATATTGGTCATTCCCCAATGGCCTCTCTCCTCCCCCCATTCTCCCCGTGGTCAGCATAAAATGTTCTTTTGATGTGGTGTCATTTCCGTGTCTAAGGAGGGTAACATTGGTCTCAGCATGACCAAGAATATCAACGGTTCCACATTTGCATCATACATTTCTATAACTATCTTCAGAGAATGGTGAACTGGAGTCATGTAATGTTGGTGTGAAGATATGAGTTGTCGTTTCTACATGATATGGATGTAATGGATTTTATGTTTATGTTTGTTGTGGATTATATCTTTCTAATATTGCGTGAATGTTTTTGATGAACTACTTTGTGGTGGCACATTACAGTCAAGAAGTTATCTACAAGGTTAGATTAATGCACACAGACATACTAAACCGTCCGTCTGCATTGTGACACCAAAAACACAGTCAAAATATAAACATGGTCACTGACATGGCCTCACATCATCAAATCTTAAATTTCCGTGGCCGAGAAGGGTCACATCATGTGTTGCCAATGAGTGTCGAAGCCGTCGATCATGAAGTGAAAATCTATAGCTTTCATGTGTTTGGATTATTTTGTTCTATATCCGCCACTAATGTAATCGAGTACAGATGCTGCTGAGCATGACATGTTTCAGTATAGCATAAAGTGTTGGTTACAAGATTATTGTAAATAATTTTATTTTGAGGAAATGCAAAGCTCGCATTTCAATATATTGAGAAGGTAGTCTTTATCGGCCTAAAAAGCTAGCAGCCAAACCAACAAACAGATGATCGTAACTTAAAATACATGGATGTTTATGTGATGTTATTTCGATGTTGATAGCCCCATGTTTTCTCCAGGGGTGACCTGGGTGCCCTTGCCGGCGCCCCCAAACCCCTCCTTCTTCCCGTTCCTGTCACTGCCACTGAAGGACACCAGTGGCCGGGCGAAGCCTGCTTGGCCCACAGCGTGGCGGCGGGGCCAATCGAGATGTTCTGTGTGGATCCTTATGTAGATTGCTGGTTATCTTGTGTGTATTTCATAACGAGTTATATCAAGAGGTTAGAGAGGAACCCCCACGCGATTGGCAGCTATGAAATATGATGGCGCTACACCCTGGACTAGCTCGCCCTCCCTCGCTAATGTACGCTCATGGACAAATTTAGAAGATGATGATAGGAGGAGACAGCACAATTTTCCTGGCGACGAACGCCCCGGCGCACAAACGCCCTTTTCTTTTTCAACAAACTGGCGGACACAAGCAATACACAATGGAGGAACTTTATACGAGGCACTCACACATGATGCTCCGCCCCATTTCTGCCTACGCGCCCATGACACACTCCCACGAGCCTATGATCCGCTCGCCCGGGACGCACACACGATGCGGCCAACATCCAATTAATGGATTGGCACGGTCACCCCCGAATTCTTGCCAACGACCTAGCCCTAGGCGGCGGGCTCCAATGCGAGCCTGGCTCACGCACAACCACAACACACACGGAAACACCCGCCATAGCCACATACAACCTAGACACGCGACTCGGCCCGCTCGCCACGCGAATCCTACTCGAGCACAACTCGGCTAGACACCGGCGTCCGACCTGAACCTACACACACGCGCTGGTCGATATCGACGGCGTGGCTTATTCCTAACGAAACATTCTACAGATCAACTCCTTGACGCATTTAATAATAAATCAATTTGTGAGAGTATAGTTGCTATCATGTACCATGAGTAATACCACTGCACTGTGTCAAACATGGAGCTTTCAGACTCTGCAAATCGCAATTGCTGCCAAATGTTCATCCTTGAAGTCATATTTCATCGCACACTCTAGCTAGCTAACTAGCAGCATGGTCCTGACATTATCTACCTGATGTGTGCGTGCGTGCGTGTCAGCGTGTGTGTGTCTCCCTATCAGAGCAACTATATAGGTTTTGTTCGAAATACACAGCCTTAGATATGTTTCTCTGTCATCCGCACTTGCAAGACTCATAGCACCAATAATTTAGCGATTGAGAGAGAAAGCAACACCTCATGAAGCCAGTTCATTTGCCTGCCGTTCCCTTTCACACTTTCTCAAGGTGCCTCCATGATTGCCTTTAGCAGATATAGTGCTATATATTGCCATGGACTGTTGCACTATTTGGGGTTCCTGTACATGTTATTGCAATGAAAACGACTTATGAGAATCCGAGCTATGGACAATGACGTTTCTATAGCTATAACTAAAGATTCGTTATAGCACGCTGTAGATTTTGTATACCGTCCAGTACACCGTTTTTGATTCTCTCCTTTATCTCACGTGCCACCTACTCTCTCAGAACCATCCAGGATTGACTTGTGTCTAGAGAGTTTGAGGTTGCGTCTTAGATGTATGGTCTTTGAGTATACGGTTGAAAGTTTGGACGCCGCTAATAGCTGAAGATTGAAAATGGACATGTTTCATTTCATATGGAGAATTCTAGCTTTCATTTATATATGGAATTTCAATGATAGAATACATTGCCAGATCAGAACAGTAGATCACCACAAAAGGCAGTCAGTCTTCGCACATAAGGTCCATCAATCAAATATTATTCAATAAGTGACATCAAAAGGACGAGAACTCATCCCCGTCTCTCCCAACCCCAGCGCCCAACCGCCGCCGGTCGCCTCCTCCCTGCCGCCGCTGCCGCCGGCCCTTGCCGCGGTGGCGGTGGGCCCCGTCCCCAAAGGGAGGCGGGGGTCCTCTGGTCGCTGCGAGCGGCGGAGATCGGAAGCCGGGGCGGCGGCTCCGGGCTGGTGGTGGTGGTGGTGGCGGCGCTCGCCGGTGCGGCTGCTTGGGCGGCGCAGCGCAAGGGCGGCTGGGAGCAGCGGACTGCGGTGGCGCGGCTGCAGGTGGCGGCGGGCGGGGCGGCCCATCCGGGCCTGATCTGGGCCGAGATGGGCGGCGCCGCGGAGTGTGGCGTTGGGGTGCTGTGCACGGCCAGCCGATCTCCAGAGCCATTCTGCCTGGCCGCTTGCTACGCCTTCTATGGCCTGCTGTGACGACGGCCTAGGCCGATTTGTTCGGGCGACCATGGGCAGCGCTGCCGGTTCTTCTCTAAAGTCGCCATGGGCTTGGCGGCGTCGACTTAGCGAGGCGACTGAACCTCCTTCGTCGTCGTCGGGCGGCGGATGGCGGCGTGGGGCCGTTTCTTCCGCGTCGAGGAATAAAGGTGGCGGTTCTAGGATTCTTCTCGCACCAAGTTTGAAGATCTATCGGATGTTGTTCGCACCAGTCTGGGTGGATTGACGTGTTCCGGAAGGCCCTGTCGGCGAAATTCATTGTGCGAGTAATGCATGAAGATTGCTGGATTGGGTGGTTTCGGTCGTGCGCACCCATGTTTTTATCTGGCCGTTTGGTTTCAGAGGGAGCGCTTCGAAGCTCGGCTGGCTGTTAATATCATGGAGTTCGTTTTCTTTCCATGGTGCTAGCAGAGAAGGTCATCAAGCCGAGATCGGTGGAACAGCTATGATGGTCGGATCTTGGTGGTGAGGTGGAGTTGGCTTGGTGCTTCGTGACTTGAAACATCGACTGGTATGTGGGGGCGGCTGCACAAGAGAAGTTCAGAGTCTTATCTTTTAGGGTGAAAATCCAAGGTCTGACCTTAATTGGTTGTGCCTGGCAATGTTCTTATTGAAGGCATTGTTTTGAGAGAGATGACTTTCTTCAGGGTGAAAACCTAAGATCTATGATCAGGCGACGACAGCGTTTGTGCACTGTTTCCTTCTTAGAGGCGTCGCTTATGGAGAAGCTGATCTTCTGGTGTTGTCTTGGTGGTGTCAGTGTTGTTGTTTCAAGTTATGAATCTCTGTAGCGGGACCTTTCTTTTTGTAATTCTTTTCTCTTGTTTGGTTGTGTGTATCCTTTATGCCATTAGGGTATGATGTTGTTGCAGAGGCTGGGTGTAATTGATATCTCAATGATATTAATATATGCTCTTTATCGAAAAAAAGTGACATCAAAGACACGAACCAAGTCAAACATGTACATTTAACACTGAGACAAATACATGCGCATCTCTCCATTAATTCTCCACAATTGTATGCCGAACTGACCAACAAGCACTAGAGGAAATTCCATGTACGCTGACGGCCATATGCCTACGCCGACGGTGATTTATCGGGGCCACCGCCGTAACTCTGGAGGACGAGAGCCGAGAAGCCCGGCTGTCGGCAAAAAAAACCCGTCGGCGTACATCATTCAACGCCGACGGCCACCGTCGGCGTAAAAAAGACCATCGGCGTAGAATGATGACGGCCGTCGGCGTAGCGTGAAGACGGCCGTCGGCGCAGGTTGGCCACGTGGGCTCGCACACCTCCCATGCTCACACCTCTTGGACGGAACTACTACGGCGTCATGTCAAGATCTACGCCTCCCATGCATAGATTTTTTCTAATAAACCCTACCCGTGCTACCATTGTTATTTATTTATTTTCAGTATATATATATGCTCACATTCATCTATGGCACATCTGTAGGCTGTGGTTCATCAACTGCAAGCTAGGCTTGGCCTTTCACCTTAGTGCTCCCTGCGGTCCACATCACTTGCTTTCACAGCCCACACGACTTCGAAGACATGACATTGTTGTTGAAATCACTAGATTCCCTGGATAGAATTTAGTCAAATATTATGGAGCACTTTCGACGGACAGTGCATGCACCAAATCTTAGGATAGCTTTCGGAACGATGCCACCATCTCTTGTAGGGAGACAAGTCTTGGTACACCCATACACAATAATTGAGATGTCATGTGCCTGATGGTGTCTGTTGTTCACAGGTCAGCAGCTAGCGGCTATGGTTAAAATTCACAAAGCCTATCTTCTTCTCCTATGTTTTTCTTTTAAATGGGGGAGCATGGCCTCTTCATCATATGATGGATATAGCCATTTTTTGAGATCCATATAGCAATTTTTACTACCCCTCCTTCCCAAAGTAGGATGCATAATTATAATATTTGATCAAACTTTAACTTTTTGAAGTCTGACCAACTACATGTACTAGCAGAATGCCCGTGCTTCGCTACGGAGCAAACGGCAATTAATATCTTCAGATGTAGGTATCTATATATCTAACAACACCACGAATGCAGTATATAATTTCAGCATGTGCAATTAAAAGGACCTTGGCTATGATGCATTGTTACATATTGGTGCTCTAGAAAGGCTCAAGTTTGAAACATAAGAGAGGAAAAAGGATAGAAAGCAAGACACGTTAGGACGTTAGAAAATTTAAACATGAGATTGAGAAAAATTCAGAAGTACTCTAAAATTGACATGGTGTGTTGGTACGTGATATAAACTAAATTCTGGATGTTGTTGTTTAGATTAGTTTCTATTTTGTGGATGCTCGTGACATTAAGTGATTTGGAAACGTGTTGCACAATTTAATTACATATATATGTTGGTGGTAGTATGCCAATTACATTTTAAAATCTAACCATTAACTCCATTTGGCTAATTTGATTTGTGCGAATCCTCTCTATGCCAGCCCTCTCTCCAATTTAACTTTTGGCACTCTAAGCAATCAAACAAAACAACCCCTTCACTTTATTTAATTTTTTGATTTCCATCATTTAGTACAAAATTCCAGTTTTAAGATATAACTCATGGAAGATCTTCGTCAATACTGATGTTTTTTCACTTCAAATAATAACAACTGGATTAAAACTATGTAAGTTCAGCTAAACATCTCCGCACCATAGCTAACCACTAGAAACAGAGAGAAAGAAGAGTTTATGCAACAGTCCGTATGAATGCCATGTTTCTCTAACAAAAGCCAAGGATTAGGTGTTTTAATTGGAATTTTCCAGGCTTATGCAGAACTATATAAATGCACATTTTAAAAATTGTATATTTTAAACTTGCGCTTGATCGTGTCTCCAAATTGTAACTTCTCGGCTAAAATGGGTGTACTCCATCCGTAAACAGATTACATGTACAGAGAAAAAGGAAATCTTTACATTAGGTACAATTATAAATTACAAAAATAACAAGTGAGTAAGGATGTTATTCCTGGCTACAACATGTGTGATTCCCTCGGAGGTTTAAACCATGAATTAATGCGTAACTCAGTACAAAAATTATAACACGGTCAAAAACTTCGAAACTGAAAAGCTAATAAAGGTGTGTCACTGGTATGCCTCATGCATCTAATCTCCATCCCTTCTAACTACATCCAATTCCACTGATCAACACGTTGTAATGTTTACATTATGGCAAGCCTAGGATTATTCTTATTCGTAATTCCAATTTCTTTCATATAGAATAGAACTATAGAAGAACTTAAAATGGTACACAGATATGCTCTTCACAACGCTAGACACTCAAATGAACGAATGCATATTGTCTGCATGAACATAAACACAATTACTAAACGACCGTAGGGATTTAAAATAAGAAAATAAAAAACCTTCAGAGGTAAACTTATAAAGGGCCAATTTCATATCCTATCCCACGCATTTGAGTAATGTTCTAACAACCATAAAATAAAGTCAAGAAAATGCATGTTGTATGTTCACCTTACCTTTTTGGTACGACTGTATTGGACTGTTGAAGTGAATACTTTTAGTTGTAGTAGGACACTAAAGTAATCATCAGTTCTCCAGACACTCAAAATCACATCAAGATCGACAAACTTCTTTCTATAGTAGTTCATCAGGACTACTTCAAGTGAAAAATAAAACAAGCAACATTTTAAGGGTTGGGACATACTAATCATCTTCCTAATTTAGTAGTTCATCAATGTAGTTTGTCTTCACAATACCATACGAAAGTGTTGACGTCAGAAACCCACCGGCGGGCAGCGACTGGTCAACACCGTAGAGCCGGGAACAACTAGGGCTGCGGCTGGCCCCAGTCCCTCAGAGCGACGGCCCGCAAAGCCTCCTGGTCGCGCGCCGATGCAAATTGCAGGGCGTGCCACCCGACCTATACCCGGTCAGGAAGGTGTGGATGATGCCTCGCTTAGTTTCCTGCAGGGCACACACGTACACGTTAAATACGAGCCTCGATCGGCTCTCAGGTTATCCTGTGAATCGGCTCATAGAGCCGATCCACCCATGATTCGTCCAAGGTGGCCGAATATATGGTGGTCCTGCTTGATCAAGATAAAGCATATGAGATCTACGACGATTTAGGGTTTTCACCGCATAATCGGATCATCCTACTCACGATTGGGCCTAGCGCTCGCGCACGGTGATCGTAAGCCAATCCTAGACAAGGCCTAAAAACCAACACGAAGTTGATCCTCGGAACGTCCTGTCTAGGGCCAGCAAACTACACCCTACACGCCGCCGGATCCTCCAACCCTTTGTAAGGCCTAACTATTACGCATGTTAAACTAATCCTTGATGAATCAAGGAGCAACCGTAACGGATCAGATCTACTAAATAATGATCAAGCGGGGTGCCGCCCCTGCACCCATGATGAGGTACAGGGACGGCTAGATGCGCAAGGGTTGCACTACGACAGCATATGATACTAAGAACAATGCTAACCCTAACACATCTATGATAACTACGTTGCTCGCCATCAAAAAGGCTTCGAGCACGAGCAACGCATGAACAACGTAGGCAGGCTCGTGCTGCCTAGATCGCAAGATGCGATCTAGGCAGCATGGTGCTTACCGGAGAAACCCTCGAGACGAAGGGGTGGCGATGCGCCGAGATTGGTTTGTGTTGAACGTTGGTTGTTTATTCCATAAACCCTAGATACATATTTATAGTCCAGGGGACTTTCCAATGTGGGCGTGCACCAAACCGTGCACGGGTAAAACTCTAACTTCTAAACTAAGATGCGATCTAATATGTTACAGATACATGGGCAGTTTAGCCCAACTTGGTATAAAAGGCCGATTCACGTATTTTTTCCATGTACAATCTTCACGTCCATCTTGATCGCGGCCTGATACGTCTCCAACGTATCGATAATTTCTTATGTTCCATGCTACTTTATTGATGATACCTACATGTTTTATGCACATTATATGTCATATTTATGCATTTTCTGGAACTAACCTATTAACAAGATGCCGAAGAGCCAGTTGCTGTTTTCTGCTGTTTTTGGTTTCAGAAATTCTAGTAAAGAAATATTCTCGGAATTGGACGAAACTTTCGCCCAGGGTCCTATTTTTGCACAAAGCTTCCAGAAGACCGAAGACCTAACGAAGTGGGGCCACGAGGAGGCCAGGGGGGTGGCCGGCGCGGCCCAGGCCCTGGCCGCGCCGACCTGTCCCCTGGGCCCCTCGTGTGGCCCCTCGCGTTGACCCTCCGCCTACTTAAAGCTTCCGTCGCGAAAACCCCGATACCGAGAGCCACGATACGGAAAACCTTACGGAGACGCCGCCGCCGCGAATCCCATCTCGGGGGATTCGGAGATCGCCTCCGGCACCCTGCCGGAGAGGGGATTCATCTCCCGGAGGACTCTACACCGCCATGGTCGCCTCCGGAGTGATGAGTGAGTAGTTCACCCCTGGACCATGGGTCCATAGCGAGTAGCTAGATGGTCGTCTTCTCCTTGTTGTGCTTCATTGTTAGATCTTGTGAGCTGCCTAACATGATCAAGATCATCTATATGTAATTCTATATGTTGTGTTTGTCGGGATCCGATGGATAGAGAGTACTATGATTATGGTGATTATCAATCTATTGTTCATGTGTTGTTTATGATCTTGCATGCTCTCCGTTACTAGTAGAGGCTATGGCCAAGTTTTTACTCTTAACTCCAAGAGGGAGTATTTATGCTCGATAGTGGGTTCATGCCCGCATTTACACAGGACGAGTGACGGAAAGTTCTAAGGTTGTGTTGTGCTTGTTGCCACTAGGGATAAAACATTGATGCTATGTCTAAGGATGTAGTTGTTGATTACATTACGCACCATACTTAATGCAATTGTCTGTTGCTTTGCAACTTAATACTTGGAGGGGTTCGGACGATAACCTGAAGGTGGACTTTTTAGGCATAGATGCGGTTGGATGGCGGTCTATGTACTTTGTCGTAATGCCCAATTAAATCTCACTATATTTACCATGTCATGTATATGCATTGTTATGCCTTTCTCTATTTGTTAATTGCCCGACTGTAATTTGTTCACCCAACATGCTTTTATCTTATGGGAGAGACACCTCTAGTGAACTGTGGACCCCGGTCCTATTCTTTACATAGCATACAACCTACTTGTTTTACTTGTTTTCTTTGCAAACATCTTCCACTCGATACGTTTAATCCTTTGTTACAGCAAGCCGGTGAGATTGACAACCTCACTTGTTTCGTTGGGGCAAAGTACTTTGGTTGTGTTGTGCAGGTTCCTAGTTGGCGCCGGAATCCCTGGTGTTGCGCCGCATCACATTTCGCGACCATCAACCTTCAACGTGCTTCTTGGCTCCCTACTGGTTCGATTAAACCTTGGTTTCTTTCGAGGGAAAACTTGCTACCGTGCGCATCATACCTTCCTCTTGGGGTTTCCCAACGAACGTGTGAGTTACACGCCATCAAGCATAATTTTACGGCGCCGTTGCCGGGGAGATCAAGACACGCTGCAGGGGAGTCTCCACTTCTCAATCTCTTTACTTTGTTTTTGTCTTGCTTTATTTTATTTACTATTTTGTTTGCTGCACCTAAACAAAACACAAAAAAATTAGTTGCTAGTTTTACTATATTTATTGTCTTGCTCTCTATATCAAAAACACAAAAAAATTAGTTACTTGCATTTACTTCATCTAGTTTGTTTTATTTACCGTTACTAAAATGAATACCCCTGAAAATATTAAATTGTGTGACTTCACAAATGCAAATAATAATGATTTCCTATGCACACCTATTGCTCCACCTGCTACTACAGCAGAATTCTTTGAAATTAAACCTGCTTTACTAAATCTTGTTATGAGAGAACAATTTTCCGGTGCTAGTTCGATGATGCTGCTGCCCATCTCAATAATTTTGTTGAACTTTGTGAAATGCAAAAGTATAAAGATGTAGATGGTGATATTATTAAATTGAAAGTGTTTCCTTTCTCATTAAGAGGAAGAGCTAAAGATTGGTTGCTATCTTTGCCTAAGAATAGTATTGATTCATGGACTAAATGCAAGGATGCTTTTATTGGTAGATATTATCCTCCCGCTAAAATTATATCTTTGAGAAGTAGCATAATGAATTTTAAACAATTAGATACTGAACATGTTGCTCAAGCTTGGGAGAGAATGAAAACTTTGGTAAAGAATTGCCCAACCCATGGACTGACTACTTGGATGATCATCCAAACCTTCTATGCGGGACTAAATTTTTCTTCGCGGAATTTATTGGATTCAGCTGCTGGAGGTACCTTTATGTCCATCACATTGGGGGCGGCTACAAAACTTCTTGATAATATGATGATAAATTACTCTGAATGGCACACGGAAAGAGCTCCACAAGGTAAGAAGGTAAATTCTGTTGAAGAAACCTCTTCCTTGAGTGATAAGATTGATGTGATTATGTCTATGCTTGTGAATGGTAGATCTAATGTAGATCCAAATAATGTTCCTTTAGCTTCATTGGTTGCTCAAGAAGAAAATGTTGATGTGAATTTCATTAAAAATAATAATTTCAACAACAATGCTTATAGGAACAACTCGGTAATAACTATAGGCCATATCCTTCTGCTAATGGTAATGGTTATGGTAATTCTTATGGGAATTCTTACAATAATAATAGGAATGTACCCTCTGGTCTTGAAGCCATGCTTAAAGAATTTATTAGTACACAAACTGCTTTTAACAAATCTGTTGAGGAAAAGCTTGATAAAATTGATACTATTGCTTCTAGAGTTGATAGACTTGCCTCCGATGTTAATCTTTTAAAATTGAAAGTTATGCCTAATAATGATATTGATAATAAGATTACTACTACAGCAAATGCCATCCAAGTTAGAATTAATGAGAATATAAGATTAATGGCTGAACTGCGTGCTAGGAGGGATAGAGAAGAAAATGAAAAACTAGCTAAAGAGAATAATGTAGCTAAAGTTTGGACTATTACCACCACTAGTAATGCTAATTCTTCACATGTTGCTGCACCTCCTACTATCAATGGTAAAATGATTGGTGTTGGCAATGTTTCTACTCCTAGTGCAAAGCGAACAAAAGCTGCCTGAAATTGCTAAAACTGCTGAAACTGCTTGTGATAAAACTGCTGAAATTTTTTCCAACCTTGGGAACAATGATCCCATTGCTGTAGCTCATAATGATTTAGATTTTGATGATTGCCACATCTCTGAAGTTATAAAGTTCTTACAAAAACTTGCTAAAAGTCCTAATGCTAGTGCTATAAATTTAGCCTTTACAAAACATATTACAAATGCTCTCATAAAAGCTAGAGAAGAGAAACTAAAACTTGAAACTTCTATTCCTAGAAAGTTAGAGGATGGTTGGGAGCCCATCATTAAAATGAAATTCAATGACTTTGAATGTAATGCTTTATGTGATCTTGGTGCAAGTATTTCTGTTATGCCTAAAAAGATTTATGATATGCTTGACTTGCCACCATTGAAGAATTGTTATTTGGATGTTAATCTTGCCGATAATGTTAAAAAGAAACCTTTGGGGAGGATTGATAATGTGCATATTACGGTTAACAATAACCTTGTCCCCGTTGATTTTATTGTCTTGGATATCGAATGCAATGCATCTTGTCCAATTGTGTTGGGAAGACCTTTTCTTCGAACTCGTTGGTGCTGTTATTGATATGAGGGAAGGTAATATTAAATATCAATTTCCTCTCAAGAAAGGTATGGAACACTTCCCTAGAAAGAGAATGAAGTTGCCTTTTGATTCTATTATTAGAACAAGCTATGATGTTGATGCTTCTACTCTCGATGTTACTTGATTTGCACTTTCTGCGCCTAGCTGAAAGGCGTTAAAGAAAAGCGCTTATGGGAGACAACCCATGTTTTTACCTACAGCAATTTTTTGTTTTGTTGAGTCTTGGAAGTTGTTTACTACTGTAGCAACCTCTCCTTATCATGTTTTTGTGCCAAGTAAAGTTTCTATGTCAAAGTTGATGTTATATTTGGGATCGCTGCGCAGAAACAGCATTGCTGTCTGTCACGAATCTGGGCACAGTCCTCTGTAGAAAATTCGAAAAAATCTGCCAATTTACGAGCGTGATCCTCAGATATGTACGCAACTTTCATTAGTTTTGAGTTTTTCCATTTGAGCAAGTCTGGTGCCATCTTAAAATTCGTCTTTACGGACTGTTCTGTTTTTGACAGATTCTGCCTTTTATTTCGCATTGCCTCTTTTGCTATGTTGGATTTATTTCTTTGATCCACTAATGTCCAGTAGCATTATGCAATGTCCAGAAGTGAAAATAATGATTGTGTCACCTCTGAATGAGTGAATTATTAATTGTGCACTAACCCTCTAATGAGTTTGCTTGAAGTTTGGTGTGAAGGAAGTTTTCAAGGGTCAAGAGAGGAGAATGATATACTATGATCAAGAGGAGTGAAAGCTCTAAGCTTGGGGATGCCCCCGTGGTTCACCCCTGCATATTTTAAGAAGACTCAAGCGTCTAAGCTTGGGGATGCCCAAGGCATCCCCTTCTTCATCGACAACATCATCAGGTTCCTCCCCTGAAACTATATTTTTATTCAATCACATCTTGTATTCTTTGCTTGGAGCGTCGGTTTGTTTTCGTTTTTTGTTTTGTTTGAATAAGATGGATCCTAGCATTCACTTTGTGGGAGAGAGACACGCTCCGCTGTTGCATATGGACACATGTGTCCTTAGGCTTTACTCATAATGTTCAAGGCGAAGTTTCTTCTTCGTTAAATTGTTATATGGTTGGAATTGGAAAATGCTACATGTAGTAATTCTAAAATGTTTTGGATAATGTGATACTTGGTAATTGTTGTGCTCATGATTAAGCTCTTGCATCATATGCTTTGCACCCATTAATGAAGAAATACATAGAGCTTGCTAAAATCTGATTTGCATATTTGGTTTCTCTAAGGTCTAGATAATATCTAGTATTGAGTTTTGAACAACAAGGAAGACGGTGTAGAGTCTTATAATGTTTACAATATGTCTTTTATGTGAGTTTTGCTGCACTTGTTCATCCTTGAGTTTGCTTCAAATAAACCTTGCTAGCCTAAACCTTGTATCGAGAGGGAATACTTCTCATGCATCCAAAATCCTTGAGCCAACTACTATGCCATTTGTGTCCACCATAACTACCTACTACATGGTATTTCTCCGCCATTCCAAAGTAAATTGCTTGAGTGCTACCTTTAAAATTCCATCATTCACCTATGCAATATATAGCTCATGGGACAAAATAGCCTTAAAAACTATCGTAGTATTGAATATGTACTTATGCACTTTATATTTTATTAAGTTGCTTGTTGTGCGATAACCATGCTTCGGGGAACGCCATCAACTATTGTTGAATATCATGTGAGTTGCTATGCATGTCCGTCTTGTCTCGAAGGTCTATCATTTTAGTGGTTGGAGCATGCAAAATTGTTAGAGAAGAACATTGGGCCGCTAACTAAAGCCATGAACCATGGTGGAAGTTTCAGTTTTGGACATATATCCTCAATCTCATATGAGAATAATAACTTTGCTACATGCTTATGCATTTAAGAGGAGTCCATTATCCATTGTCCATGTTGTCCCGGTATGGATGTCTAAGTTGAGAATAATCAAAAGCGAGAAATCCGAAATGCGAGCTTTCTCCTTAGACCTTTGTACGGGCGGCATGGAGGTACCCCTTTGTGACACTTGGTTGAAACATGGCATGCGAAGATCCGGTAGTCCAAGTTAAGTAGGACGAGGTGCGGGCACTATTAGTATACTATGCATGAGGCTTGCAACTTGTAAGATATAATTTTCATAACTCATATGCTTTATTACTACCGTTGACAAAATTGTTTCATGTTTTCAAAATAAAAGCTCTAGCACAAATACAGCAATCGATGCTTTCCTCGTTGAAGGACCATTCTTTTACTTTTATTGTTGAGTCAGTTTACCTATCTCCCTCCACCTTAAGAAGCAAACACTTGTGTGAACTGTGCATTGATTCCTACATACTTGCATATTGCACTTGTTATATTACTTTATGTTGACAATTATCCATGAGATATACATGTTACAAGTTGAAAGCAACCGCTGAAACTTAATCTTCCTATGTGTTGCTTCAACACCTTTACTTTGATTTATTGCTTTATGAGTTAACTCTTATGCAAGACTTATTGATGCTTGTCTTGAAGTACTATTCATGAAAAGTCTTTGCTTTATGATTCGAGTTGTTTACTCATGTCATTACCTTTGCTTTGATCGCTGCATTCATTACATATGTTTACAAATAGTATGATCAAGATTATGATGGCATGTCACTTCGAAATTATCTTTGTTATCGTTTTACCCGCTCGGGACGAGCAGAACTAAGCTTGGGGATGCTGATACGTCTCCAACGTATCGATAATTTCTTATGTTCCATGCTACTTTATTGATGATACCTACATGTTTTATGCACATTATATGTCATATTTATGCATTTTCCGGAACTAACCTATTAACAAGATGCCGAAGAGCCAGTTCGTTGTTTTCTCGCTGTTTTTGGTTTCAGAAATCCTAGTAAAGAAATATTCTCGGAATTGGACGAAACTTTCGCCCGGGGTCCTATTTTTGCACAAAGCTTCCGGAAGACCGAAGACCTAACGAAGTGGGGCCACGAGGAGGCCGGGGGGTGGCCGGCGCGGCCCAGGCCCTGGCCGCGCCGACCTATCCCCTGGGCCCCTCGTGTGGCCCCTCGCGTTGACCCTCCGCCTACTTAAAGCTTCCGTCGCGAAAACCCCAGTACCGAGAGCCACGATACGGAAAACCTTACAGAGACGCCGCCGCCGCGAATCCCATCTCGGGGGATTCTGGAGATCGCCTCCGGCACCCTGCCGGAGAGGGGATTCATCTCCCGGAGGACTCTACACCGCCATGGTCGCCTCCGGAGTGATGAGTGAGTAGTTCACCCCTGGACCATGGGTCCATAGCAGTAGCTAGATGGTCGTCTTCTCCTTGTTGTGCTTCATTGTTAGATCTTGTGAGCTGCCTAACATGATCAAGATCATCTATATGTAATTCTATATGTTGTGTTTGTCGGGATCCGATGGATAGAGAGTACTATGATTATGGTGATTATCAATCTATTGTTCATGTGTTGTTTATGATCTTGCATGCTCTCCGTTACTAGTAGAGGCTCTGGCCAAGTTTTTACTCTTAACTCCAAGAGGGAGTATTTATGCTCGATAGTGGGTTCATGCCTGCATTTACACATGGGACGGTGACGAGAAAGTTCTAAGGTTGTGTTGTGCTGTTGCCACTAGGGATAAAACATTGATGCTATGTCTAAGGATGTAGTTGTTGATTACATTACGCACCATACTTAATGCAATTGTCTCGTTGCTTTGCAACTTAATACCGGAGGGGTTCGGACGATAACCTCGAAGGTGGACTTTTTAGGCATAGATGCGGTTGGATGGCGGTCTATGTACTTTGTCGTAATGCCCAATTAAATCTCACTATATTTACCATGTCATGTATATGCATTGTTATGCCTTTCTCTATTTGTTAATTGCCCGACTGTAATTTGTTCACCCAACATGCTTTTATCTTATGGGAGAGACACCTCTAGTGAACTGTGGACCCCGGTCCTATTCTTTACATAGCATACAACCTACTTGTTTTACTGTTTTCTTTGCAAACATCTTCCACTCGATACGTTTAATCCTTTGTTACGAGCAAGCCGGTGAGATTGACAACCTCACTTGTTTCGTTGGGGCAAAGTACTTTGGTTGTGTTGTGCAGGTTCCTAGTTGGCGCCGGAATCCCTGGTGTTGCGCCGCATCACATTTCGCGACCATCAACCTTCAACGTGCTTCTTGGCTCCTACTGGTTCGATTAAACCTTGGTTTCTTTCTGAGGGAAAACTTGCTACTGTGCGCATCATACCTTCCTCTTGGGGTTTCCCAACGAACGTGTGAGTTACACGCCATCACGGCCCACCTCTGGCTTGGTCAGATTCTGGTGATAACACATGCCCCCCTGGTTTTGGAAATGACATTTCCAAAATCATTACGCTTTTCCTTCGCCGGGTCATGTCATGGCAGAGCAGAATCGCCACAGTATTTTCCATGATGACGTCTTGCCTTCTCAGCTCCTCTGCACGATTTGACGGTTCTGGCACCACGTCTTCGGGAACTGCTTAGGCATTAAACCGTAAATTCCCCCTTTTATTTGGCCACTTCCTGTAGCTTCCTCCTTCATCCCCTTTCGCACTAGCACTTCCCAAAAGCCCTCCTCTGCCACCATGTCTTCCTCTTCTTCCTCTTCATCAGGTCTCTCTGCTCAGTCCTCCCCCTTCCGCGAGCCAACGCCGGAGTGGGACCCGGTGGAGGCCCATGCGGCCAACACCCGCCGCGCCATCGAGGCCGGGGACGACCTGAGCCACAACTTCTCCATTTGGTCGAGGGACGACCAGTCCCCGACCGATGGGGAGAGCGACCTCTCGCTTCCTCGCCAATGAGGAAGCGGTGGAGGAAAGCGACGACGACCACCTTTCTCGGGACGGGGCCCCCTCCTCCGAGGAGGCGGAAGAGAAGGAGGAGGAGGAAGAAGATGACAGCTCGCCCGACGAGCCACCGGCCAAGCGCCACCGCCCCTGGCCCGGCAATCTCAGCCGACTTCGACAGCCGACGATGATGCCGACGAGGTGGATGAGGACAACGAAGGTCCCGCCGATGGCCGCCACAGCAGCCGATGATGAGCTGGCCGGGAGCAGCGCCGACGACGATGATGAAGACGACGACGAGGGCAGCAGCGGCCCCTAGATAGGGTAGAGCTAGGAGTAGTAGACGGGGCAATGTTCCCCCTAGCAATGCCTTTTGAGAGCAATCGGCTCTTTATGTAAGAAATCCTTGTTTATCAATGAAGAATTCCCCAATTTGATCTTACTGATTTCCTTGGTGACAATTTAGCCGATCGCCCCACGTACTGAATCTACCGATTGTCGATTCGGTCGAAGCTCAATGAGCCGATGGCAGCACATCGGTCTCTTTCTTGATAATTCTTGAGATAAATCCATCCGGATCTCCAAACTCTTGGTCAAACAGGGCCAAGCCACAATCGTGCAAACCCCGAACTTGGAAATGCAGATTCAACTGAATGGGATATTAGACTTAGCGGCAAACTCCAACAATAATGTCCAGCTTCCTTATTATCTTTAAATTTCAGACATTCTTCTGCCGCATTATCCTCTCCAAATTCCGCGCACTCAGCTCCGGCAGTTTCCTTCTGCAATAATTCACCATCTTTCAACGAGCTGTGACGAAGAGTGAGCCGATTTCGAGTGAGCCGATTTCGACAAAACCGGCTACACCTTGAGGGCGAGCTGCCCCCCGAGCCTCAGCCAAGGCGAGGATAAAAAACGGACCAGCCTAATGGACCATCACCAGCTTCCCAACTGTGGTGCCGCATCAGCCGATTCCAACAAATCGGTTTCCCAGATCATCGACATTTTAGGGCTGGCTCGATCACATCCAAGAGAGCTATCCTGCAGGGCCACCCGCCGATCACTTTTCTTCCGTTGGCAGTCGATACGGTGGATGACTACCCACAGCTCCATGGACAAGGCTGACTTGCATGCCAACATTCCTCTGGTAGTACTCGCTGAACCGGCAACCCGGCAACTTTGCGCACTTGTACTAAGGTCGATGACCGCGCATCGGCTCTACATCTCGAAACACCTCAAAAGGGATCATTAAACCTGATCATGAATCTAACCAGCCCATCTACCAGCCGGCAATCCGCTTCAGCGGTGTCCACGACAGAGCCCTGGGCTTGTCGCTGAATCGACTGGCATGCTGAAAAGTGATAATTTTGCAATATCAGCCCCGTTCTTCAGACAAGTTGTGATGCAGAGCCAACCGATTCCAACAGAATCGGCTTCCTGTAGCAAAGGACCCTTCGGGGTAAGCTGCCCCCCGAGCTTCAGCAGCTCACATCTTGCACCTGGCTGATCAGATCGGCTCATCGTCTTTGGCAGTGCCGAGGCAACTCCCGGTGGGGATGTTTTTGAACTTCGATGCCCTCCAAACTCTGGACGTAACACCCCCTGGAAGTGATAGCTACCAAGTCCCCACCTTGGTCAAAACATTACAACCGATTGCTTTGTCATCGGCTGTCCCCCTGGTCTTAGGCTGAACTCGAAGACTTGCCACCGAGAATTAGGGGTCCTCGAAGAGAAGATCCACTTCCCCTTCGGCCGATTTTTTTTTACGGCCGATTTATGCGTCGGCCCCCACACTTTAATACCCATCACCAAAGGATGAGACGCTTCTACTGCATATCCTCGTGTATCATCCATCTAGGTGCCCCCCGAGCCGATTCTGTCAAGAGAATTGATGGTATCGGCTTTTCAGGTAGTCCCTGTTGGGTCAAACGTTGAGCCCAGGCAAAAACGGATGGTGAGGATAATTTCGGCCGATTGCTGGAATCGGCCTCCACGTTGCTTGCTCGATGAAGGTTTTGTAATGTTCCTTCACAAATTTTGGAGGCCGATCACAGGGATCAGCCTCGCCATCTCTGTTCATCGATGTTGTTCTTGCTACACGGTCAGTCCGGTGGATAAAACCAGCCTCACCCCGTTCTTTGTTACATCGATGCGTTCGCGAGTCGTCCGCATTGATGCCCGAGAGTGGCTCTTGGCCCGATGTCTCCCAAATGTCCATGCCGACCGTCGAAATCTCAGCTGAATCATCCGCGTGGACGACTTCCACTTCATCTCCATCCCACCGTATTAGGCATTGATGCATCGTGGATGGAATGCAACAGTTGGCGTGGATCCAATCTCTTCCCAGCAGTACAGCATAGGTACTCTTGCTGTCGACGATAAAGAACGTCGTAGGGACAGTTTTCCTTCCTACGGTCAGATCCACATTCAGAACACCTTGCGCGTCAGATGCTTGGCCGTTGAAATCGCTCAGTGTTACGTTGGTCTTGATCAGATCCGAGCTGGAGCGTCCCAACCGACGTAGCATGGAGTATGGCATAATGTTAACTGCCGCTCCGGTGTCCACCAACATCTTGTTGACAGGCTGCCCATTGATGTAACCTCGCAAGTATAGGGCCTTCAGATGCCTGTAACTTCTTTCCTTTGGCTTCTCAAAGATGACCGGCCGTGGGCCGCAGTCCAATTGCGCCACAGGTGCTTCGTGTAACCTTGGAGCGCTGAATTCCGCTGGAAGGATGAAGACCATGTTCGTGCCAGCCGATGTTTCTTCATCGGCCTTCCTTTGCTTAGGGCGCCACTCTTTCCTTTGTGGCCGACCTTCTTCGTCCAGGGTTTGTTGAATTTTGGCAGCCAGGTCAGGCCGCGCCTTCCTCAACGCGTGCAAATATGACCTTTCGGCTTCTTCTAACGCACGTAGTCGCTGAACCCTTCGCTTTTGGGAGTGGCTGAGCCCATCAGGACACCATCTTGGCCGATGATACTTATCCTCTTCATCACCGTCCTCCAGTTCCTCGAGATCTGCTATCTGCTCGGACTCAGCATGTTTGCTCCGAGGCGGGAGAGGCCCTAAGCGCTTGAACACAGACACGTTGGCCGCCTCCTTCTTCTTCTGGTTGCATTCTGGGCAATTGCCGATTGTTGGCAATCGGCTCATTCCTGAATCCCAGCAGTGTCTGAAGAAGGGGCAGTCCCAGTGCCTATCCACGTTGTTCGGCTCCCTTGACCCTCCTCTGGCGTGACGTTCGTACCCGTCGTCGCCTTCGCCACGCTGATGGTACCTCCTGTCCTCTGCATTGGACCAATGACTTCTTTTATCGCCTTCGTCGTAGTGCCGACGTTGGTCATATTGCTGCTCAGACTTGTTGAGGAGACATACGGAGCGTGGGTGTTGATACCATATGCTTTTCACCTCCTCTGTGGTTAGGTACCGTCTATCGTCGCCTTGGGGCCGATCGCGTGGAGCGGCCTCCTTTTTCTCTTTGCCACGAGAGTGGCTGCTCTCTGCTTTGTCCGCGTCATGGCGAAACACGAACCCTGCCATATTGGCATCGAAAGAGAACCCTGGTTCTCTAATGGAGTGGCTGAGATCGACCGTGTTGACATCAGGCAACGGACGTGTGACTCCGTCGAGCTTGATGTCGCGCGAACAGGTCTTCCCACAGGAGCCGACGAGTTTGGTTCCGAGGACCGCCTTGACCTTGTTATGCTCCTTCTTGAGTTTGTCAGCCAGGTCCTCGTGCTTGACCGGAGTGCTTCCCGCCATCTCGGGTGTAGATGGCGATGTGGTGGATGTCGAAGACGTAGATGCCGTCCCACCGGGCGTGCTAGAATGTGTTGACGTCAGAAACCCACCGGCGGGCAGCGACTGGTCAACACCGTAGAGCCGGGAACAACTAGGGCTGCGGCTGGCCCCAGTCCCTCAGAGCGGGAAAAACCAACACGAAGTTGATCCTCGGAACGTCCTGTCTAGGGCCAGCAAACTACACCCTACACGCCGCCGGATCCTCCAACCCTTTGTAAGGCCTAACTATTACGGATGTTAAACTAATCCTTGATGAATCAAGGAGCAACCGTAACGGATCAGATCTACTAAATAATGATCAAGCGGGTGCCGCCCCTGCACCCATGATGAGGTACAGGGACGGCTAGATGCGCAAGGGTTGCACTACGACAAGCATATGATACTAAGAACAATGCTAACCCTAACACATCTATGATAACTACGTTGCTCGCCATCAAAAGGCTTCAAGCACGAGCAACGCATGAACAACGTAGGCAGGCTCGTGCTGCCTAGATCGCAAGATGCGATCTAGGCAGTATGGTGCTTACCGGAGAAACCCTCGAGACGAAGGGGTGGCGATGCGCCGAGATTGGTTTGTGTTGAACGTTGGTTGTTTATTCCATAAACCCTAGATACATATTTATAGTCCAGGGGACTTTCCAATGTGGGCGTGCACCAAACCGTGCACGGGTAAAACTCTAACTTCTAAACTAAGATGCGATCTAATATGTTACAGATACATGGGAAGTTTAGCCCAACTTGGTATAAAAGGCCGATTCACGTATTTTTTCCATGTACAATCTTCACGTCCATCTTGATCGCGGCCCACCTCTGGCTTGGTCAGATTCTGGTGATAACAGAAAGTAACACCAGAACCATTGTCTTTATACTCATTGCATGAATCAAATTGATGGTAACCGTCCAACCATTTGTCCTTAAAATCACTGTATGAATCAAATGGACTGGAAATAAAAGTTGTAGAACCATGATCTTTAATTTAGTGTGAAATATCCGGTACAGGAAAAAGCATCGTAGCTCACCTGAAATCCTGAGGTGGATTTGCAGGGAATGGAGGGAATGGAGAAGCTACAGTCTCATCTCACGCCATTGAGTAGTACCTGTACAAGTAACTTCAAGAATTTCTGTAATCCTAGGCTGATGTCCATGACAGTGGAGACGGAGCTGCGCCTTCTCCGCGCAGGCAACGAACAACTCCGTCATCCGTGTGTTGTCCGCCGCGGCGTGATGACGCGCGTTGCGGCGACGAGCTTCGTTAGTTATGAGTTTGTCCACCTCAGAATGCTTCCATTGGAGTTGTTGTCGGAGGTCATTGAGCATGGCCTTGCACGGCGCAACGACCTCGGAGAGCGATGATGCGGTGGGATCTGGCGTGCGATGCGGCCGCCCGCGCAAGTCAGGGTTGAATGGGCTAGTGTTGTTCCCTTCCTCGTCTATTTCCTCCTGGTCCGGCAGTGCGGGGAATTCCACGATGTCGGCGTGCGTTTGCTTGGGGAAGATGGTGTGCGTCGGCTGCGATGGAGGATGGCAGGGAGGCGGCCGAGAGAGATGTGGAGAAGGGCAGCGTGTGGTGCGGGGATGACGAAAAACATCCATCTTAGGCGTGGCTGTAGCGTTGGTTGTTAAAGATTGGGACTTTGGAGTTGTTTTGTTAGTTGCGTTTTCTTTGTTCCGCGCGTAGGTTTTTTTTTCAAGATTGCGTTGAGATAAATCATCTTGGTAGGATAAAGACGTGTTAGTTGAGAAATAGTAGGTGTTTGTTGTGCCATTTGAAATTTTGAAAAGTTACGCCTAATGGTGTGGAGTTGTTTGTTGCGTTGAGATAAATCATCTTGGATAGTAGACGTGGGGGTATTATTGTCCATCCTGAAAATGTGACACCAGACATTCACCAGTTTGCGTAGAGATAGAAAAATAATATATCAACATTTAAAATAACTAATCTATATGATATGAAAATATAGTTCATGGTGGATTTAGATTATAAATGTCAACACCTTTTTCTATATAGTTGATCAAACTTTTAAAAGTTTAACTTTGACTTAAAACTATAGGTATCATATTTTAGACTACCCACAATGGGAGTATCATAGGTAGTATCATGCATTCCATGCATGCAAAATGCTGATGTGGCAGTGCAATTAAGGAAGAGAGAGAGGGTACTAGTATCATAGGTAGATACTGTATCATAGCACATACTACTAGAAAAATTAATGTCAAGTAAATCTTGTACATATATTTGCATTGAGATTCTACAAAACAATTAATATATGAAGACTATGATACTAATATATGATATCATGCATTGTGGAGATAGTAACATGTAGTAGTATCATACGCATGATACTTCTATATGATACTATGCATTGTGACTAGTCTTAGGAAGGAGGGAGTACCATGCATAGAACTCGCTCCATAAATTGTCATTGATGTGCTTTTGTAGAACCGCCATTGATGTCGGTATACATGGTTTTATATGCCCGTTGTGACCACCGGGCACTACCGCGTAACCATAGTTAAGCATAGTCTTTGTATTGAAATTTTACATGATACATGTAAAATGCCTCTATTTACACTGAATCTTTCCCCATAACTTTATTAAACTTTCAACCTATGTTCCACAACATATTCATGTTTCACGCCACTTACATGTGTGTACATGCCTTTTATATATATATAGCTTGCCTCTGTGCAGGCAACACCTAGGGATGTCTCTACTGAGACATGCTTACCTGAAGGAAATAAGCAAACACGTTAAATTAAGGAAGCCGAGTCAAGGATCTCTCTGAATTAAATAGAAGGTTTGCCATGGTTCTACACCTCAGCTGATATTTTCTAAAGGAGTAGGATTAAATAATTCTGCAACTTGTTTCAATTCTATATACCTCGTATGAAGCTATACGAAATAATGTGTTTGATTAATCAATTCTGCAACTTGTAGACAAAATAATGCGATTAATATACTGAATCTGAAAGCAACCGTTGGCAAATCCTGATTCAGCATCTGTGTCAGATTAACGAGCATTTTGTTTCTCATCTGCTTTCTTGTATTGAATTCAACTCATGGATGTGTTTTTTTTTGGCCTTTGATGAATCAAATGTGTTTCGATAATTCCAGATTCTGTTGACAATATATATTGTTTTAGACGAAAATGACAGAATTGTTCAGGTCAAAAATTAGAGTTTATACTCCAATATCACTGGTAGAAAAATGGCCTTTAGTCGCGGTTCGCAACTGCCATTAGTCGCGGTTGCGCAACCGCGACTAATTAAGCGCGACTAAAGGCCCCCCCTTTAGTCGCGGTTGCTTACGAACCGCGACTAAAGGCCCGTCCACGTGGGCGGCTACCGTGCGCATGGGGCGAAGGACCTTTAGTCGCGGTTGGTGTCCCCAACCGGGACTAAAGGCTATTTCGTTAAATTTTTTTAATTCATTTGGATTTCTAAATTTTTTTCACTCCGTTTTTTTTTCTTTTTTTTTTCAGAATTTCTCTTATTTCAGTTATTGCATAGCTTAGTCTCTATCTCTAACTACACTTATCTCTAGTCAAATTACTTACTCTTGGTCAAACTTCCCGCTCGGTCACCCATCCTCCCACTACTCCACCTCTAGCACGCTTAACATCCGAGTTCCATTCCGTTCGCATCCAAGTGCTTCGCACGCATGTATGTGATAGTAGTATCATATCAATCCTATTAACATGTTGATCGATGTCACATTTCTTTAGTGTTTGAATTTCAAATAATTCTTTTAATAAACAAAAGTAATGATGTAATAATAATATTGAATAAATAAATAAACAATGATAGTAATTCTTTTAATTTGTATTTTTTTTAATTTTATTAATTAATTAAATATTTTTTTTGCCAAACCTAAAATCTAAAAATTTGAAAATCTAAAAATTGGGTAAAAATGATAGTAATCTTTATGGAGAATGAAATTATTAATTTTAGGTTTTAAAATTTTTTAAAAATATATAATACTTAATTTATAGAAAAAACTAAAATCTTCCTGCTTTTGTATTTCCATTTGGAATTTTGAGAATCTAAAAATTAGCTAACCGGGTAAACCCTAGTGAATTCGGATGTAACTTTTTCCCAGGATTTTTTTGATATATTATACGTTTTTTTTCGACGTCGTATGCAAAAGTTATTGCGGTTTTACCATTTTTTAAACTTTTTTTGCAAAAAAAGTGGAAATTCGAATTTCTTAATTTCTCCGAATAGTAGGTTGCATAACATACAAGAATCTGAAACAATTTTTTTTTTGAATTTTCTATCATTTTCTTTTGTATTTTACAAACCAAAAAAAAGGCGATCCACGGGGGGGGGTGCAGGGTGCGTGGGAGTACAAAAACTCGGAAAAACCTTTAGTCGCGGTTACTAAAGATTTTTCCGCCAGCCGCATCCTTCCATAGCCCTTTAGTCGCGGTTGGTGTTACCAACCGCGACTAAAGGGGTACCCTTTCGTCGCGGATGGAGCATTAGTCGCGGGTTGCCTCCCGAACCGCGACTAAAGCCCCCTTTAGTCGCGGTTCGAATATTTCCGGGACTAATGGGGGTGGACGGAAGCCTCTTTTTCTACTAGTGTATATTTATATATGTGTTAGTAACATGCACGTTATCTTAGATATATGTTTCCAGTACTTTCTCCATGATGTTGAGATGAAGTCTGCCATACCCGTAGCTAGCTAGTACAAGAACAACATGCATGCCAACTTAATTGCTGCACTATTCCTCCAAATTAAACAATAAATTGGTTGCCAGATTATTCAACACAAATAACACCTACTCATTCGTCAAGTAACTGATTGGTTCAACAGAAATCACATACGTATTTTTTTGTGGGAACATAAATGACATATGGAATAGCTAGTTCTCAAACGATTGAGATTTACAAATAAATAAAAATATACAGTAGTGACATTAGTTTGATCATCAGGTGTTGCCTACCCAGATAAAGCATTCCATATTGCTGAGAAAAAGAAGCCAAGTTGGTGAATCAAGTGTAGCCACCTAGTGTATTCTTCTGTTTCAAGTTTCCATGTGACGTCCAAATGATCCAAACGCTCCTTTGACTTCCCTTGTGTTTTGGCAAATCCTCTAGACTAGAGGAATCCAACAAAAATATCACTCCAATTTATTTATGTGGATCCCATATTCTTTTATTATTTATTCATGTGCAACATGGCGTATCTAATCTATTACGTGCTGATCAGCATCAATATCTTTGCCTGATGTATACGAGATTATTCTGTCTTCCTACGATATTGCACTATGTGAACTGTCAAGCTCTTCCTTATGTGGAGTGTCTTAATTTAGTTACGAGATTGTTGTCTCTCTAGAAACGAGTAACCCTAGCTAAGTTCTCAAATAGTGCATTCTTCTTTCAGTAAATTTCACCCTTTACCCCCTAGTTTAGTATTTATGAAACTAATTACTCTGTCAAGTAAAAAAAATCCGTCGAGTGAAAATTCATCTAGATTTCCCCTTCTAAAAGTTACGAACGCTTATTTTCTGACGGATGCACATTGGGTAATGTGTGAGGTGATGACCGAGGTTCAAAAATATCAGAACAACGAGGAGATTGATAAGAGAAGTCTAGACATGATTGTCGATACGGTTCTCTTCATGGAACATGACCTTAAAACGACAAGAAATCTGAAATTTATTTATCAGCTTTTGAGCTACTTTTGGGATCAAAATAAATTTCCACAAGCGAATTGTATTGCTTCGGTGCGGCTCATGATGAGGTTGCTATGTTGAGATTTTTGGCTGCATGCAGTGCCAGTTTCCTATTAACTACTTGGATATTCCGATACATTATTGAAGACTCATTAATGCTGAATGGAAACACGCCGAGAAAAGACTACAAAAATACTAAGCAGTTGGAAAGGAAAAGTATTATCTCCAGGAGGAAGATAAATTCTCATCAATTCATACTAAGTAATATAATATTCTATATGATTTTGTTCTTCCAACTACACAAAGAAGTATTACAAGATTGGATTATGTTTGATCAAGATTCTTCCGGCAAGGTGATAGTGAGAAAAGAAGTATCAACTCACAATTGAAGTGTAGTTTGCATACCCAAAGATCAAAAATGGTTATGTATTCATGACCTTGAGGTTTAAAACTCACCCCTTCAAGGTAAATGGATTTTGAGCTACTTACTGAAGTTGGGGTATGGCAAAAATTACCCAGAAGAAAATACATAGGCTCAAATGTGTTGTACAAAGTGTACGGGAAACCCCACAGGGCCTCTCATTTTTGGCCCGGTCTAATGATGATGAGAAATGGTTCTTCTGATTTGGACCATTTATAATTAAGAATGGCTCGGAAATCAGATTCAGGAAGGGTAAGTGGCTAAGAAGCACTATACTCTGTGGACATTAATTTTCCGTCATAAGAGTGATACCATCGCGACGGTGCTTGAGTCCTCTCCACCGAATGTGACGTTCAGACGATATTTAATTGCTACATACTTGCATCATAGAATGTTGTGCTAGATCGATATGCAATGGTCCAATTACCGCAGGGTTCTAATTAATATCGGAGGAACCTACATGAGAGTGATAAATTTTAAGTAGATCCAATGTATAGACTCTAGTCTAGTTGCTAATAATACAAAGATCTGGAAAATAAAGATACATCTCAAGATCAAAATCTTTGCATGCTATTTTTGTAGAGGAGTAATACTCACAAGATATTGTAAAATTCAATTGCCAAGGAAACACTGAGTGTGCATCTTTTTATTATTATGACGAGACAATCAAACACTTGATCTTTCAATCAAAGTACATAGACCGCTATCCAGCATGCATCTATGCCTAAATAATCTACCTTCAGGTTATCATCCGAACCCCTTCCAGTATTAAGTTGTAAACAACAGATAATTGCATTAAGTATGGTGCGTAATGTAATCAACACAAATATCCTTAGACAAAGCATCAATGTTTTATCCCTAGTAGCAACATCACATCCACAACCTTAGAACTTTCTGTCACTGTCTCAGATTAAATGGAGGCATGAACCCACTATCGAGCATAATTACTCCCTCTTGGAGTTACAAGTATCAACTTGGCCAGAGCCTCTACTAGCAACGGAGAGCATGCAAGAACATAAACAACACATATATGATAGATTGATAATCAACTAGACATAATATTCTATATTCATTGGATCCCGCCAAACACAACATGTAGCATTACAAATAGATGATCTTGATCATGTTAGGCAGCTCACAAGATCTAAACAATGATAGCACAAGCGGAGAAGACAACCAACTAGCTACTGCTATGGACCCATAGTCCAAGGATGAACTACTCACACATCAATCCGGAGGCGGGCATGATGATGTAGAGCCCCTCCGGTGATGATTCCCCTCTCCGGCAGGGTGCCGGAGGAGATCTCCTGAATCCCCCGAGATGGGATTCGCGACGGCGGCGTCTCTGGAAGGTTTTCCGTATCGTGGCTCTCGGTACAGGGGGTTTCACGACGAAGGCTATTTGTAGGTGGAAGGGTAGGTCAGGGGGCGACGCGAGGGGCCCAGACCACAGGCCGGCGCGGCCAGGGCCTGGGCCGCGCCGCCCTATGGTCTGGCCACCTCGTGGCCCCACTTCGTTATCCCTTCGGTCTTCTGGAAGCTTCGTGGAAAAATAGTACCCTGGGCGTTGATTTCGTCCAATTCCGAGAATATTTCCTTACTAGGATTTCTAAAACCAAAAACAGCAGAAAACAGCAACTGGCGCTTCGGCATCTTGTTAATAGGTTAGTGCCGGAAAATGTATAATAATGCTGTGAAGTATGTATAAAACATTCAAGTATTGTCATAAAAGTAGCATGGAACATAAGAAATTATAGATACGTTTGAGACGTATCAATGGCCTCTACATCATGCTCATGGAATAGCTCACGCAGGAGGGTGGTGTTCCAGCTCTTAGTCCCAGGGATGATTAGCTGGTTTACCCATCGCCTTCTTGAGTTTTTCTTCAAGCCTGTGATCTTGAGTTTATTCTTCCTTGGGATCCACTGATCTCGAAGGATTTGTGTGTTCCTGCCATTTCCGATCCGGCTAATGATGCCCTTCTTCAGCAGTTCAAGGCTGAACTCGACTCCTCTCCAAACCGGTGAAGGATTTGTGGCGAAAACCGTGTCTAGAATATTACCATTTGGGTAGTACCTAGCTTTAAGGGTTTTTGCATACAGGCTGTTTGGATTTTGGATTAGCCTCCAGGCTTGTCTGGCAAGTAGAGCTTGATTGAACAGATGGATATCGCGGAAGCCTAATCACTGCTTGGAAGTTAACTACACACAATTCATAGTGGGTCTATATAATTCCCAATTTATTTGGGCAACCTCTACTTCCTTCAAGCGGCTATGTGGAAGCACTACACCACTCCCCAATGAAAATTCTTTGCTCGGATAATCATTTAAAATTGATTTTGGATAACCCCCTAGTTGGCTGAACTGTCCCTTTTGTCCCCTTTGCAAGCGTGTGTTCACTTGTTTTTCTAAAGACGATTCTCTATACAAATTTGGAACTTAGGTACTTAGGGAATTTTATCCTAGATTCTAGGCTTGCTTCACCTTAGGGCCTTGGCCGTTGGCCGAATGGCGAAGATTTTGCTACCGTTTAGAAAATAATACTTCAGTCCATATTGGAGTAGATCGCGTAGACGAGTAACTTTTGCAACTCCCCTACCATTATCACTTGTTGAGATCGTAATGTAATTAAGCCATGTTCACTCAAATATCCTACTTGATTGCAGTTTAGCGAAAGCCATCAGAGAGTAGATCTTTCACTTGGGAGTGACACCGTCGGCATTGCCCCACCAGTTATGAACAAAAACATCAACGATTGGTGGGACGACACCATTGCTGCCCTCACGATGGACAAGAGGAAGGAGGCCAGCGGAGCAATTGTATACACTATGTGGGGATTTTGGAAGGAGAGAATAAAAGGGTCTTCCGACACAAGGGGCTACTAGCTGATGAAGTAGTAACTCTTGTTAGAGAAGAAATGGCTCAGGGGGCATATGCCCACAACCAGGATCCCGGAGATGTTCCGGTTGTCCGTAAGTTTGCACTCTTTCGTTTTATGGTTCTTTTTAAAAACGAAAATTGTACATAAACTCTCTTTTCTCACTAATCGGACGACAGAACGACTGCCTTTGACCTCAATTTTTTTCTGATATGTCCTTAGGGTTTAGGCCAAGCTAGCTAGCAATGCAGATGCAGATGCAGATGCAATGCCCCTTCCACATCACATTCCAAAGGCCCGCGTGGCCGCGTTGACTATGAGATGGATGGAGCACTAATCAAGTCAATTATTGCCCATTTGATCCCCACCACAAAACACCAACATGTCAACACATACCTTTCCCGATTACCTTTTCCCCAGCTCGCTACTGCAATCACACACACCACTTGTTGCTTCGTCTCTGTTGATGGATGCACATGGATGGAGAGTCTCCCATTTCACTTTCCTATTACACAAGTTGACATATAGACATATAGTACATTCTTGCATACATAATTAGCCCAAGAAGCAAAATAAGTTAGTTAACAATTACTAGGCACCATCCATCTCCACTTTCTCTTCCTCCTCCTGGTCCTGCGGTCGCTAGGTATAGCTGCACCATATGACCCTGTACTGTACCCCCCAACAAGTCAATGCCCCAGCATTCAGGTCCACGAATGGGGGCTATCCACCATGTCGCTGCACGCCACGCCACTACGTTTTCGGCTAGCTACAACAACATCCCATACCTTGCGAGCTTAGGGAAAGCTTAGTGCCGCATAGCTTGCATATTTATATCCACGCATGCATGCATTAGCTCCCGTCTCTCCTCATCATAACCTGGCCGGCCGGCATCTACCTTGGTCAACCTCCGGGCTGAATAGGAGCGGCTGCGGCATGGCGGCGAGCAAGGGCGCGAGCAGGAAGAGCCTGGTGTCGAGGACGCTGGAGCGTTGCAGGTCAGGGCTGGGCGGCGGCGGCAAGGTGTCGGCAGGGACGGCGCCGGGATGCTTCTCGGTGTACGTGGGGCCGGAGCGGGAGCGGTTCGTGGTGCGCGCCGACCGCGCCAACCACCCGCTCTTCCGCCGCCTCCTCGACGACGCCGAGCGCGAGTACGGCTATGCGGCGCAGGGCCCCCTCGCGCTGCCTTGCTCCGTCGACGCCTTCCTCGACGTCCTCTGGCACATGGACCACGATCACGACCACGACGGCGGTGATAACGCGGTCGCGCCGTTGTCGTCGCCGATTTGCGGCATGCAGCGGGGCGGCAGCAAGAGCCGGTCGGCAGGGTACCGGGTGCTCAGCCCGGCCAAGTCGTCGCCGGCGTCCTTCTTCTTATCGCCCAAGGCTTCGCCGATCACCACGACGGGTGGCAAGAGAAGGTGATACAGATCGATCGATCATCGAGCAGTACGTACGTAATCTGCATATACTTAGTCGTCTCTGTCTCTCTCTTAGGCATACAGGATAAAGCTTAACTGATTTAGGTCGATATAGGAAATTAGGAATCAAAAGGAAGAAGATCTCTATGCATATGCATGCATGTAAGCGTGTATGCGTGTGGCCTACAAAAGAAAGCGATGAGTTTTGGGGCGAATGATTTGGGTGTTCTTCCATCCATAAAAAAAACTGTAAAATACGGAGCACGTTTTTATGGAGTAAGGATCAAGCAAGTAACCAGGACTTGGTGTGAACGGCCTATATATTTATGAGATTTCTCATATATTATGACAATATCATGACACAGTGTGGATCGGCTAATCGTGTCTTTCTGCGACCTCTGGCCATCTCCTTCCCCTATTTTCCGAGGCCTCCGTTTATGTAGGCCAGCCACCACAGTCTGGCCATCCCTCAACACCTCTCTCCCCCCCTAGCTAGGACTTGCGCCTAGCAAAATATTGTGATGCAATCGATCAATAAAAATATTGTCATACAAACTATTGCTCTTTTGCAGTTAGAAAGAAGAAGTCGAACATCCACGCTTTTTCTAAAATCACACTCTTGGAAGTTCAAATGACGAACTACTGAACGAACTTTTTTTTTGTACTGATAGCCCGTGCATATACGTAAGCTTTCAGTTCAGGAAATAGCAACCATTTGTTATTATTTCTCACTCGTGACTCATGCGTTCTCTGTGTCCCGGCAATCCATAGTGTTTTCTCTCCTGTTCTTTCCTCCGCAGAATGTCCTCAACGATGACATTTCCCCAACGACATTAGAGTTCGGGAAATGCTTATTTTTTGGGAACGATTTTAGAGTACAAGGTTATCAGTTTCTTAAAGTGGTAAACATCTCTAAGGACTTGTTTGGTACTAGAGTTTTTGTGGGAATTAGTGGGGATAATCCCCACCAAATTTTAAATCCCCACTTACTTTCAAAAGCATGTTTGGTACTAGAATATTGAGTGAGTTTAATCCCTTCTAATCCACACTTTTCCCCAATTCTTGGTGTATTTTTTAATCCCAATACACTACCCCTACCTAGTGGATTGGGGATGGAGTTTTGTGAAAATTGGGTGACGGTAGCGGTTTCACCCAATACTCTAGAGTATTAATCCCACTAATCTACTCAAAAACTCTAGTATCAAACAATGCCTAAGAGTTAATGTGATGTAGTTGATGCACGTGCTGCAGTTTGAGACATGTATGCACTTTGGAACTCATGATACAATTGAGACACGCTATGCAATTTGAACATGTTCACAACTACACCACTCTCACTTGCATCCTTACCAATTGCACTGCTCTCAACCGCACGTACAGGGAGGAGCACATAATTCTAGTCTCATATTGACGAGGGAGATAGGGCTACACCGAAATATAAACGAGAGATTCAACAGAAACTTGTTCTGAATTTGAAATAATGTAGTTGAGAAGGAGAAACACGGTTGGTATGATGTAGTAGAGAATAAGGTATGGTGTTGAGAATGAGAAATGGAGTTCAAAAAGACGTGGTTGAGAAGGAAAAACGTAATAGAAAGGACACAAGTGAGAAGGATGAACACATCGGAGAAGACGTGGTTGAGAAGAAAGCACGGTTGAAAGGACACAAGTGAGAAGGATAAATGCAGAGTGGAGAATACATGGTTGAGAAGTCAAACGCAGTTGAAAGGACACAAGTGAGAGTGATAAATATAGTGGACAAGAATAATGCAGTTTAATGGAAGCAATTGAGAAGAGAACCCACAATTGATAAGGAAAAAAACATGGCAGAAAGGATGTATTTGAGAAGAAAAAGTAAAGTTCAAAGCACGTTCTCAAAATGACGCAATTGAGAAGCAACAAAATGACATAAAAATACTATTGAACGAGCAGATAGAAAACGAGGATAAACGGTAAACTTGAAAAGTACTTAGTTGAGATGATAAAACATCTTTGAAAATACATGAGATGAGAAAAAACGATGAAGTTGAGAAAACTGTTTACTAGAGTTTCTTATAATGTAAACTAGCACTAGTTTGCAAACCACTTTTTTATGTCCCCTCCTCACTTAATTATAGGGGGGTGACGGAAGGAGAGGGTAGACATGCGTTGTTGGTGGCTAGAGGAGGGCGACAAAGGATAGTCTGATGGATATATATATCATCTCACCATTAAGGAAGGATGAGGGGATGTTGGATGTAATAGCTATAAAATACAGGACTCTCGCCCACATCGCCAAGGCAGGGATATGGCGACCTGGTCGGAAGGCGAAGGCCAAGGAGGCAGTAAAGGTGAAGCCAATGTGGGCACGTTACACATTGTGCATATCAAAAAAAAATCAGAGATGAAGCCGACACATGTTGGAATTAGCACCCTTTTTCGAACCATGCAAAAGAGCTGCATGTATCCATTAAGAAAAGAAGAAATCCAACTGAAAGCAAGGTTCAAAGGATACACATACAGGTTTAGAAATGACCCGGTGAGGATAGAGAAGGAAAAAAAACAGATCTCCTAGCCTGCTAACTAACATATTGAAGTAAGGAATTAGCACCCTTGGGTGGGCATGCCTGCTCACATGAATGAATTTGCCGGCCTGTTACTTTTATTTAAGCTTCTTTCCTTTGCAATATTTAAACTGAACGATTTTGGATATCCATAGATGAAGGTTTGCAATTTCAAATCCACCAAATTAGTATCTCAAAAGTCAACCTTATTTTATTGGGAAGACAGAAATTGCGGCAAGTTAACTCCGATTATATGGGGTGTTTCACAGGTTGTTTATTTGGATCCTTACTTCCGATTATATGGGGCGTTTCACAGGTTGTTTATTTGGATCCTTACTTCAGTCCATATGTGCATATATAAAAATGTCACATATTGTGTAAATATACAAATAAAGGTTGTAGGAGTCAAGCAAGTAAGAGCATGAGCTATGGAGGCAATACCATTCTACTGCCTCACATCTCCACTTAAAGAGGAAGCATGGTTCCATTGTTTACCTGGTTCCATGGCTAGCATATGCAGTAGTTTATGAGATAGAAGCTAGAATGTACAACTGCAAGTTGTGACCGTGAGTCCGTGACCGAACCTGACGACGTAGGCCGGCGGACGTGGCCGAGACGGTCTGCCGCGCGTGCTGAACGGATCTTTTCCGGCGCAGCATTCAGAGTCAGCGAGGGGCGCGCGTTCATCCGCGAGACTAGTACGTACGAGTAGGCGCGTCAGCACGCATGCGCGCGCGATCCAGTCGCTAGCTGGGGAACCAGTCGCGCTCGCACTGCCGCCAGGAAAGTCGTGCGGTGTGTGCAGGAATGTAACAATCGCAACTTGATGTACTGTAGTACTGTACTACATTCGTGCACGAGGAGAAAATTTCCAACCGTTTGGATCGACCGGAGCGGAGCGGATTCCACGGATGGTCTCAATCCGGGGGCAAAAAAATTCACCATTGCGTGTTGTTCTAACAAGAATAATCTATTGTTGAAGGCAGAATTAAACGCAGCTGAAATTCAATCTAGTGTGTGCACACGAAACGAAACCACCGGAAATATTGTACAGTACATTGTTTACAGGGTACACATACCTACTTAGCGTGCCTTTTTCTCTCGGGGAAGTATTGATATACATACTTTCCGAACCAGTGGCGGATCCAGAAAAAATATTGTCAGGTGGACACATTTCTCGTTTTTTTATTTTTGCAAAGGTCATGTCTGATAAAAAAAACTCAATAACTAAACATAAAATGTTTTTCCGAAATATCAGCTCACCCGGCCACCCAGATGCGTCCGCCACTGTTCCGAATAGCAGCAAAAAATGTCCTTTTCAAAAAAATACTGGTGAGAAAAAGCAACAATCATTTGTAGCAATAATAATGGTCCGAGAGTTGTATGTGTAGACCTACCTTTTTTTTACACGGATGTAGACCTACCTGGGGATCAAGCTCATAACCAAGGTGTTATTTTGGGATGGAGGTAGTATTAAACTACCGGTGGTTCGATGGCTTCATGTCACTACATACCATCCATGCCTTTTGTTATAAATCGAGATGCACAATAAACGAAGAACGAAAAAGAAAACACTGCAGGGGATACGAGATTTTAACGTGGAAAACCCTTGCAACACACAAGGGAAAACCACGGGCGCCAGCCAGCAAAACTTTACTATTTTGGTGGTGTTTACAAACGCCGTGGGTGTACAATGATGCGATTAAAAGCCTACCGGCGACGGGCCTCGCTCCGCTCGTCAGAAGTTAGCCTTTTCTTGGAATTTGGATCACAATATAACAAACTCCACCTTGAGACAAATTCCTTGTAGCATGAACTTCAACAATCACCTGAATCAACAAAGAGAACACTTGCTGGCGCCAACAGCCACTTGGGCTAGACAGTTATACCAACCAAGCTTGAACAAAGTTCAAACTTGGACACTGGGACAGGCTTAGTCATCATATCAGCAGGATTATCATGAGTACTAATCTTGCATACCTTCACTTTACCTTTTGCAACCACATCTCTGATTGCGTGGTACTTAATATCAATGTGCTTTGTCCTCTCATGGAACATCTGATCTTTAGTAAGATAAATAGCACTTTGACTGTCACTAAACAACTTAATGCAAGAATTATCACCACAAAGCTCAGCATATAAACCTTTCAGCCAAACAGCTTCTTTACCTGCCTCAGCAATAGCCATGTACCCAGCCTCAGTAGTAGATTGTGCAACAACATCCTGCAAAGTAGCCTTCCAGCTAACAAGCACATCCACCAACAGTAAACACATAACCTGTGAGGGACCTTCTCTTATCCAAATCGCCAGCATAATCTGAATCCACATATCCGGCGAGCCCCTCACCAATCCTGCCAAACCTCAAGCAAGCTTTTGATGTGCCGCGAAGGTACCTGAAAATCCACTGAACAGCTTTCCAATGTTCTTTACCAGGATTAGCCATGTATCGACTGACCAAACTCATAGCATATGACAGATCAGGACGTGAACAAACCATGGCATACATCAAGGAACCAACAGCACTAGAATAGGGAACTCGAGACATGTACTCAATATCATCTTCAGAGCTAGGACATTGCAAAGCTGACAACTTGAAATGAGAAGCAATTGGAGTAGTAACTGACTTTGCATCATGCATATTAAAACGATGAAGAACTTTCTCAATGTACTTTTCCTGACTAAGAAACAACAAACTAGACTTTCTGTCCCTTTTAATTTCCATGCCTAGTATTTTTTTAGCAGGACCAAGATCCTTCATCTCAAACTCACTACTTAATTGATTCTTTAAAATAGTGATCTCTTTCATGCTCTTGGCAGCAATCAACATATCATCAACATATAGCAGCAAATAAATAGGTGATCCATTAACAAACTTGATATACACACAACTATCATACCGAGATCTCTCAAAACCATGTGTAAGCATAAATGAATCAAACCTTTTATACCACTGTCGTGGCGACTGTTTCAGACCATAAAGGGACCTCTTTAATTTGCAAACAAGGTCCTCCTTACCAGGCACAACATAACCTTCAGGTTGATCCATATATATCTCCTCCTCCAACTCACCATGCAGAAAAGCAGTCTTTACATCTAGCTGCTCAAGCTCAAGATCATGCATAGCAACAATACCAAAGAAAGCACGAATAGAACTATGCTTCACAACCGGGGAGAATACATCATTATAATCAACACCTGGAATTTGACTGAAACCTTTTGCTACTAACCTTGCCTTAAACCGTGGAGGCTCATTAGGAGACAAACCTTCCTTTCTTTTAAATATCCACTTGCAGACGGACAGCCTTCTTTTGTTTAGGCAAGTGCACAACATCCCATGTGCCATTCTTCTCAAGCGATTGCATCTCTTCTTGCATCGCACCTACCCACTTCTCTTTATCAACCGAAGCAATGGCTTCAGTATATGTAGCTGGTTCAATATCATGCTCCACCTGTTCAGCACAACTCAAAGCATAATCAACAATATCACATTCTTGAATTAATCGGGTAGGAGGTGCAATATTTCTCCTAGGGCGGTCAGCAGCAATAGACCGTCCTTGTCGCTGAACAAAAGGTGGTGAGGGTGGAACATCATTATCATCATTGTTGGTTTCAGGAACCACATTTTCATTCTCCTTTGCGTGCTCCACCTGCACGCCAATTCTGTGCTGCTCATCATCAGAAACATCAGGAGAATCAATAGCATCAGAAATATCAGTGGACGGACTATCATTAAACATAACCGCCTCATTAAAAACGACATTCCTGCTCAACACAACTTTCTTAGTTTCAGGATTCCATAATCTATATGCCTTGACTCCTGAACCATAACCAAGGAAGATGCACTTAACAGCCCTTGGCTCCAACTTTCCATTATCAACATGAGCGTAAGCAAGGCAACCAAAAACTCTCAAATCTGAATAATCAGCAGGCGAACCAGACCATACCTCAATTGGAGTTTTCTTATCAAGTGGAACAGAAGGTGACCTGTTGATGAGATAACATGCGGTGGAGGCTGCTTCAGCCCAAAAACCTCTATGCATCTTTGCATTAGACAACATGCAGCGAGCCCTCGAAATAATGGTCCTGTTCATGCGTTCAGCCACGCCATTCTGTTGAGGGGTGTACGGAATGGTATGATGTCTTACCATCCCATCATTGCTGCAAAACTCATCAAATTCATTTGAACAAAATTCCATACCATTGTTAGTACGGAGTATCTTAACCTTCTTTTCAGTTTGGGTTTCTACCATAACTTTCCACTTCTTAAAAGCATTAAAAACATCAGATTTATGTTTCAGGAAATATGGCCACACTTTCCTTGAGTAATCATCAATAATAGTAAGCATGTAATTAGCACCACCATTAGAAGTTCTACGGGACGGACCCCAAACATCAGCGTGAACATAATCTAAAATGCCTTTGGTGGTATGAACGGAAGCATTAAATTTTACTCTTTTATGCTTACCAAAGATGCAGTGCTCACAGAACTCAAGCTTACCAAAATTGCAGCCATCAATTAGCTCTCTCTTTGTCAATTCTGCCATGCCAAGCTCACTCATATGTCCAAGACGCTTATGCCAAAGGTTAGTCTTACTCGGATTCATCGGAACTAACGACAGACAGCAATACCGTGCAAAGTGCTACCTCTAAGGACATATAATTTCGCAGAATTCATATCACCAATCATAATAATGAGAGAACCTGATGATACCTTCAAAAGTTTGTTCCCACCTTTGTACTTGTACCCGTCACAATCAAGGGTACTCAAAGAGATCAAATTCCTCGCCATGGAGGGTATGTGTTTCACTCCTGTCAACGTGCGTGTCATCCCATCATGGGTCTTGATCTGAACAGAACCAATACCAACAATGCTGCACTGGTTGTCATTCCCCACACGCACAAAATCTCCACTCTGCACAGACTCATAAGAACTGAACCAATCTTTGTTACAGCAAATATGAAACGAACATGCAGTATCAAGAATCCATTCATCATCACGTGAAACACATGCAGCCAAGACAGCTAAGCAATCTCCATCAGAACTATCATTACCAGCAACAACAGCAGCCTCACCCTTACCGGTGACAACGGCAGCCTTACCATTACCATCATTATTTTTCGGTTGGTAAGTTCCGTTCCTTTTCTCCTTGTTCTGCAGCTTCCAACAATCATCAATATTGTGGTTAGATTTCTTACAATACCTGCAGAACTTGTCACGTCCTTTGGACTTTGAGCGACCTCTGTCGCCCTTGCTCTTATCTCTGTTGTTGTGGTAGTAGTTATCTCGCTGCTCAGGCCTGCCACGGACCTCTAATGCCTCCGCCTTGGAGGACGAACTTTCAGCCTGCACCATAGATTTCATTTTCTCCTTTTGTTGGAGAGCATCATAAACTTCCGCGAGAGTTAGTTTGTCGCGGCTCAATAATATGGTGTCACGAAAATTACTCGAAAGAATTAGGCAGCGAGCATAAAAGAAGAAGACCTAAATCCTCATCCTCATACTTAACTTCTATAGACTCGCAAATCAGAAACAATCTCTTTCCAGGAAGATAGGTGATTCATTACCGAACCTCCCTCTTGCAACTTATGCGAGAACAGCTTCATCTTCACGTGCAATCTGCCCGTGAGATCCTTGGACAAACAGATCTCCTCTAGTTTGACCCATAACTCGGCGGTGGTTTTCTCCTGCAACACTTCCTGCAGAATATTATTGGACAGATGGAGTTGAATCAACGATAAAGCCTTACGGTCTTTCCGCTTCTCCGCATCGGTCCAGGTATCCTTCGCTTTCTCGCTGAAAGCATCGATCGCTTCATCCAGATCTGAAGATTGGGCGAGAATCGCCCTCATCTTCACTTGCCACAAAGCAAAGCTCGTGGTGTAGTCCAGCTGCGGTAGATCGAACTTCAGTGACGACATCTCGAAAACCCTAGATCCAAAGAACACGGGCTCTGATACCACTTGTTATAAATCGAGATGCACAATAAACGAAGAACGAAAAAGAAAACACTGCAGGGGACACGAGATTTTAACGTGGAAAACCCTTGCAACACACAAGGGAAAAACCACGGGCGCCAGCCAGCAAAACTTTACTATTTTGGTGGTGTTTACAAACGCCGTGGGTGTACAATGATGCGTTTAAAACCCTAGCGGCGGCTTACAGGGAAAATATATAGACGGTGGCAACGATCCGTACCGCGGGGGCTTCGCCCCCCGCACCCCCCAGGTGCACCTGCTGGGCCTCGGTGTGGGCTAACTTCAGACTCGCTTCGCTCGGCCCAAGCCTACCGGCGACGGGCCTCGCTCCGCTCGTCAGAAGTTAGCCTTTTCTTGGAATTTGGATCACAATATAACACCTTTTATAAGGACCAAGACTTCACTAAGAAGATGCATAGCTTATTACTCATTTTATTTCCTTCTCTTGGAATCATACAGTCCGAATATGTGGATAGTTTGTTCTGTCCCTGCACTGTAAGATGATGAACTAATTAGATTGGGCATAGAAGGCATCAGGAATTGCCAATGGTTAGATGTAATTGCAACATGAACTCTCTGGCTCACTGAGACACCGTGACTCTCACTCCTACTCCAGCGTGTCAACTATTCGCCCTATGACACATCCATTTGCTTATCGTCATGCCATTGCCTGCTTTGGATGTCTAATACACCGGGCTTGCTTGCCATAGAGTAGAAGCGACGACATTGGCGTATTCGCGTTCACGAGAAAAGAAGGATCGCACCAGATAGTTTCCTTAGCGCTGGCAAAAAGAAGATGAGACAAAGCAAGCAACATGGCTGCTAAATGGTTTTGGAGGAATAACATAGAAAGCTTTGAGATGTACATGGAGATTGACGAATTGGCGATGCATATGGTGCACATGACTCAACTGTTAGTTGTGGTTGGTGCATGCTAGAGAGACTTTCTCTTAGCCTGGTTTGCCTGATAACTAGGGCTCCTAGCTGAACTCTTTTATTTTCGTCAGTTTGAGTTTGATTTCACGACTTTCTTCTACAATAAGAACGCTTGGTAGTTTAAAAAAATAGTCAACATAGAACACCTTTATATACCATAAAATAAGTATGAAAATTATGTAATGTATGTCTATTCCGAAAATATGGTGGTGAACCTCGATACCAGCTAGCGCACCTGATTTCAAAAAAAATGAAAAAACCTTATTTAAATATTTCAGAAAAGATGAAATAATTCCCTCACGTAAATCTCATATTGACACTTACCTGCGAATTTTTTTAGAAGAAAATACGGCCGTATGTGATCCACACAAAAAAGTGAAAATGAAACGTTGTTATAATGTGAATAGTATACGTACTATAAACAGTATGGTTTTTATTTTTCTGTAGGATACATACTTTTATATTTTAAGTTGAGACTTGACATGCACATGCTTACATAACTACTTCACACACATGATTTATGCCATATTTTTAAATTAATTTTAGTATTTTTTTCGATTTTATAGCTGAAATCAGGTGTTGGCGCATCCAGGAGCCAAAAGTTCGCGTCCATGCATGTCTATTCATGCATATCTAGTGTTGGCAGATGGCAATACATGCTCAATATTTTGAACGTGCAAATATTTATTCCTAATCTGGACCGCTTAGTGGTTACCTCCCGAGCTGGTATATGGTTGTTACAGCATTGGTGTGTTCCCCTCACTCCCAATCCGAAATATTGATGTGTTCTAATCAATAATAAAGCGTGTTGTTTCCTGTCAAAAAATCCAAAAATGACTTAAATGGCCTTGAAAACTACCCAAAACAAAAAGTTTTACATATACATAGAGCATGCATCGATCATGACATAACTAGATTCACTAATACTAGATTTAGATGTGCGCCTTGGCGTACGATCCCGTGAAGTTCATGTCGATGCACACTTTGTATAAGAACAATAGAATTTTATCAGTTAAAAAAACACCTTGGAGGAAAAATACGGTAGGAGAAAAGGCGAAAACACCAAATACAACATCTCATTTTGTATGTCGATTAAAAAACGGCATATTGAACTATTTTGTCGATTGGTTTGATCATAAGACTGCACGAATGGGTTGAACCTCCCATTTATCTGAGCGAATTCAAGCTTTATAAATAAATAATGGAGTACATCTGAATAAATTCGGCTCTCCCTCCACGCCGATTAATTCGACTTAATTAATGGAGTACATCTGAATATTCTTATTATAAATAAATAAAGCCCGATTTTCACCCTTAAAAAGCTACATCTGAATATTCAAGTACAGTGATAAAAAAGAGAGGAGAAGGAAATAATAGTCTGAGGAGAAAGATTAGCAAAATTAGAGCTCGCCATTGAAATTCAAAAAAAGGAAAACTCTTGCTCCGTTCGAGCGCGGAGAGGAGGAGAAAACATTCCTTCGGCTGCGCCGTTGCTGGCCAAGATGCAGTACATGGGTGGCATGGTCATCGTTGTGCGAGTAACGTTGGGGCGGTTCCCAAGAGATGACGCCCCTCTACATCCCGGACAGGCTGCCAAACAGCTGGTCGTCGAGTGGCGATGCGGCGGGCCAGCCAACGGGGCCAGGGCCGTCGTCCTGGTGAGGGACAACTTCGGGGAAGCAGCAGCTACCTGGCGACGGAGTCCGCGGCCTTGACGCACGATCCCGTGGAGGTCGCGCCGATGTTAATTTTATATAAGGACGATAAAAAATAACGGTCAATATGATAATACATTTCATTTGTTCTTAAGAGGTCAGTAGAATAAGAATCAGATGAAAACCAAAATGTGACAAACAAATATGAATATCTCATCAGCATTTGAGGCCATGGCGTATAAACTCATAATGAGAAATCATGTGTCAAAAATAGGAAATATATTTCGCATAGCATCAAAAATTTGGTTCAAAGTAGCTTAGACTCACTTTCCTGGCTAATTGTTTTGTAAATCGTTGCTAAAATTTTCTTTGATTGTAGTCTCACCGGCGGGAGGAAAGTTCTTTTATTAGAACAAAGGATTCACACAATCAACACATCATTGGCATCTCCATGTGGTGGTTCAACGGGCGAAGCATTTTATAGATAGCCGCTTTTCATCTTGCACTTATTTTAGGGAGCTATGCCTATAACTACTATATTAAAGCTCAACAGCTTCGATTTTTCTCATAATTTTGAGACCTACTTAGGATTGTGGTGTGTACAGTTTTGGTGTCATGTGAGAATTTTCAGGCGAGCTTGCAGCTCCTGCGGTGTTGCCGCGTGCGTGTTCTGCTTCTTCTCTTCTCTCTTGCTTCAGTGTTGTGTTCCGTTACGATGTGGCTTTTGCTGTTTATACGGTGGGTCAGTTGCAGTTTCAGGTTATGTCTGCCACTACTTCATGTTTCTGCCTGATGGATTTGTTTCTGCTGCTGTGCCGCACGGCCCGCACCGCTTTGACCTCCTCTAGAAAACTCCGGTCAGTCCCACGCGACACATCCTCCCTTCATGTTCTGCCACTTCGTCCTCGGCACGACCAGCGTTTTCGTCGTTCTTGTGTGGTCAGGTCCTCCAACGCCGTGGTTGTCACCGACGCGCTCCCGTCGTCCCCGCCGCCGCTGTAGCTCCCATCCTGGACGGTTGCTCTTCAATCGACCGTACGGTTCGCCGGGTAGGCGCACGACAACCAGAAGCATTGACGGCTGCTCCGGATCGAGGAGGACTGTGTTGCCTCGGGCCGCGCTGCTACCAACGACAACGCCGTGGGGAAGGCGGAGTGCGGATCATAGTTGCAGCAGAGCGGTTCGAGCGGGGCAGAGGCGCACGGACGGAGGGGGTCCTAGTGGCGGCGGCTCTCAGGCTTGCCGCTTTGTCCGCGGCTATTTCTCCAGATGGGGATATAGTGGGAGCAGCGACGGCGGCCGCCTGGCCACCGCTTCTCTGTAGCGACTTCAACAAGGGGTCGCCGTCGTTTTACCCATGAGAGAGAAGGGGTGGCGTGCGGCCTGGCCACCCACGCACGACAGCGCCCGACGGCCGCCGCGACCACCTCGGTGGTTGATGCGCGTAAATGTACACGTCCGTTGGGAACCCCAAGAGGAAGGTATGATGCGCACAGTGGCAAGTTTTCCCTCAGAAAGAAACCAAGGTTTAATCGAACCAGGAGGAGCCAAGAAGCACGTTGAAGGTTGATGGTGGCGAAATGTGATGCGGCGCAACACCAGGGATTCCGGCGCCAACGTGGAACCTGCACAACAAAACCAAAGTACTTTGCCCCAACGAAACAATGAGGTTGTCAATCTCACCGGCTTGCTGTAACAAAGGATTAAACGTATCGAGTGGAAAATGATTGTTTGCAAGAAAACAGTAAAAAACAATTGCAGTAGATTGTATGCTATGTAAAGAATAGGACCGGGGTCCACAGTTCACTAGAGGTGTCTCTCCCATAAGATAAAAGCATGTTGGGTGAACAAATTACAGTCGGGCAATTGACAAATAGAGAAGGGCATAACAATGCATGTACATGATATGATAAATATAGTGAGATTTAATTGGGCATTATGACAAAGTACATAGACCGCCATCCAACTGCATCTATGCCTAAAAAGTCCACCTTCAGGTTATCATCCGAACCCCATTCAGTATTAAGTTGCTAAGCAACAGACAATTGTATTAAGTATGGTGCGTAATGTAATCAACAACTACATCCTTAGACATAGCATCAATGTTTTATCCCTAGTGGCAATAGCACAACACAACCTTAGAACTTTCTCGTCACCGTCCCGGGTGTCAATGCGGCATGAACCCACTATCGAGCATAAATACCCCCTCTTGGAGTTAAGAGCAAAAACTTGGCCAGAGCCTCTACTAATAACGGAGAGCATGCAAGATCATAAACAACACATAAACAATAGATTGATAATCACCATAACATAGTATTCTCTATCCATCGGATCCCGACAAACACAACATATAGCATTACAGATAGATGATCTTGATCATGTTAGACAGCTCACAAGATCCAACAATGAAGCACAACAAGGAGAAGACGACCATCTAGCTACTGCTATGGACCCATGGTCCAGGGGTGAACTACTCACTCATCACTCCGGAGGCGATCATGGCGATGAAGAGTCCTCCGGGAGATGAATCCCCTCTCCGGCAGGGTGCCGGAGGCGATCTCCCGAATCCCCGAGATGGGATTCGCGGCGGCGGCGTCTCCGGAAGGTTTTCCGTATCGTGGCTCTCGGTACCGGGGGTTTCGCGACGGGGGCTTTAAGTAGGCGAAAGGGTAGGTCAAGAGGCGGCGCGAGGGGCCCACACCACGGCCGGCGCGGCCGGGGCCTGGGCCGCGCCGCCCTATGGTGTGGCCACCTCGTGGCCCCACTTCCTTCCCTCTTCGGTCTTCCGGAAGCTCGGTGCAAAAATAGGACCCCGGGCGAAGATTTCGTCCAATTCGAGAATATTTCCTTACTAGGATTTCTAAAACCAAAAACAGCAGAAAACAAGCAATCGGCTCTTCGGCATCTTGTTAATAGGTTAGTTCCGGAAAATGCATAAATATGACATATAATGTGCATAAAACATGTAGGTATCATCAATAAAGTAGCATGGAACATAAGAAATTATCGATACGTTGGAGACGTATCAGCATCCCCAAGCTTAGTTCTGCACGTCCCGAGCAGGTAAAACGATAACAAAGATAATTTCTGAAGTGACATGCCATCATAATCTTGATCATACTGTTTGTAAACATATGTAATGAATGCAGCGATCAAAACAAAGGTAATGCCATGAGTAAACAAGTGAATCATAAAGCAAAGACTTTTCATGAATAGTACTTCAAGACAAGCATCAATAAGTCTTGCATAAGAGTTAACTCATAAAGCAATAAATCAAAGTAAAGGTGTTAAAGCAACACAAAGGAAGATTAAGTTTCAGCAGTTGCTTTCAACTTATAACATGTATATCTCATGGATATTTGTCAACATAAAGTAATATAACAAGTGCAATATGCAAGTATGTAGGAATCAATGCACAGTTCACACAAGTGTTTGCTTCTTAAGGTGGAGGGAGATAGGTAACTGACTCAACAATAAAAGTAAAAGAATGGTCCTTCAAAGAGGAAAGCATCGATTGCTGTATTTGTGCTAGAGCTTTTATTTTGAAAACATGAAACAATTTTGTCAACGGTAGTAATAAAGCATATGAGTTATGTAAATTATATCTTACAAGTTGCAAGCCTCATGCATTGTATACTAATAGTGCCCGCACCTCGTCCTACTTAGCTTGTACTACCGGATCTTTGCATGCCATGTTTCAACCAAGTGTCACAAAGGGGTACCTCCATGCCGCCTCGTACAAAGGTCTAAGGAGAATGCTCGCATTTTGGATTTCTCGCTTTTGATTATTCTCAACTTAGACATCCATACGGGACAACATGGACAACAGATAATGGACTCCTCTTAAATGCATAAGCATGTAGCAACAATTATTATTCTCATATGAGATTGAGGATATATGTCCAAAACTGAAACTTCAACCATGATTCATGGCTTTAGTTAGCGGCCCAATGTTCTTCTCTAACAATTTTGCATGCTCCAATCACTAAAATGATAGATCCTTCGGACAAGACGGACATGCATAGCAACTCACATGATATTCAACAATAGTTGATGGCGTTCCCCGAAGCATGGTTATCGCACAACAAGCAACTTAATAAAATATAAAGTGCATAAGTACATATTCAATACTACGATAGTTTTTAAGGCTATTTTGTCCCATGAGCTATATATTACAAAGGTGAATGGTGGAATTTTAAAGGTAGCACTCAAGCAATTTACTTTGGAATGGCGGAGAAATACCATGTAGTAGGTAGGTATGGTGGACACAAATGGCATAGTAGTTGGCTCAAGGATTTTGGATGCATGAGAAGTATTCCCTCTCGATACAAGATTTAGGCTAGCAAGGTTATTTGAAGCAAACTCAAGGATGAACCGGTACAGCAAAACTCACATAAAAGACATATTGTAAACATTATAAGACTCTACACCGTCTTCCTTGTTCAAAACTCAATACTAGATATTATCTAGACCTTAGAGAGACCAAATATGCAAATCAAATTTTAGCAAACTCTATGTATTTCTTCATTAATGGGTACAAAGCATATGATGCAAGAGCTTAAACATGAGCACAACAATTGCCAAGTATCACATTATCCAAGACATTTTAGAATTACTACATGTAGCATTTTCCAATTCCAACCATATAACAATTTAACGAAGAAGAAACTTCGCCTTGAACATTATGAGTAAAGCCTAAGGACATATTTGTCCATATGAAACAGCGGAGCGTGTCTCTCTCCCACAAAGTGAATGCTAGGATCCATTTTATTCAAACAAAACAAAAACAAAAATAAACCGACGCTCCAAGTAAAGAACACAAGATGTGATTGAATAAAAATATAGTTTCAGGGGAGGAACCTGATGATGTTGTCGATGAAGAAGGGGATGCCTTGGGCATCCCCAAGCTTAGACGCTTGAGTCTTCTTAAAATATGCAGGGGTGAACCACGGGGCATCCCCAAGCTTAGAGCTTTCACTCCTCTTGATCATGGTATATCATTCTCCTCTCTTGACCCTTGAAAACTTCCTTCACACCAAACTTCAAGCAAACTCATTAGAGGATTAGTGCACAATTAATAATTCACACATTCAGAGGTGACACAAACATTCTTTACACTTCTGGACATTGCATAAAGCTACTGGACATTAATGGATCAAAGAAATAAATCCAACATAGCAAAAGAGGCAATGCGAAATAAAAGGCAGAATCTGTCAAAAACAGAACAGTCCGTAAAGACGAATTTTAAAATGGCACCAGACTTGCTCAAATGGAAAAACTCAAAACTAATGAAAGTTGCGTACATATCTGAGGATCACGCTCGTAAATTGGCAGATTTTTTAGAATTTTCTACAGAGGCCTGTGCCCAGATTCGTGACAGACAGCAATGCTGTTTCTGCGCAGCGATCCCAAATATAACATCAACTTTGACATAGAAACTTTACTTGGCACAAAAACATGATAAGGAGAGGTTGCTACAGTAGTAAACAACTTCCAAGACTTAACAAAACAAAAAATTGCTGTAGTAAAAACATGGGTTGTCTCCCATAAGCGCTTTTCTTTAACGCCTTTCAGCTAGGCACAGAAAGTGCAAATCAAGTAACAGCAAGAGTAGAAGCATCAACATCATAACTTGTTCTAATAATAGAATCAAAAGGCAACTTCATTCTCTTTCTAGGGAAGTGTTCCATACCTTTCTTGAGAGGAAATTGATATTTAATATTACCTTCCCTAATATCAATAACAAGCACCAACGAGTTCAAGAAAAGGTCTTCCCAACACAATAGGACAAGATGCATTGCATTCGATATCCAAGACAACAAAATCAACGGGGACAAGGTTATTGTTAACCGTAATGTGCACATTATCAATCCTCCCCAAATGTTTCTTTTTAACATTATCGGCAATATTAACATCCAAATAACAATTCTTCAATGGTGGCAAGTCAAGCATATCATAAATCTTTTTAGGCATAACGTAAATACTTGCACCAAGATCACATAAAGCATTACATTCAAAGTCATTGAATTTCATTTTAATGATGGGCTCCCAACCATCTTCTAACTTTCTAGGAATAGAAGTTTCAAGTTTTAGTTTCTCTTCTCTAGCTTTTATGAGAGCATTTGTAATATGTTTTGTAAAGGCTAAATTTATAGCACTAGCATTAGGACTTTTAGCAAGTTTTTGTAAGAACTTTATAACTTTAGAGATGTGGTAATCATCAAAATCTAAATCATTATGAGCTACAGCAATGGGATCATTGTTCCCAAGGTTGGAAAAAATTTCAGCAGTTTTATCACAAGCAATTTCAGCAGTTTTAGCAATTTCAGGCAGTTTTGTACGCTTTGCACTAGGAGTAGAAACATTGCCAACACCAATTATTTTACCATTGATAGTAGGAGGTGCAGCAACATGTGAAGAATTAGCATTACTAGTGGTGGTAATAGTCCAAACTTTAGCTACATTATTCTCTTTAGCTAGTTTTTCATTTTCTTCTCTATCCCACCTAGCACGCAGTTCAGCCATTAATCTTATATTCTCATTAATTCTAACTTGGATGGCATTTGCTGTAGTAGTAATCTTATTATCAATATCATTATTGGGCATAACTTTCAAACTTAAAAGATTAACATCAGAGGCAAGTCTATCAACTCTAGAAGCAATAATATCAATTTTATCAAGCTTTTCCTCAACAGATTTGTTAAAAGCAGTTTGTGTACTAATAAATTCTTTAAGCATAGATTCAAGACCAGGGGGTACACTCCTATTATTGTTGTAAGAATTCCCATAAAAATTACCATAACCATTACCATTAGCAGAAGGATATGGCCTATAATTATTACCAGAGTTGTTCCTATAAGCATTGTTGTTGAAATTATTATTCTTAATGAAATTCACATCAACATTTTCTTATTGAGCAACCAATGAAGCTAAAGGAACATTATTTGGATCAACATTAGATCTACCATTCACAAGCATGGACATAATCACATCAATCTTATCACTCAAGGAAGGGGTTTCTTCAACAGAATTTACCTTCTTACCTTGTGGAGCTCTTTCCGTGTGCCATTCAGAGTAATTTATCATCATATCATCAAGAAGTTTTGTAGCCGCCCCCAATGTGATGGACATAAAGGTACCTCCAGCAGCTGAATCCAATAAATTCCGCGAAGAAAAATTTAGTCCTGCATAGAAGGTTTGGATGATCATCCAAGTAGTCAGTCCATGGGTTGGGCAATTCTTTACTAAAGTTTTCATTCTCTCCCATGCTTGAGCAACATGTTCAGTATCTAATTGCTTAAAATTCATTATGCTACTTCTCAAAGATATAATTTTAGCGGGAGGATAATATCTACCAATAAAAGCATCCTTGCATTTAGTCCATGAATCAATACTATTCTTAGGCAAAGATAGCAACCAATCTTTAGCTCTTCCTCTTAATGAGAAAGGAAACACTTTCAATTTAATAATATCACCATCTACATCCTTATACTTTTGCATTTCACAAAGTTCAACAAAATTATTGAGATGGGCAGCAGCATCATCGGAACTAACACCAGAAAATTGATCTCTCATAACCAAATTCAGTAAAGCAGGTTTAATTTCAAAGAATTCTGCTGTAGTAGCAGTTGGAGCAATAGGTGTGCATAGGAAATCATTATTATTTGCATTTGTGAAGTCACACAACTTAGTATTTTCAGGGGTATTCATTTTAGCAACAGTAAATAAAACAAACTAGATAAAGTAAATGCAAGTAACTAATTTTTTTGTGTTTTCGATATGGAGAGCAAGACAGTAAATAAAGTAAAACTAGCAACTAATTTTTTTGTGTTTTGTTTAGGTGCAGCAAAAAAAGTAGTAAATAAAATAAAGCAAGACAAAAACAAAGTAAAGACATTGAGAAGTGGAGACTCCCCTTGCAGTGTGTCTTGATCTCCCCGGCAACGGCGCCAGAAAACAGTGCTTGATGCGCGTAAATGTACACGTCCGTTGGGAACCCCAAGAGGAAGGTATGATGCGCACAGTGGAAAGTTTTCCCTCAGAAAGAAACCAAGGTTTAATCGACCCAGGAGGAGCCAAGAAGCACGTTGAAGGTTGATGGTGGCGAAATGTGATGCGGCGCAACACCAGGGATTCCGGCGCCAACGTGGAACCTGCACAACAAAACCAAAGTACTTTGCCCCAACGAAACAATGAGGTTGTCAATCTCACCGGCTTTCTGTAACAAAGGATTAAACGTATCGAGTGGAAAATGATTGTTTGCAAGAAAACAGTAAAAAACAATTGCGATAGATTGTATGCTATGTAAAGAATAGGACCGGGGTCCACAGTTCACTAGAGGTGTCTCTCCCATAAGATAAAAGCATGTTGGGTGAACAAATTACAGTCGGGCAATTGACAAATAGAGAAGGGCATAACAATGCATGTACATGATATGATAAATATAGTGAGATTTAATTGGGCATTACGACAAAGTACATAGACCGCCATCCAACTGCATCTATGCCTAAAAAGTCCACCTTCAGGTTATCATCCGAACCCCATTCAGTATTAAGTTGCTAAGCAACGGACAATTGCATTAAGTATGGTGCGTAATGTAATCAACAACTACATCCTTAGACATAGCATCAATGTTTTATCCCTAGTGGCAACAGCACAACACAACCTTAGAACTTTCTGTCACTGTCCCAGGTGTCAATGCAGGCATGAACCCACTATCGAGCATAAATACCCCCTCTTAGAGTTAAGAGCAAAAACTTGGCCAGAGCCTCTACTAATAACGGAGAGCATGCAAGATCATAAACAACACATAAACAATAGATTGATAATCACCATAACATAGTATTCTCTATCCATCGGATCCCGACAAACACAACATATAGTATTACAGATAGACGATCTTGATCATGTTAGGCAGCTCACAAGATCCAACAATGAAGCACAACAAGGAGAAGACGACCATCTAGCTACTGCTATGGACCCATGGTCCAGGGTGAACTACTCACTCATCACTCCGGAGGCGATCATGGCGATGAAGAGTCCTCCGGGAGATGAATCCCCTCTCCGGCAGGGTGCCGGAGGCGATCTCCTGAATCCCCCGAGATGGGATTCGCGGCGGCGGCGTCTCTGGAAGGTTTTCCGTATCGTGGCTCTCGGTACTGGGGGTTTCGCGACGGGGGCTTTAAGTAGGCGAAAGGGTAGGTCAAGAGGCGGCGCGAGGGGCCCACACCACAGGCCGGCGCGGCCAGGGCCTGGGCCGCGCCGCCCTATGGTGTGGCCACCTCGTGGCCCCACTTCCTTCCCTCTTCGGTCTTCTGGAAGCTCCGTGCAAAAATAGGACCCTGGGCGAAGATTTCGTCCAATTCCGAGAATATTTCCTTACTAGGATTTCTGAAACCAAAAACAGCAGAAAACAGCAACTGGCTCTTCGGCATCTTGTTAATAGGTTAGTTCCAGAAAATGCATAAATATGACATATAATGTGCATAAAACATGTAGGTATCATCAATAAAGTAGCATGGAACATAAGAAATTATCGATACGTTGGAGACGTATCAGTGGTCCAAGATGCGGTGCCGCTCGACAGTCACCTTCGTAACCGTCACTTCGTGGTGCTGCACGCCAAGCCGCTCGCCGTCATTCACGCTGCCGCCTGCCGCGTCACTCGCCGGCCGCTTCGCCGGCGACGGGAGCACGCGGTGGCACGCCGGTGAGCACGAGAGGGTCGCGAGGACCCTGGAAGGAAGGTGCGAGGAAGAGTCCACTGCGGTTACCAGGCTGGGGTAGGAGACGCCCCGCTTCCTCAACAAGCTCGCTGATACGGTACTCATCCATCCATCAATCAATGGTGAGCTCATCACCTATGGATCATCCTACCACCATGAACTGGATTGTGAATTTATGATCTGAGTCTTGACCCAAAATCTTGTGCCGCTTGATTTTTGCTTGCTAGATCTGAACCATGGTTCCCAAGAATCCAAGATCATGTCGGAAGTAAACACTGAAGTGGAGGACTAGGAGGGTAATCTCAAGCTCAAGGTCGAATTTATGTGCTCATTCAATTCACAAGATCTCCCTAATTCTCTTTGATATTTTAAGGTTACTGGCTTGATCTTCTCTTCTTAACTAAAAGCATGCTTTATGAATCCTATTGATATAGCGTAAAAACATTGAGCATCTTGTGCATCAGATATGTGGTGGCAACAAACAACGACTACATACGACTTATCACAGAACTTTTGAACGCACTCTTCTTTACATTGTGGTCAATTACCATGATCTAAACTGTATCTGACAAAACATGACTCAAAGATACATTTCTTACAGATAACTAAATGCAGACTGGACGTTGATACTGATAAATTTATGAAGTGCCTGTGCCTTGAAACCTCTTGGATTTCCTATGGAGTGTGACATTTTTTTATTAACAACAGAGGTTGACAACGAGTGTCTGTACCTTCAGGAGCCTCTCTAATCAAATGATGATGTATTGAACTTAAAGTTACTTCAACACTCTCCCTCTTTAATCAAATGAGAATACTCAACTGTTCTAAATTTGAACTACTGAGCTCTCCCTGAAGAAACAAAAAAAAATTGCCTCATTACCTCTAGAAATTTCTCTTATCAATGTCTCCGTTGTCCAAGCCACAAAGCTTCAGTTCATAGGGAGAGGTTCTCTGTGATACTCTGATATGCATAGGAAATATATGTGCGCTCATAATCTAAGTACTAAAATGGATGAAGCTGAACAAATTCACCCAATATACTATCTCACTTTCTTTTCAAAGTTCAAACTGTTCAGTTGTATGTTAAATTGAATACAGTATTAGCATAACACATTTTAGTATTTTTATTTGTATTGAAATGGCTGAACATAAAGCAGAAGTATACCTTCTTTAACAAATGAGGAACCGAAGATGTATATGTTCTTTGCATGCATAGGTATGGTCATACATATTCGGAGATTTAAGTTGCAAGTTAGCTACACACCCAATGGAGCCATATTCAAGTATGAATTGTATTAGCTTAGCCTTCCTACTGGTAATCCACTCCTCAGATGAGATAGATATCATCTTGTGCAAAGACATGAAGGGGTAATCTTGAGCATTGTCTTCAGGGCCTCTCGGAAGTTTATATGCAATTTATGGTCTTGGGTTAGGTACATGCTATATCTTCATGTGGCAATCTAAAAAGTGTGTCCTTACAAGTAAATTCCAATTACCATTGCTCTTACAAATTATTACACTGATTGTAACTCATCTATTTGTAGTTTATACCATTTTTTCCATTTGGTTAATTTGTCTTCATGGCAATCAACTCTTGTGCAGATGATATGATGTATACTCTCTTTCAGTGCCTTTTTATGAGAAAAAAGTCAGCAGTTTGACACATTATGTATCTGTCGTTGTTTTGCAGGACATGGCTTTTATCTTTGGTCTGGCCAACACACATACTTTGGAATTGATTGACACCTATGTGTAGTATATAACGTAAGTATTCTGCAAAGAATTGTGTTTGGCGTTAAATTTGCTTTGAAGTCAAGAGACGTGGCCTGAATCATTTCACACATACTTCTGATTTGTTTTCTTGGACATGTATATGTTTTAATCAAATGATGATGTATTGAACTTAAATTTACTCCAACACTCTCCCTCTTTAATCAAATGGGAATACTAAACTGGTCTAAATTTGAACTACTGAGCTCTCTGTGAAGAAACAAAAAAATTGCCTCATCAGCTCTAGAAATTTCTCTTATCAATGCCTCCGCTGTCCAGGCCACAAAGCTTCAGTTCCTAGGGAGAGGTTCTCTGTGATACTCTGATATGCATAGGAAATATATGTGCGCTCATAATCTAAGTACTGAAATGGATAAACCTGAACAAATTCACCCAATATTTATATACTATCTCACTTTCTTTTCAAAGTTCAAACTCTTCAGTTATTCAAGTATGAATTGTATTAGCTTAGCCTTCCCACTGGTAATTCACTCCTCAGATGAGAACGATTTCATCTTGTGTGCAAAGACATGAAGGCTAATCTTGAGCATTGTCTTCAAGGCTTCTCGAAAGTTTATATGCAATTTACGGTCTTGGGTACACGCATTCTCTTCATGTGGTGATCTGAAAAGTGTGTTTTTAGATTTAAATTCTAATTAACATTGCTCTTGCAAATTATGACACTGATTTTAACTCATCCATTTGTAGTTTATACCATGAATTTTTTGCATTTAGTTAATTTTTTCTTCACGCCAATCGACTCTTATGCAAGTGATACGATGCATAATCTATTTCAGTGCTTTTTATCAGAAAAAAGTCAGCAGTTTGCTACATTATGTACAGGTCTGTCGTTGTTTGGCATGATATGGCCTTTCTCTTTGGCCTGGGCAACACACCTACTTTGGAATTGGTTAACACCAATGTGTAGTATATAACATAAGTATTCTGCAAAGAATTGTGTTTGACTTTACATTTTCTTTGAAGTCAAGAGATATGACCTGAATCATTCACATGTACTTCTGATTTCTTTGCTTGCCCATATATATGTTTTTCTCATTTTTTAATTATCTTTTCAACTGCATGTGATTATTTTCTACATTCAAATTTTCTGGCCAACTATTTAACAGTTAATTACTTCAGAAATTATTTTTGGGATTTCCTTACGTTTCAATGTTTACACCTTACAACAATTTTTTGCGCTGATTCATGCCATACTTACACGGAAATATATTAAGGAAGCGTGAACTTTTGCATGTTTCTTATGGTATGTAGTGCAGGCGGAGATTTGAATAGACTTACAGGTTAGCGAGCTCTGTGGTTCCGTATCATGTCAAATGAGTTACGTGTTACAGTCTTTGTCTCCATAAAGGATCTACTAAGGTCACCATTGAGAGGCTGCGGTGAACTTCTGTCACTTTGTTTTTAAGCTTAATGTCAACATCCGCGAGAACATTGTTGTTTTTTGTTCTGTTTTGATGTTATTAGTAGTAAGCCGGTTGGCCTTTTCTCGAAATTATTAAGGGGGGACATTATTTCTTATTAGCCTAAAGTTTGGATATGTATAGTGTTTGTTCATTAGGACAATGGTTATGCTTGATTGCCATATACTATTAGGACCCTTCTCCATGTCTGATGCTTAGTCCTTGAACTACCATTTGGAATTCAAAAGTGCATCTACTAAGTATTGCTACACTTGACTGTTTGAAAGGAATGAAACATAACGAGTAACCAAGGTATGCAATGTTATCGAAGAGACGTCAAATCTTCACATCAGGCAGGACTGGCTTAGGCCAAACAGCCAACCTCCTATGCACATACAGTTGTTTTCATAATTTCCTAATAAATTAAGTTACATGGATAGAAACAAATAATCAGGTTTTTTGTGCATCAAATGACTAACAGTCATGTTCATAGAATTAGAAAAACATTAGCTATGATTTAATGCTTTCTGTCGATTTTACTCAAAAAATACGAGCAAACTATATACTAAGTAACATCACATCCATGCTTACTGAGACGCCTGGTGTGCCCCATGCACACTTCTTCTTTCTCTGATTTTTGGGTTGATTCGTAGTTTCTGTGAGATCACCACGTTGGAGTCGTTACAGATTTTGTTTGCAGCACCGCTTTACCAGATCTCTCTTTCTGCTTCACAAGAGACCTTCAATTTTTTTTACTTTTCCATGCTCTTCCTGGAGTCTACCATTTTTAGCAACCAAAATGCATAGATTCACAACCTCTTCTGCTCCGGTGCTCCTCTCTTGGCAAAAGTGGGGGCGCGTAAAAAACAAGGACCGTGGAGATCTTCCCATATACCTTCATAAGCGGGGGCATGATCATAAAATCACCAAATCTGACATGTACGTAGAGCCCTATATGGCCCGCGTTGTCTTGCATGAGCAAATCCCGTACGTATGGTGTACTCATACCGTCGCAATGTTTATCGAAAAAGCACCACATATAAAAGGGTATATGTACCGTTTTTATACATACATGTATAAATAGGCTGGATATGAATTTCGGCGGACGCAATGTAGAATAAAAACTGAATATGACCGCTCAACTTCAGTTAGGAGGGAGCACTAAAGCAGGGCTCATTCACAACACTACATGTACATGGATAGGCATTGGATTATTGTCATACTCAACTAAGGCAATTTGTCTTTTTCTTTTTTGGTTTAGCTATCTAATTATTTCATTTTACTTCTTGAGACCTCTAGAATCTATTTTCCATCTGAGTCCTGACATGAATCCAAGAAGGCCACTTCCTCATTGGGATATCTCTAGATTGCCTGTCAGTGGAGAACTTGGGTCTTCTACATACAGATAGCCACTACCCTTTATCCCGCTGAGAAAAGGATAACGCAAAGCCAAATAAGTGCTTCGTGATAGGTGCACTGATGCCTCAAGTTATGTATGTATGAGACAAGGTTGTCATCTCTTTTGTCTGGGGCATGCAATATGGAAGGAACATTGAAAATTGATTCTAACAAAGGTGATGCGTCCTGGTGCTTAGGGAAGGCCAAGCCTCTTGAGTTTTTTTCCTCCATATATCAGGTACGCTGATGAATTTTGTAGTAAGGCAACTGTTTGTTTCCTGGAATTTGTGTTAATGTGATATTTGGAAACATAATCGTAGTGATCAAGTCAGCGTATACGTTATTTTAATCTCTACTATTGAAGTGTTTGTACACCTCACTAGCCTATTTTATCTTCCAATCTTCATTCTTTAATTCCTGACTACCTTGAGGTCAGTGTATGCTGCATCACACTTCTTTACCAATCATCTTAAAGCTCATTGGTTAAAAAAGAAAATATTAATTACTTCTATCAATTTAATTCAAGTGTGGTTTTAAAATTATTACAAACATCATCTAAAGGTATAATTGCTGCACCCCCATGGGGCTCTCACAACGCTCTGATTTACAGCCATCCGATTTTACCTTGCAGTGAATCTCAGCCGTAGTATTTTTTCACCGCCCCATATAAAAGCCCCCCACCAGCAGGGAAAACCCTAGCCGCCCAGCGAATCCCCGCGCGCAAGATCCTCCCCAATCCCCTGCTTCGCTGCTCCTCCCAATCCCCTTCGTACCCGTGCCGCCGCCACTGTCCTTCGCCTCCTTTTTCCGCCGCCGCCACCCCTCTCCCCTCTGGCCTGCCTCCTCCCTAGTGCTCAGCAGGAGGAACACGAGATTCCACCAGGGACGCTCAGCGAGAGGAGCACAAGGACACATCGGAGGATGATGAGCCAAGGTGAGCACCTCCTTCCCATCCTGTGCATCCTTGTTGGAGGACGAGGATGAGCCATGGAGGGGAAGGACCTCAATTTGTCTTCCCTGTTAGCCGGCCGTACGGGCGTCCGGCTTGCCGCTGCTCCTCCGCCTCTTCATCCTTTGCATCTAAAGGTGGAGCACGTGCTGATGAACGAGGACAACGAGCCAGGGTAATTTGCCTCTCCTCATCTTGATCTCTCTCTTCTCTCTCTCTCTCCATTTAATCCCCTTAGTTTCTTATCTTTGTTTTTGCCTAGAAGGTGTTTGACGAAAATCCTTGAGGGAAACATTATAGGGGTTTGACAAGGAGGATTGGGACGGGACGGGGGAGAAGGCATGTGCCCTCAGCGATGAAGATCGGGAGGATGCAAGCTTCTTCTTCATCCGGGACCTGCAGGTTTCTCCTCTCTCTCTCTCTGGATCACCTCCTTCCTGATGAACTAATTTGATGTAGATGTTTGTATCATAGGTTGGAGATGTGTGTGAAGGTGTTGATTTTGCACATATTTGGTTGTAGCTTTGTCTTGTGATTACCTGTGTACACTTGGGCAGAAGTATGAGGAGGGAGTGTGCAATTACTCATAGAATCTTTCATCTGATTGAGTCCTTTTTTGTTGGAAATGCTGGGTATGAGAAACAGATTTTTCTGTTGCAGATTATATCGGTGGTTTGCTGGGTAACATACTGGAAGACCGAGGCTGACGTGAGCTGGCAATGGCGAAGGTTCAAGAGGAGCGCGACATCGCAACCTCCAGGCGTAGTGTCAGCCGCCGCTGTCACCATCGCCATACTTCTCTCAGCTACATATGGATGTGAGTGCATTCACACAGTATTGAGGTTCCTCTCTTGCTGCTACTCCACCTGGAGGAGCGCCGTCTCGGTCGTCGGACGGTCATCCTCGTGTCGACATGTGACAAAGGATTAACTTGTCAATGCCTACAGATTGTAGACTAGGGTTTTGCTAGAAGTAGAGGGCAAGTAGATCTCGAAGGTTTAGGCGAAAAGTACTCGGCGATTGTGAAAACTAGGGTTATGTTGACGGTAGATTCGATCCTTTCTTTGTCCCTCGACTCCCCCTTATATAGGAGGTGGAGCCGAGGGTTTCGTATTGTACAAGTTACGAGTCCGGGATGGTTTCTAACTCATCCCGCCGGATTACAAATAACACTTCCTATTACAACTCTATGCTTTCCTTAATACATCTTGGGCTCCCGAATCTTCTTATTCTTCGGATGAGTGGGCCTTCGGTAAATCCCGGGTACTATCTATGGCAGGCCCATTTGGGATGCCTATGTCGGTAGCCCCGAGATTTTGCTTGAACCGTAGAGTCGAGGAAAATCTCTCCCGTTTATTTTTGTTCGAGAACTTTTATTTATACTTCTTCACATAAAATTCTATATTGTACGGGGATAATGGTAGTTGGGGCTAGTTCATCGACGGATCGGGTACTAGTTAAGCTGCTCTAGTGGCAATCCGCAAAAACCTACTTCAAGATCACGTCCCTGGACATGATCTCGGGATGCTGGTGTAAACTTCGACAGGTGCCGCTTAAGGTCTTACCATTCTGTCGAGTCCCAGTCAAATTTATCGGGTACCTAACGCGTCCGTTAGGATTTTTCTTCGTATCTGTTGATACGGATAAAAGTAGCAGAGCGCGAGTCTTTGGCGATGCCACGCCCGGCAGAACGGATCCGGGGTCTTACCTTCGCAAATTTGCGGCATTCGAGAAATTGATCGCAACTTTGGCGTTACGAGAATATATTGTCGAGTGCTTTTCGCCTTTGGAATAGCACATTTTATTGAGTCATATTTATGACTTTATTTTGTCTTCCCGATGGGAGTATATGTAGAGTTATTTGGGTAACTCGAAATATACTCACTTCATTTCTCTATTTTTTGAAAAAATTCATCGGGCACGCGAACGGCGTTCCCGATGGGAGTAGCCCCGAGGCTACAGCCAAGAACTTGTGCTTGGGTGTAGGCTCCACAGATTAGTATCCTTTGCCGCTATATTTATAATCCTTCTCGATATTTTTATATTTATCGGGTGCGCGACCAGCGCTCCCGATGGGAGTAACCCAGAGGCTATGAACAAATTCTTGAATTTGGTCATAGGCTCTCGCCATTGCTATATTGTCATACTCGAAATTTTCTATTTTTCCAAAGTAGCCCCCGAGCATTTGGGCAAAAACTTTGTATTTGATCAAAGGCTCCAGTAGTAGTCGAATAATTTACCCTGTCGCCATTCTCTTTTTGTTTTGCGTGTCGACAAACTTTCCCTTGTCAAAATCTCTTCACCTCTATGAATAGCCGAAATTTTTCTGCTTCGTGGGTCCATTTTTCTCACCACGTTGACACGTCGTGCAAGTGGGGGACACACGTCCTCCGCTTTTCCTGGCGCACGTTCTGTAACCTCGTCAATGTTGAAATACTAATTTGCCCTTGTTGCCACGTGGTAATCATCTCCTTCATTCTTTCTTCATCCAACGGTTCCGTCGGTTCACCGCACCTCTATATAAGATCTCCTTCTTCTTCCTCGAGCACTTCCGCTCGCGCCGTTCTCTGCTCTCCGCTGCAAAATCTCCCCTTGCGCTCCACTGCTGCCAAAGCTCTTCTCTTCGCAGCTGCTCGCCATTGCCATTGTTGATGCCACCGCGTCGCTTAACCAGGCACAGCACTCCTGATTCTTCCATGGCCGCCGCGGATCTAGGAACTGCGGAGTGGGAGAGGTCCAAGATCACAAACCAAGACCTGAACCTCCTGAAGAAGCGGGAATCACCACGAAACCCAAAGCGGTTTGCTTCCCCGACGAAGAAAGCTACCCAGCCCCCCAATGGGGTACCGGGTAAGTTTTGTCGACCATCTCATCCGTGGTTTATCCACCCCCATCCATCCTTTTCTCCGTGGGCTACTCTTTGTCTACGGTCTCCAGCTTCACCACCTCACGCCAAACTCAATCCTCCACATTTCTATTTTCATCACGCTTTGTGAAGCCTTCCTTGGCGTCTCACCCAATTGGGCGCTTTGGAAGCGCATTTTCTTCTGTCGCCGCAATGGCTCTCCCAATGTCGCCTATAATATAGGCGGCGTTGTTATTTCTATTCGTTCCACTTGCTGATTACTTCGACGTCAAGCTCCACGACTCCGTTCAAGGTTGGCGCAAGAGGTGGCTATACATTCGGGAAGAAAACGATGGCTGCCTCGAGGATAATATTCCTCCTTTTGACGGTGCCGAAAAAATTCTTCGTCGCCGTTCTCGGGATGCGAGAGGCTACCGAGGAAGAAAGAACTTCGGCGAAGCCACGATGACTCGCATCCATGAGTTGCAAAATACTCGCGGCAAAGAATTGTCAGGTATCCAGATTATAGTGTATTTCCTTAAGAGTAGAGTTCAGCCTCTTCAAGCTCGCAAATTTCCTCTCTGGAAATATACTGGCAACGAAGACGTGGATCGGCTGTCGGTGGATTTGGAAGTCAAGGACCTGGAGAGGCTTGTCCGAAAAATCACCTCCCTCGGCAAAAAGATTCCATCCCTTCTTCTTGTCGCGTAAAACCATACGGCGCCACCCATGCACTTCCTAAGGTAAACATTGTCGCGCAATTTTTACTGCCTTGCTTTTTTGCATTGTTTGCTTCGTTCTGATATCCTTCCCTCTTTTTGGACAGAATCATCCAAATCTTGTTTCACTTCCTCCTCTTCCTGAAGGTGGGGAAGTCGAAGAAAGGACCGTTATCTCTAATGATAACCAAGAGGCCTCCTCTTTTGTGAATGAACCCGCAGATTCTCGAAAATCTGCGGGATCTGCTGAAAAAGATGCTGCTTCTGAAGACACTACATCGGCCCAATCTCCTCCTCCTGCTGATTCTCCAAAGAACAAAAGGAAGAGGGGTGATGTCGAAGATTCAGGGACTTCTAAACCCGAAGAAGCTGCTCCTTTACCGCAAAAGGCAGCTTATGACCCATATCTTGCGAGTATCATCAGTTCGTAAGTTCCCTCTTTTATTTTCCTATTCGAAGAATTTTTGCTTGCCTTGCTTTTTACACTGCCACCCTTTTGCAATAGTGATGATGACGAGGAAACGCCAAGCTGCGGATGTGGCTGCTCGAACGAGTATGTCACATACCCTAGTTATTTCGAGCCACGAGTTGAAGGAGAGGAATCCTCGCCTCCTCAACAAAACATCGGCGCTTCTACTCCTCCTTCTAGCCCCCGAGCCCCTTCACCGAAAAGGGCAAGGACGGAGATTGTCTCGGAGCCTACTCTCCAATTGAGTAGCTCTTCGAACCTTCTCATGGAAGATGTAAGTTCTTTACTTTTTTTCTCAGTGTTTATGTTTTCTTTGTTTGCTTCTGCGTATCACTATATTTTTCTCATACCCCCATTCTCTCTTTGTCCTCTTGCTTTTATAGCCTGTGATCAAGGATCTTCTTCGCATCGGTGCCCAATTTGTTGGGTACCGTGAATATGCAAATAAAGCTGAAGGTAATGCTCTGCTCCTTCTTTTTGCCTCTGTTCTTTTGTTCCTTCTTTGTTGTCGAGATTTGTAACTATATTTATTTTCCATTGTAGAAAAACTGGCGGAAGCCAATGATCGTGCCAATACACTTGCTCAACAATTAGAGCAAAGTGAAAAGGCTCGCAAAAAGGCTGAGTCAGATGCTATTGATGCACGAGCAGAGGCTGATAAAGCCAAGGCTGACGCTGCTGGTGTCGAAGATCTCAGAAAGAGGCTTCACACCGCTGAAACTTCCCTGAGCGATCACATAGCCGCCCAATCTGCTCGCGAGGAGGCGATCCGTAAGCGTTTAACGACGCAGAGTCGCCGCTTCGTAGGTAAGTACCACTCATTATTCTTTTGTATTTTCTTCTCTGCACTCGTTTGTTGCTCAATTTTTCTTTCTTGACAGCTAGAACAGCTCAAGAATTTCAACTTGATGAACCCGCCAATGATTCTCTTCTTGACGCCCTTTCACTCCTTGAAGTTCATGGATCAGAGGCACGCGAAGGCATTGATCAGGCTAAAGCGGGGTTGTCGCGGCTTTTCCCTTATTTCTTCCCCAAGAAAGAGGAACCCGCAACTTTCGTTGACCTCGCCAAGTGCTTCAATCCATCAGAAGATCTTGGGCTAAGGGTGCGTCATGAAAATATGAAGGTTGCCGTGGAGAATACTTGCGCCTTGGTTGCTCACAGCTAGCAGTCTATCGATTGGTCGAAAGTTGGCGACAACGATCAGATAGAACGGTCAAGGTGGAGGTCTTTGATCAAGGCAGCTAAGCCCAACACGAGGAAAATCCTGGCTTATATCGGGATCAGGCCATCTTCGACTCCTAGCTCATCAAAGCCGGAGGTCTAGTTAAATGCCTCTTTGCTTTTTCTTTTTAGCATACCTCTTTCTTTTGGCCTTGTCGCCGTAGTGTTATTGGCGAGAGCTGCTCGATACCCCTCTAGAAGGTCCTTCTTTTGTAATAGACATGTATATATTATGGAGATGAATGGAAATCTATCTTTGCTCAGTGATTGATGTCGAAATATTTCTTTTTCCAGTTAATTTTTGACAATTATACGCCAGCTCCTGGTTCTTCCAATATTTTGCCTTCTCCCCCAAGGAGAACTCCTGCTGATGCTTCGACTGCCGAGGATTCCTTGCCGCAAGAATTAGACGAACTTCGACATCAACTTCAGTTCGTGAAGAAGCAATCACTTGTGCTGATGGAGAAGGCTCGTAAGTCATACGAGCCGAGAAATTGCACTCCAACAAGCACAAACTGCTATTGCTGAAAAGGAATCGGTGCATTGCTTGAAACCACTGCAGCTACGTCTCGAGAAAATTCCATGCTCCAGCTGTTAGTAGATGCTAGCTTGGATATGGCGGGTATGTTTGATTATCTTTTGTCGCGCTTCATTTTTCTTTGCTGCTTGCCTCATTGTCTACTGACCTGTTGCGAGAAACAATAGGTGCTTTTTTGGATACTGCTGCTGAAGATGAACGTGTCGAGGCTCGTTCCAATGTGCTTCTTCGGCTTGCGCGTGATCATGGGTCGACTTTTTGGGGCACGCCCTGAACGGACTCGCCAAATCGTGAGATTTCGGGATCGCGCGCTTCAGGTTCGCGGGTACCTTGACTTCTGTACCAAGACCCTCTCTATGGTGTATAACTCTATGTTTCCTCGGAACGTTCAACCAAAAACTCTTCCCGAGTTAATGGAGAAGTTTAAGGATGCTCATAGGATCCATCACTTTGTCAGAGCTCAACTGGTAGCTGGCGCCCGATTTGCCCTCATAATGCTTCAGATCTGCCATTCAAAACTTGATCGACCCAAGTTGTTGAGAAGGTTCACGAGAAGGTTCGGCGCCGAAGAGTTGGTATTGATCGCATTAACACGAAGGTTTCACCCATAGCCGAAGAAATGATTGAAGACCTCCTTCGGATGGATGCCGACTTTTTGCAGACGGTCATTATGCTGATTTTCTTGGTGCTGCCCTGAGGAAAACAAAGTTACTCTTGACGATATATTGAATCAAGGCTAGTTTTCCTTTGGTAGATAATTTTCTTTTTGTGAATCATGATTGTGATTCTATTGTAAAGCAAACAGTATATTTCTATATTTGTCTAGCCCCTGAGTATTTTCGGTGGCTAGCCGCTGTATTTGTATAATGCGAGGTTTTTTAACCAAGGCAAGATAATATACACTGTACTATTTTTGTGGGTGTAAGCCCCAGAGCTTTTTGTTGATCACTATTTTGTCGATATCTCTTTTTATTTTTGCGAGGTATTTTTTTACCAAGGCAAGGTGCTTCTTTTGTCGATACTTGTGTTTATATATATATTGTATCATGTAGGGGAGAAACCCACGATCTTGTCGAGAAGAAGATATATAATTCCACTATCTTTATTATATTGCGGCACCACGAGCCCGCCTCATTAAAAACCTTTCCCGGCCCCACTCGGTGCCCCGAAAAAGGAAAAGAGTGCGTGCGAAAACTCGTGGGCGTTTCGGTACATTGAAGATTTACAAAGGAGGACTATATTTTCGACACCTAGGCGTAGAAACGCACTGAGCTGTGCCACATTCCGGGGATTTGGCTCGTCAATCCCTGTCTTCTTGTCTTTGATTACTGTATGCTCCTCCTTCGATTACTTACGTGACGATGTAGGGTCCAAGCCATGGTGATTCGAGTTTTTCGTGACTTTTCTGGTTGAGCCGCAGAACTAAGTCACCAACTTGAAAAGACCTTGGCCGCAATCGTCGACTGTGATAGTTTTTCAGGTCCTGCTGATATTTGGCGACTCTTGACAGGACCTCGTCTCGAGCTTCATCGAGTGCGTCGACATCATCCTCCAAAGCTTTTCTCGAAGTTTCTTCGTCATATTCTGCGACTCGTGGAGAGTCGTGCTCTATTTCTATCGGCAAGACTGCTTCAGCTCCGTGGACCAAAAGAACGGCGTTTCTGCGTCGCTGTATTTGGTGTTGTTCGAATACTCCACAAAACACTTGGTAGCTCCTCCGGCCAAGTATGCCTAGCTTTTTCCAATGGGCCTAGCGGGCGCTTCTTGATGCCATTGCGAGATGATGCCATTGGCCTTCTCGACTTGTCCATTGGTGCGTGGATGTGCGACGGATGCAAAACTCAGTTTGATGCCCACCTACGCACGATATGCTTTGAACTCCTTGGATGTGAAATTGCTGCCGTTGTCCGTCACAATGCTGTGAGGTACTCCAAAGCGAAAGACAATGCTTTTTACAAACTTTATTGCGGATGTTGCATCTGGTGAATTTATTGGCTTTGCCTCTATCCACTTTGTAAATTTGTCGACAGCCACTAGCAGATACTCGTATCCTCCTGGCGAAGCTTTGTGTAGTTTTCCCACCATGTCGAGACCCCATTGAGCAAAGGGCCAAGATAGTGGGATTGGCATAAGTTCCGCTGCTGGTGAGTGAGGTCTTGCCGCAAATCTTTGACACGCGTCGCAAGTGCGCACTATTTCCTTTGCATCCTCGATTGCTTGTGAGCCAATAAAATCCTGCTCACGAAAACCTTAGCCGCGATAGCTCTGCTGCTCGCGTGGTGCCCACATATTCCTTCATGCACGTCCTTTAGGATGATCCTTCCTTCTTCGGGTGTAACACACCGTTGTAGCACACCGAAATGCTTGCGTTTGTACAGTTCTCCTTTTACCACGGTGAAAGCTTTTGATCGCCTAATTATTCGCCTTGCTTAGTTGGATCGTCGGGTATGACTTTCCTTAGGATGTATGATATGTAAGCTTGCATCCATGGAACTTGTACCATCATGACTAGTTCTTGCTCTTCTTCTTCTTCTTCGTTGTGTCCTTGGTGATAGTCGAGGTTTTCTCTTTCTTCTCCTTTTTTGTTTTTGCTGGCTTTGTTGATCTCTCGCTAATCTCTTCCCAGAACACACCTGGAGGAATCGCGAGGCATTGTGACCCGATGTTTGCGAGAACGTCGGCTTCATCGTTGCTCATCCTGCTGATGTGGTTTACTTCACAACCATCGAATAGCTTCTCCAGCTCATTGTACACCTCCTTGTATGCTATCATACTTTCGTTGACTGCGTCGCATTGGTTCATGACTTGCTGTGCTACCAACTGTGAGTCGCCGAAAATTTTCAGTCGGGTTGCACCGCAAGCTTTCGCCATCTTCATCCCGTGTATGAGAGCTTCATATTCTGCTTCATTGTTAGATGCGTTTGGGAACGTCATCCGCAGAACATACTTCAACTTGTCGCCTTCAGGTGAAACTAATATCACGCCTGCTCCAGCACCTTCCAATCTCTTGGACCCGTCGAAGTTCATGGTCCAAGTCCTCGATAAATCTGGGGGTCCCGTGTTTTGTAGCTCCATCCACTCTGCAATGAAATCTGGTAAGACCTGTGACTTTATTGCTTTTCTTTTTTCATACGTGATGTCCCGAGGGGAAGTTCTATTCCCCAAAGGGAGACACGACCCGTAACTTACTGGATTGTTCAGTATATTTGATAAGGGAGCTTCATTGACCACTATTATCGGGTGAGCCGAAAAATAGTGCCGCAATTTTCTTGCTGTCGTGAATACTCCATATGCTAGCTTTTGATATTGCGGGTACCGCTGTTTTGACGGCGACAGTACTTCGCTGATGAAATATACTGGCCTTTGAACTCCATGAAGCTTGCCTTCTTCTTCCCTTTCGACCACTAAAGCCGTGCTGACCACCTGAGGTGTGGCTGCAATGTACAAGAGGAGAGGTTCTTTCTCTTTTGGCGCCACCAATATCGGTGGTGTCGAGATTGCTCGCTTGAGATTCTCGAAGGCTCTGTCTGCTTCCTCGTTCCATTGAAATTTTTCCCCTTGCTTGATCAACGCGTAAAACGGCAACGCCTTTTCTCCTAGCCTGGCGACGAATCTGCTTAAAGCTGCGACTCGCCCCGTTAGCTGTTGTATTTCTTTCAACTTTGTTGGCTTTCTCATAGTGACGATGGCCTGTATTTTTTCGGGATTAGCTTCAATCCCCCTTGCTGATACTAAGAACCCGAGAAGTTCTCCTGCGGGTACTCCAAAAGAGCACTTTGTCGGGTTCAGCTTGAGGCGAGAACTTGTCGAGGTTGTCGAAGGTTTCCTTCAAATCTTCAATCAACGTTGACCCTTTCTTTGATGTTATTACGACATCGTCGATGTAGACTTGTACATTTTTCCCGATCTGTGTTGCTAGGCACTTCTGCATCATCCGTTGATATGTTGCTCCCGCGTTTTTCAGACCAAAGGGCATTGTTTTGTAGCAAAACACGCCATAAGGTGTGATGAACGCTGTTTTGGCTTCATCTTCTTCTTTTAATCTGATCTGGTTATAACCAGAGTATGCGTCCAGGAAGGAAAGACGTTCGCATCCTGCCGTGGAGTCGATGATTTGATCGATCCTTGGGAGGGGAAAGTGATCCTTGGGACAATGTTTATTGAGACACGTAAAGTCGACGCACATGCGAAGGACTATTGTGTGTTTCTTCGGCACCATCATCTGGGTTAGCTACCCATGTGGCTTCTGTAGATATTTCTCTGATGAACCCGGCATCTTTGAGTCGATCTATTTCTGATAACATGGCTTTGCGGCTAGGTTCCGAAAAACGCCGCAAAGGTTGCTTTACTGGTCGTGCGAGAGGATCCAAATTGAGGTGGTGCTCGGCAAGTTCCCTGGGTACTCCTGGCATGTCGGCTGGACACCATGCGAAGATTTTCCAGTGCTCACGGAGGAACTCGACGAGCGCGCTTTCCTATGCGACATCCATGTTTGCGGCAATGGACGTCGTTTTCTTTGGATCTGTCGGGTGGATCTGTACCTCTTTTGAATCTTTGTTTGTGTTGAAAGTTGGCTCCTTAGAAGGTCTTCCTACCTCAGGCAGCACATCATAATCAGTGAACCTAGGTGCCGCATACTCTGCTTGCATCCCGAAAGTTTCTGACAGTCGATGAAAATCCTTGTCGCATTTATCAGACAGTGCAAAGCTTCCTTTGATTGTGATAGGTCCCTTAGGCCCGGGCAACCTCCACAACAGATATGTATAATGCGGCACTTGCCATGAACACTGGCGTACGCTGGCCGTCCCAACAAAGCGTGATATTGCGACGGGAAATCCACCACTTCAAACTCTAAATTTTCTATCCTGTAGTTTTCTCGGGTTCCAAACTGAACGTCGAGGTTGATCTTGCCCAATGGGTAACTTGGCTTCTCTGGTGTAATCCCGTGGAAGCGTGTGTCAGTTGGTTTCAAGTTTGCCGGGGATATGTTCATCTTCCTCAATGTGTACGCATACATGAGGTTTAGACTGCTACCGCCATCTATGAAAACTCGCGACACGTCGAACCCGGCAATTCTTGCGGGTAGAATAAGTGCTGATTGTCCTGGTCGAGGAACTTGCTGCGGGTGATCCGCGATTGTGAAGCCTATGTCTTGCCACGACCAATTTAGATACTCGGCTTGTTGGTGGAGGCATCTTCTCCGCCATAAACACTTGTCGAGATATGACCTTCGCGCCACTGTTGGACGGCACGGCTTTACGAATCATCGAAACTGCGCCATTGGAATTGGGATCAACGTATGGGGGTGGTTGTGGTGCTGCCGCTATTCTGAGCTGATGTCGATTTTCCTCGGTAATTGCGGGAGGAGGTGGGAGGTGAATCTCGCTCCTTGGCTCCCGAGGATTTCTGTTATTTGCTTGAGCGTTTGCGATTCCTGCGGCTCGCAGCATTGCTTGAAAATTGCGGCAGTCTTTCTGTAGATGTCCTGACTGCCTCTTTCCATTGTTGTCGAGGTAAAAATGCATTTGACACGGACCGTTCATCATCTCCTCGGGAGACACGTAAGGTCTTTGAATCCTTGGTCCACTATTTTGTACTGTTGCCGCGAAAATCACCTCTATTGTCGCCTTGTTGCTCATTGCTCCTTTGATAATCATCTCGACTATTTCCACCGGGGTTTCCTCGAAAACCAGGCTGATATGTGGCCGGGAGCATCATTGTTGTAGAACTGGCGAGAAAATCGCCTTCTATTTTGATAGTTTCGACTACGATCCTCTTCTGGCGACCTGTGTCGTTTGTTGTATATTGCGTCTTCTCCATCTGCCCATTTGTTAGCGATTTCCATCAACGCTGAGATTGTCTTGGGATTAGTTCTCCCCAAGTCCTCGACGAAGTCTGCTCGCCGGATTCACTGCCACGAACGCATCTATTGCCCTCTCGTCAGATATGTCTTCTGCCGAGTTTTTGATAATGTTCCACCGCTGTATATATTTTCTCATCGACTCGTCATGTTTTTGTCGACACGCTCGTAATTCTTCCAACGACGCGGGTTTTTTGCAGGTGGATCGGAAGTTCTTCACGAAGATGTCCTCAAAGGTTTCCCGGCTGTCGATGGAGTTCAAGGGGAGTTTCTTTATCCAAGATCTTGCGGCACCACTCGGGTGAACTTGGATACTTTGCATTGCTTGTTGCTCCGGTTCCTCCTACCGGTTTCACCATCTCGAGATAATCCACGAGCCAATCCTCGGGATCTTGCGGGCCGTCGAACTTCTTGAAATTCTCGGGTAACTTGAACCCTTTTGGGACTCGAGTTTTTCGCACTCTTCTCGTAAAGCACGGGAGCCCACACATATCTTCGTCGGCAAGCTGCGGCGAGTGCGACGGTCCCTCCTTTCTTGTCGCGCTCTGTCCACCCTTACTTGGACTGCTGTGTCTCGAGCTCCACTTGTTCTTGGTGGGTCTTGAGCTGCTGTATTTGTGTCGTGGACTATTTTGCACTGGGATTTTCTTCGGGAGGCGTTGTTGCGAACGCTGTTCCCATAACTCCTACTCCAGCCATCGCCATATTGAACAATGGTTCTCTCGGGTCCCCGGGAGGTGGTACGGACGCGAGGATGTATGCTTGTGTTGCCATGTAACCTGCTTCGGTGTTTTTGGGATAATATTTCCCCTTTCGTCGATCGTCATGAAGGACATGTCGAGATTTTGGATTAGGTTTCCTCTTTCTCCTTCTGGTATATTTTGTAGCCGAGATCTTGCTCTCCTTCGAGCCTCTCTGTGACTATCTCCCGATGTTCCTGAAAGGCGACTTAGCTCTGCTCGGCGTCCGCTGATGCGAAGGCTGCTTCTTTCCTCCTGTTCGGGGATGCTTGTCTGTTTTTCCAACTCTCTGCTTACTCGAGCAAGTCTATATTGATATGCTTGAAGTTCTTGTACAGTAGCAGTGGTGGTCATAGGTTCTGAGCCATCCATGGCTTTCGCAGCCCTATCCCACGCAGCTTGCGGGAGTTGGACTTTTGCACGAGTTGAAGATCCGGCATATTTAGTGCCCAAGCCATGTCGAAGATCAGCGGGATCAACGTATGGGTTTCCCAATTCGTCGAAAGCCTCGATGTTTGCGGCTACGATGTGCCTGCCCCTTCTACCACATAGATCTGATGATATTTTGCGCATTGATTTTTGTCAGGATTGGTGACACCATCATATAGAGTGGTGAAGACCTTTCCGATGGCAGACAGATTTGTCGATGAAGTTGAAGTTGTCGATCTTGTCAGAGTCGCTGCTTATAAAGGAGTCCGCGAGACGACTCGAAGGATGTGTTGCTGAAGATCTTGGCGAGCTTTCCGCTTGCCTTGTTGTCGACGAAGTATGGCGACGAAAACTCCTCGTCACTCGACGAAAAGCTAGAATCGACCGCTGAAAATTCCGACGAGATCGGATCTTCGAGACGGTAGGATCCTTCCTTGTTGACGCCAAATCGGAATTCTCCGAACGTCATGATGATAGGCTCCTCCGGATAGGCACATGCATCCATACGGGAGGGCGGGTGAGGAATAAAATTGAATAGATCAGTTTTTCCCGTGTTACCTCGATCCATCGCGTTGCTTGCTTGTTGATGAAGTCGAAGATTTTGAACGTGCCATCGAGATCAGATCCTTGCAGCCTCTAATTCCCACGAGACGGCGCCAATTGACAAAGGATTAACTTGTCAATGCCTACAGATTGTAGACTAGGGTTTTGCTAGAAGTAGAGGGCAAGTAGATCTCGAAGGTTTAGGCGAAAAGTACTCGGCGATTATGAAAACTAGGGTTATGTTGACGGTAGATTCGATCCTTTCTTTGTCCCTCGACTCCCCCTGATATAGGAGGTGGAGCCGAGGGTTTCGTATTGTACAAGTTACTGAGTCCGGGACGGTTTCTAACTCATCCCGCCAGATTACAAATAACACTTCCTATTACAACTCTAGCTTTCCTTAATACATCTTGGGCTCCCGAATCTTCTTATTCTTCGGATAGTGGGCCTTCAGTAAATCCCGGGTACTATCTATGGCAGGCCCATTTGGGGTGCCTATGTCAACATGGTTGCTTATATGTTTGGTTACCTTTTTCTCTGCAGCTTAAATGAGAGAAACAGAGGTCTACACAGAGGCAAGGCAGAGTTGAAACTTCTGTAAGATTTCTATTGTGTGCTTGCTTTCCTGACATTAGTTTATATTGTGTGTGCGTGGTTTGACCTCAGCAATGGAGCTAAAATTAGATACAACAAAAGTTCATAATTAATGATCTAGCAATGGGTCAATCTTCGGCGTCATTGATCTCATTTTGCTCGAAATTATGCACACTGAAGACGGTGTTGTGTTGCTTTGTACAGGTGACCGGCATATTGCAGAAATATTTTTCACACAGCGAGGACGTTTCTTTAGATGTTCAAGAATGTATGCTTATGTTGAAATGTTAGTTATGGTGTGTGTGTGTGGCGAAGTAATTATCCAGCGGTAGTAATTAGCAACCCGTTGTTATCTACAACTCCCCTTTTGGCAGAAGTCATTTTAATTACTTGCTAAAACTGTATCAGGACTGACTTAGTTTTTTTGGTCTATTCAGAAAATTTATAGATTGGATTAGGTTCATATGCTTAAGCCAGGCTCAGGTTCAAGTGCGCTTCGCATCTAAACAAGAGCATCATTACTGTTATCAAAATTTAGGTGAGAACCATGAACCTGTAGTTGTATTTGCACTTATGCTGTTTGGCAGTAGCATTGATAGCTTTCTTAGAAAGCAAAGTAGCTTTGCTCTCACCGCACATGGACAATTACATTAATTATTTTCTATACCTGTCAACTAGCTGATTTTATATACGTGAAATATGATGCTTAATCAGATCTCCGTCTTTATTTACATTTTGACATGGAAATTTTGTTTCCGTTCTTCACCTTTTGTTCTTCATGTATCTTGGACTTACTTCTGTGCTTACCAGTTTTGCCTCTGTAGATAATATGGTATGATGTGATCTATTTTTGCACTGATATAATCATGTACCAAGCCACGCACGAAAAATAAAACAGGTCCTTTGCACTTGATGAAGTTAAAATTTTGTTTATTATACCAAAGGTTATCTCTATTCTGGGGTTGCAGATAAATAATTTTAATTATGTATTTTTGTTCCAATACTTTTAGGTCAGAATACAAATACTTGCTGCTATAATAACGTGTTAAAAATAAATAACTTCTTTGTTTTGTGCTTCAGCCTCCTTGGCTTTTAGATGGACACCATTATGTGTTTATGAAGAGAATTGCCTAATTTTAAACTCTTGGATTTAGGAAAAAAAAACTCAAGCCTTTTAATTGGGTACCATTGGCCACTTCCATTAAAAGTGCTCAGGTTTGTTAAAAATCTTCGAGAAGTGGTGCCTACCTAATCATCATGGCATGCAGGCTCACATGTTCCATTTAAAATACTAAGAATCACATGACAATACTAGCACTTTGATGCAATACTAAGCTCCTCAAATGTGCCTAACTTCAGTTGGATTATAACACTTTGATACAATACTAAGAATCACATGACAATAACATGGTTATTTTTGCTTCACAAGTCATACATTTATGTCCATTTAAAACGATTTCATGATGATATTTGTTTATTACTACAAACTAATCTCATATGTGCACAGGCTGGGACAAGGTCAAACGGATTTTCATGATGAGATATTTGTTCGTGCTTTGTTTAAGAATTATTTTTATGTTACAGCGTTGTTTTGGTTTAAGCGCAAGCAAAATAGATTTGCTACTTTCAAGGTTGATAGTTGTCACTGATTATAGAACTCATGACTCATAACTGAAACTGGGTACCATTTCAAAGCAATTGTGTTCTTTACTTTCCAGAATGGAGTTACTTAAATTCAGTATCAAAGATACTTGGAGTGCGGAGGAACTTGAGCGAGTATATGGTAAAAATAATTTAGGTAAATACATCTTGAGCTATTTTCCTTAAAAGGCATAATACAACAGTGTTAGATTCTGATATCTGCATTACTTTTCAATTGCTCGTAATATTGTTGGATTCCTTTCTCACATAAAAATAAGTACATGTCACCCCCCTTGAATGACAGATACTTTTTTTAGATGTTATTTTTTCCTCATTTGTTTCTGCAATTAAATTATCTTAATATTTTATGGCTTTATATTGGAAAAACCATTCCTCATTTGACAGATCGAAAGCATCTGCAGATCCATGAACTCGGCCCCTTGCTTTCATTGACTGATCCATAGCTTATTATTAGGTCCTTTGGAATAACGTCTCTCCTTCCCTCTTCTGTCCCTGATATTTCCCTGATATTTTAATAGCATGGACAAATACTAAAACCGCTGTTCATTGGATGTTCCTTCATTTGGTGACATTTGGCTTGATTATTCGTATTCCCTGCCACAATTAGTAGGGTCAATTTCATAAGAAAATAATAAGACATAATAGTATCTCACAAAAATCCAAACATTCATCAGAATATGCACATTTCAACTGACAATTTCAGAAATAGTATACACCTAGCTGTTGTCCCCTTTTTACAAATCTGAGCTCCCTCCAGTTTCTACATATTGAGCCTATTCTGCATGATCTCTTGATGCTTAAACTACTCCTTTTTTATACCAATTCGATTTTGATGATGTTTCTCTGCTCTTCACCTTTTTTATAGGTCGTAATATTGTTGAAGATTGTTGCACAAGGTTTCTTCTGTTTCTCTGCTAGATTTGTGAGTCTGCTCTCTTGCAGGTAAGATTTTGTCTTTCGAATGGATGTTTCGAGGATCATGTTCTACTACATGTATTGCCCTTATATTTTTCCTCTTAAGAGAAGCACAGTAAGAAACATTGATCTGTGGTTTCATGTACAAGATGGATACTGTGTATGGATACTATAGGAATTTGCAGACTCGAGCTATGTGTAATCTTTATTTGAGAATTATTTATTTTTATATTTTCGTTTTCCATTATGAATTTTTCTCTAGCTGAAAGATCGCTTATGTTTTGGTTTGATATACATGATGCATTGTGTTCTTTTGCTCATCGGCTGATAACTCTTCTGTGTACCCAAAAAAACATTCATTAGCAATTAGAAAATGTATTTTTCTACATTTTTATCGCATCTGCTAAAAGCTGATCAAATTTAAATGAATTTTGTGCTGTCAACTGCATATGCCACTTACTTTGTTCATACAAATTATTGTTTTTTGGGCAAAATGTTCTACACAACCGTAAAGTACATTAGCATGTTCATGACCATGTGAGTTCATACAAATTATTGTTTTTGCCAAAATGTTCTACACAGCTGTAAAGTACATTAGTATGTTCATGACTATGTGAGCTATAATAATAATCCTATAACAGTAGAAACATCTTATTTATTCGCCTCATAAGTAGGCTTGTTACTGAAGCAAAGGAGGATTTAACTGTTCAGTGTATAATCATTGGTTATACATGCTAAGATTCCATAGATTGAACTCTTTCTAGGAAATGGTGGTGCTGGTGTTATCAGGGAGGGAGGCATACAAAATATGCAGCGCAAGCAGAATCCAATGCACTCCCCTTCTCAAATAAGTCCCGGTACCAAGCACGGAAGGTGAGCACCGAGTGTTCCCCTCAGGTCAAAGCAAGCGCCAAAACTAATTCTTGATCATATGTACATTTGTTAGCCCAAAGATCACTTATTCCAACCAAAACACAGAATATTGAGGCTCCCAAGTGTAGTTTGCTAAAGCTTACAGGAAGAGCTTCTGAAAGTTCTCATGTTCTGTTTTGGTTCTTGCAGGGGAGGTTCGTCAGTCAGGCTTCGCTTCTGTAGAATGCCGTGAAGATAGAGAGCTAGGGGAAGATAGTTTTTGTACCCATGGTCATTTTTTGGATTTCACTCTCCCTCTAACTAAAACTCATGAAAGCTTCAGTCCTTTCAGTTCTGCACTTTTGTGAGCATGCAGAGGCTAGAGATGCCTCTGTAGAGTGGCTTGTTGCCATGGGGATGAGATAATTGCTGGCAACTTTCCTGGTCCAAATGCTAGGGTAAATGATGCAATAAGGGAAAAACTTATTTAGCAGTGGTACAATATTATGATAATGACGAAATGCTCATGTTACTATGCTTTCATCTTATTATGTTATAAACATGAATATACAGAGAAACAAAAAGGGCAACGATGATTTTTTCGAATCCTGGATCTGGCCTATGTTTTGTGCAGAGTGTTTCTCCAAGATTCCGGGAAAACGAAAAAGTAGGATTAAGATGCAACTTGCGAGGGCCTGTCAGTTCCTCAAAAAATCTTCTGGATACTCCATAAGAATTCAAGAAAAAAACAAGTTTGTTTGTTTTTTCACCAAATCTCATATTTGGCTAGGAATTCGTGATTAGGGTGTATGAAAAGATCCAAGAGAAGTGGTTACATTTTTTTTTATCCGAATCATCCGTAGAAAAATTATTATGTATGTTCATTCTTTATCTGGTGTCAATTATTTATATAGATTTTAGGTTTTTATGAATTCTTAATATAGTGGGTTTACAATTGTTTAAAAGTGCAAAAGTGAGGGAACGTGCACCAAGGTGGGCCCCTAAACCGGTTTGCTACCCTGTTCATGATTTTCTATTCTATTAACTTTGTTTTGTAAAAAGTGAAAAATATGTTATCAAATCGTTATATAAATTATAAATAGATGCGAATTTCACGGGACCGTGCGCCAAGGCGCACCATAAATCTAGTATTACATAGTTGTTGGCGCGGCGTGCCGCCGCGCCCATACATGCTAGTTTAGGATATTGTTGAACAAAAGCACTATCTTGAAGAGCTATGCATTTTAGGATATTGTTAAACAAAACCAGAAGGTAATACCAGATTTAACATTGTTGAACAAAAACATGGTACTATCTTTTTCATTATAGGGACAATATCCTGAAGAAAAACAAACGCTAGGCAAAGATAAGGCAGCCACAACTTACGCTTACTTAAGAAAGATGAAAATGCATCTTCGGTGCAGCAGAACCAAACACGAAATCATGAGTAGGTAAATTCCACGACTCAGTAATCGCTGAGACACATTTTTTTTAAAGGAACACTGGTCCATTCCATTACTACATCGTGTTGGGCATATCGCCAGCAATTCACAGAATTGGCTGAGCCAAGCCTCTATACGGCCACTCCCCATAAAGCCTCCATGCACAACTAAAGTCTGCAAGACATTTTGACCAACTCTCATTTGGAAATTTATCTTTCTAAACAAAGCACCTAGTTTAGAGAGATCATACTCCTCGCTTGGAATGGCTTGCTTCAGAATCATGGAGTCTATCTCAAACATTACAGTTTGGCGGCCCATTTGAGTGACGATGGTAGGCGCTTGCTGTAAAGCTAGAGCTTCTGCATGTGGCGGGTTAGCAACATGTTCCAGATAGCCTTGCCCTGTTTCCAGTAATGCAGCCTGGTCATTCTGGGTGGTGAAGCCCCAACTTCCGGATTTTGATGGCTAACTGAAAGCGTCATCGATGTTTATCTTCAGAATACCTGCACGTGGTGGTTTCCACTTTTGCGCCTTTTCCTTTGTGAGCACTTTTTACTGATTCTTGGCCTTCAAACAATCAGTTAAGTGATAGTAGAAGAGGATAATACATCTACCAATCTTATGAATTCACCATTGTTTTACCGTGTTTCTCTTGCCACTACAAACAACCATAAGAGAATGCAAAACCTTAGGTACTCTTATTTCAGTCTTTCAAAATTTCCTGTAACAGCTTTTTCGAGTCAGCAGGATATTAAACTAAGTCTAACATGTCCAAGAAGAGAAGCTATCTACAGATTTATTTTACTTCTTTATACTTAAAGAAGACAAGCACCCTCTTGCATCATTGCAGCTAAATGAACCTTAATTATTTCAGAACCAAACCATTCTGCTATTTATGAAAAAAATAATACCTTGTATTCCTAGCATGACACTAAATTTCGTCCAGAATCATTTATTTTGAACACTCACTAAGAGGCGATGAGAAAATTTACTAAAAGAAAGAAAAGAGGCAAATGCCTACCTAATTATCATCACAGCAACCTAAATTTAGGAATAAAAATTAGAAAAGATCTCATATCCGAGGATTGGCAGGAAATGAGAAACATGACAGTAAAGATAAGTGATGATTTGATCGATAAAATCTCAATCTATCACCACACAATAAGCCAGATGAAAACTATGTGATTCAGATATGCCATTTTTGTTCAAATCGATTCATGTATGCTAGAAAATATAAGCATCTCAAGATTTGGAAATTAAATCCAAATTTTGCCCAGCCTTTGTAGAGGCACCATACTGCTTCATGAGTTCGTTAAGGATAAATGTTATTCGAAATCCGCAGATGTTTAAAGAACTCTTTCTATTGGATTGAAGCGAGGGTTTTAGCGTGGCACCATGTAAATTTTTCTTTGCTGCTAGTAAGCAACTTTTAACAAATTGGCCAGAAAATATTTTTTTTTCTTTAGCATCCTCCCATTAACTTGACCAATATCTTAGATGAGCTAATTAGCTGGTAAGACCTGGTGTGTTTTCTCATTGAACAGAATAGAAAACTGTAAGTGAAGGTAAGAGAAATAGGAGAAAATAAATGGCATTGCAGAAAAAAACGTCCAAATTCCATCCTAAATTAGAATAAAGAGAAAGGGGTCATAAGAAATACGAAATAAAAACAATCACATTCTGCATGTTGGCAGTTCATATACAAATTAAAACAGTTGCATTGCTTCAATTGAGGTAAAAATGAGATACTTTTTATGAGCTCTCTAGTTTTAAGATTTCGTTAAAACAATCCCCATCTCAAAAGCTAACAAATCTCTATCAAGGATAAAACAGGGTATGTCATTCATATATATAAATATTAACCACGTTATTTAATCCCTGTAATTTAAGGAAACTTCGAAGAAATGATACCTACCATCTTATCATTCTCACCCTTCACCCATGAATAGTTACTTCTTGATTCAGATCAATGTGCACCTGCAAGCACCTCAAAATATAAACCATGAGAAGCTTTGGACCAAATATATGTCACACTTACATAGAGATCATGAGTAGACCATGAGAATGTGCAGATTGATCTGAATGTACGCACTTGGACAAACCTACATATAACAGATGATAAATATAAACCATGAGGAGCTTTGGATCAAATATATGTCAAATTGTTACGTAGAGATCATCAGTAGACCATAAAACACCAAAATGCACGATTGATCCTTAAATCATTCAAGCTCCCCAAAATTAAAGCGCTAATATCTAACGGAGAAAGAGGCATGTTACAGACATTGTTTACCTTCAAGGTAAGAAACACCCAGATCTGTAATTCTACAAGAAGATAACCGCACCTCCTTCAAATGTGTGAGATCTGCAGAAAGAGAAGTATTATTAAAATTTGAGAAACATGATATGTTGTATAGACAGAGCGAGATTTGACCTCCTGGTCATTACATATTCCTTTCACATCGATCTGAACACAAATCAGGGTTGACTATAATTAGATTATAAACTACAAATAGTTAGACAAGCCTATTGAAATTATGATCTAAGGTTCTAAGGAAGCTTTCAATTTCAGTAATGTGTGTTAGCGTCGACATGCCAAAACTGTGCCAAAATACTCTTGTGGACCAAAATCCTGAAAATCAATTCCTTATTATTCTCAGCTTTGGACCACTACCTTGAAAATGATGCAACAAACCAAAGGAAACATACTAACAATTAATCCACCCAAAAAATAAAGTTTGCGCGAATAGTGAAAAGGAAAAGCACAGAAAAAAGAGGACAAAAAACATACGAAGAGGATTATCACATATTTAAACATGAAAAACGTACTATGTTTTAGGATTAGTATAGGACTTTCTAAAATAAGTTTTTCTGTAGGTAAGTATCACATAGCAGTTTACGAAAATAATGCCCAATTGTTGAAATATACCTTCCGCTCTAAGCTAATTCTTTCTTTCTTCATAGCTGCAACAAACCAAAAGATTGTGTGTGGATATTACTATGAGGATCAAGGAAAACATGGACGGTCCTGGAAGGCTAAACTTGGAACCAAACTAAAAATAAGAGTGAATCATTTATGGCATTGCATCCACACGACTATCCATTCTGTCTCATAATAAGATACATTCATGAAACATTGAATCAAGAATAATGTTTACCTGAAACGGGGGCAAATTTAAGATTTCATGGAAGTGTAGAAAATATAATATGACAATCTAGCGCTTTCTTCCAAACATAACCAAAGGGAGTTCACAAAATGTGTCTTATATTTTCGCGCATGGTTTGGGCACTGAAGTGTGTCGGCTTCTGCAACTCTCAGAGATATAACAGTAATGAAAGGTGGTTGTTGCTTGTTCAATAACTTGGTGGCATTAACTTTCATCTACTGACACTTCTATTTGAAGCTCTGTAATTTTGCTCCAATGAAACAATAATTATGCATAGTTGTAATATTTTCCAACAGACCAGTTTCAAGTTTATTTATAGTATAACTAACCGGAAAGCAACCTTATTTAGGAGAAATGCAAAAAAAAAAAACATACATGGGGCTGTACGACTAACTGAAGCCTGGTTGTTTTTCATACATCTACAATGAACAATACGAGGCTACCTGTAGGGCTCAACTGCATAACCCCAAAATCATAAAAAAAACATAAACGGTATGTTCTTTCATTCCTGTAAGGCTTGACTGCAGAATCTGTAGGAATTGTTGCAATGAATCAGAAAGGTCATTTCACGGCTAAAATAATCTAGTTTCAGTAGTTCATGAACAACGGCAGTAGACCATTGCGACAAAATCCACATGCAAGAAACTAAGCATGATAAAATGTGAGAAAAACGACAAGCACTTACATTAGCCCGTAAACAGATCACGAGTAGGTTCCATGAGATGAGAAAAAAATATCCTTCAGACTTAGAGGAGACCAAGACACCAAAGCCAAAAGGACAAATCTTGTGTTCCGGGCAAATATACATGACCACAGTATGCATATGCTTAGCAAGCAATAGAATAGAAGCATTTGAAGACAGTAACCTGAAACCACCACAAAAAACAGAAGAAATCAACCTGTCCAAACAAATTAAAAAAAATCCGAGTTGTGTATATATACTTAGTTCACTGTCGAGTGAGGATTTTAGGTAGCAAATAAAAAGGGAGACGTGAAGGAGATGGTTACCTACGGATGGATAGATGCAACACCGACTGAAATTTTCATTAGAGTGGCACATGTTGCTGGATCTTCCTTGTAGAGCTTCCAAAACAGTTCAGTATCCTAGAAACAACGTTAAGTTAGATATTTTATTATTTATGCAGACTAAAAAATCATCATATTCAAAGAAGATACTTCATAAAAAAATCCATAGTAGCTCAGGAGTTATTGATTTAGAAAAATGCAGAAATCTGCATGTAGTGCCTCTTGGCCAACAAAACTTGAATGGTCACAAGACTTATTTGGTTGTCTGGTTACATGAAATTCAGCCACTGCTGGAGTTGATTGAGACATGAGGAAGCCACCGTTTCTTCAGTCCCAGGAAAAGATTTCAGTGAGGAGGATATGAAATGAGCCTAAGAGAGGGGCGAAGTAAAATCCCCTCCATCTTGGCTTCATACCATCTCCTGATGGTAGCAGATAGATCATTAAGATGGGAATGAGCTCCACGCAACATAACTTAGAGAAGACAAAAGATGATATGCACCCTCACCCTCTTTTTTCCCCTCCATCTCCATCTCTGTGTCCACCTCTTCCTCCTGGTTCTCACCAGCGGCGGCACATCGCGGTCGGGCTGCAAAGGGATGATCCCCATGAAAAGGAACAGGGAGGTTGTGGGAAGGGAATCACCTCGAGCTCCGCCGCGCCTTCCTCGCCTGCTCCCCCAGTCGAGCTCAGCCTCGATCCGCATCTTCACCGCCTTCTCCCCATGTCGAGCTCCGCATCGGTCTGCATCTTCCCCGCCTACTACCCTGCGCCTCCCCCGGCTCGAGCCAAGGAGAAAATCAGGAGATGTGGTGGGGGAGGAGATGGGGAGTGGAGCTGGAGGGGATTGGGGAGAGACGAACGTGGGGATTGGGTGAGAGAGGAGGAGGAGGAGCATGACGAATGCGGGAGGGGCGCGGCGGCTGTGCGTGGATTGGTGGGGAAAGTAGTCTAGGTTTTGTCCTGTTGGGATGGTGAAAAAAATTCACCGCGAACGTACGACCGAGATGCGCTCAAGGATCCCGATCTGACGGCCAGCATCTCAAATCGCTGTGAAACCCCCTATGGGGGCATCTATTATACCTTTAGATTAGTTCATTGCCCGATTTGATTATGCTATTACTCTGTTCCATAATCCTTTTCGCTAGACAGACCGGTAATAGACGTTCCTGCTGAATTTTTTTTAAAAAGAGAGGTCATCTCCCGTGTCGCTCCCATGAGCGGCCGGGAGAAACCCTAGCGTCGCTAGCCCCGGTCCCCTCTCCCTCCGTTCTCCTCCCTCGCCGCCCCAGAGGGCACGACTGGGCAAAGCCCGGCCGGCGCCGGCGGGGAGCTCTCATCCCCTTGCGCGGTTGGGTCTGGTGCGGGCCAGCTCCTCCGATCTGGGGCACTGTGAGGCGCTGGGCGCAGCAGCGCGGTCAACTCCACCTATGGCGACGCGGGAGGAGGTTGGCGGCATGATGGGCTGCGCGGCAACGGTGGGCGCCCGTCCTGGTTGGCGGCAGCTGACCTTTGAGGGCGGCGCGGACTAGGGGCAGCGCGGGCCGCGGGCAGCCGACTTTGCAACGCAGGTGGAGTTGGCGGCGCGGTGGAGGTGGCTCGGCTGGTCCTGGTGGCGCGGCAACGCGGCGCTTGGTGGCCAGTAGAGGTGAGCTTTGGCTTGGCGGTGGTCCTGTGCAACCAGGTGACTGAGGTGGCGATGTGCGGCTACTTGGCGGCCGGGTACCGTGGTAGTTGAGCGCGGCCGGCTGGTCGCCGTCGTGCGGCCGGCGACGCCCTCCTGGCTCAGATCTGGGCCAGGTAGGCCCCGTCTAGACCTGGGCGGGCCGCCTCAATGTGGTGGATGTGCCCCTGGTGGATGGAGGAGTGGGCACTGGTGCAGGGGTAGCAGAGACGGCGACGCGCCTGCTGTAGTACGGCGGCGGTACTTTACGGGCCCACCTTGGGCTCGGCCGGGCTAGTAAGGGCCTGGTATGTTTCGGCTGCTGCACCCGGTCGGCTACCGCCATCGGCGGTGGAGGTCGGTCCCTCCCGCGTGCTGCTATGATGCCGCCCCTTGTTGTTGTTTCTTCTTATCGATCCTACCGGCCTTGCAACATGGGTCACGGTGAGACGATAGCAATGATTGCACAACTGTGGTGGCGCATTCTGGTGGGTGCAAGATTGGTGGAGTGCTACCAACCGTCCGAGGATGTGGTTGTTTGGGGGTCATGAGAAATCCCTGCCGTCTCGGCACCAGTGGCGGAGCCAGGATTTTCGCATTGGGTATGCAAAGTTGTGATTTTTTTTTTTTGCAATGCAACAATATTATAAGTTATGATATTGTACAATAGCATCTGATACTGTCTCCAAATATTTTGTCACATTGCAAAAACAAAGAGAAATTCAGGCTTTATCTCTTCATTTTAACACCTACAAATCAACAATAGACATATTCATATACCCACCACTGAATACTATCTTACAATTCAACAATAATAATATACCATGTTAGCTCACGTCGGTAGTGAGGAGCTATTAGGAAGATGCAGCGTTGTTATATTCACTTTGGCCGGCTATTTTTGGAAAAAAATCTGGAATGTGGGAATAGCAGATCAGCCCAAAGTGGAGTTATGCCCATGTACGGATCACAGTAAGTGGAAGGTCTCGGGGTCTGTACGTTTTGAGTTTTGCTGTGCTCTACACAGAGAAACGCCGCCAATGCATAGAGACAGGCATACATGAGATTATGAACTGATTCATTTTGGCAAAAATTATTGGGTATTCATTGCATACCCTTGAATAAGTCTAGCTCCGCCCATGCTCGGCACCGACGCGGTGGCGCCTGTGGTTGTCGCCATCCTTCCTGAAGGGCGTCGGTGTACCTCCTCCCCACCTCCCATAGCATACCGGGGGAAACCCTAGGTTCTATCCGGGCAGCAACATCAGCATCGTCGCTTTTCTTTCTTGAAGTTGTTGCTTGGTACGAGACGCTTCACAGTGCTAGGCGTGGGGTGGTAATTCTCCAGAGGACGCAACGGTTGTGAGTCATCGTTGTTTTCGTCGAGCCACTGTTGTCGGCTTTATTTTCTCTTCTTGTTTCTTTTATGTTTTCTCTTGGACGTGCTTATACAGTTTGCTCCAGCATTGGTCTCGATATTGTATCGGTTGGTTGCTATATTAATATAGCGGAACGAAAACGTGTTTTGAGGAGACAGACCGGTAATATTTGGATCTTTGTTCACGTGTTGGACTGTCTGTGCTAACACCGGGCTGTCTTCTGAGCGATATACCTAAACCTGGGCATACTAGATTTGAATAGAGGCTTAGGAGAGCTCACAATTAATTAGCTAATTATCCAATAGCCTAAATTAATTTTAGTTTGGGGAAGGGGTTGTACGGGAGGAAGCCTCTTGCAATGCTACTACCTACCTAGCTAGATGTTGCTATGCAACGTCTTATTACTTTTGTGGAGAATTAATACGCATGCATCGACGCACTTGAAACGGCATATCTTTGAATATCATCAACTTCTTGCTTCAAGCATACTATGCGTGTATGTAACCTCGCGTTCACCTGTTCATTCATCCTTCTAGATCATCCATCCTCTAGGCAGAAGAAGGTGGAAGAAGCCGACAATCTGCACCGTTGGTTTGACTTTGGTCCACAGATCCAATATTTTGACCCTGACCAAGAAAGAGACCCAATCAGCCGCGCGTGCATGAACCTAGCTATCTGCAGGCAGACCAGCTGCCGCTTCTGTTTCGTCTTGGAGCCTTACTTTCAGCGCAGTATTCAAAGTCAGGGCGTGCGGGCGCGTTTGCTATATATAGCTGTCAATCTCGATCTGTCCATGTACCGCGCGAGTCCAATCAGACTACTCATAGTGGGAGTAACTTCACTAGTAACTAAGTGTCCAACTCAGCAAATTTGCTTATGTGGCGGTGAATTAATGAGGAGAGAGGGGAATGGAGTAACATAGCTAGTTACTATAACATCACACTTCTCAAGATACAATGAGTCCATAAGCTAATTAATGGGACTGGCGCCAGCCGCGCTCGGACAGTTGCGCAAACGTCGAAAGACGACGCGGACGCGCGTGGGCAGCGGGAGGGCATGCATCGTCGATCGCGGCTTAATTTCCACGGCGGTTCGAAGCTACGTACATCACGCTAAGTACAAAACCCGCATGCGGCAGCCTGCAGTGTGTGTACATGTGCACACACGATCGAACCATTGCAGACGCATTCGTTGCAGAGCATACACGTTACTACTAGAAGCTTTATGGAACCATTACCATGCCATTGAGGGATGGCGAAATGCCGTTTATAAAAGCATATTAAAGATTTGTCTTAATGTAGATGTTTATACATCAAATTTAGATAAAACTGCGACATCCCTTTGTGAAAGGAGGTAGTACGATATTTCACGACCGCTGCAAGCATTGACAATGTGAGATTGGTACAATAACTTGATCTATTTATTTTCACTGTTGCCTTAGTCATCAGAAGATCGTCCACATGTTTTTTTACCACTGATCGTCGTATATCGACATGTTTTACAGCCTTTTCATTCATGGGTAAATTATGACCAGTATAGTTATTAGATTATAATAACTAGGTTATTAGGATTTAGCAATACATGACTTGCGTGATACTATTTCGTGGAATGGTATGGTCTATTTGTAGCTTGGATATAGTTACTCCTGAGTAGCTTCCCTCGTTGGCAAGGGGACGAGAACCTTTGAATTTTTCACTCTTGGGTTGTCAGTCTATTAGAAAAAGATCAAAGAGGTATTTGCATGCACTGAGTTGTTCATGGAAAGAAAATTCACTAATTATTTGAAGCTAACTAGTAGTTGTAGGTGTGTGGACCCATCCAAGCAACAAGCTCATAACTAAGGGACTCTTACCTAGCTACCAGAGACCAATGGCTTCATGTCACTGCGTACCATCCATGTCTTTATAAGGAGCGTAACTTCCCTGAGCAAATGCATAGCTTACTTCCCATTTTACTTCCGTGTCTTCAAATTAGAAAGTCCTAGCTAATATATGCATTGGTGTGGCAATGCATTCAGAGGAAATGAATTTGATCGGTATGGGCATAGAAGGCACCGGGAAGTACCAAGGCCTCGCTAGAATTACATCAAGAACTCCCTGGCTCGTGATGACACCATGACTCTCACTCCTACTCCAGGGTGTCAACTATTCTCCCTATGCGGTAGTTCTTTGCTTATCATCATGTACGCTTGCTACGCCCATATCATAAGAGAAACTCGTGTGCCATCTAGAGTAAGCAACGACCTTGTCGCCATTGTCTTCACTTAAAGAAGTGGATTGCAAAAGATTGGTTCGACGAGCACGAACATAAGAGGGTGAGACAAAGGAACAAACATGGTTGCTCAATGGGTTTGGAGGAGAAACGTAGAGAACTTTGAGATGTACATGAAGATGGATGAATTGATGATGCATCTGGTTGAGAGGCGGAGCTACGTTCAACCACTAATGTCAACCAACGCCGACGATATCTAGAAATAATCAAACAAATGGTCCTTTTACTCACTTAATGACATTGTGAGCCAAAATACTCGATGTTGCAAAACGTATTACATGACCCCAACGATGACTCATTTTCTATCTCCACCCCTCATCTGGTGTGCATGACTCAACTATTAGCTGTGAGTGGTGTGGGCTAGATCAGAGACTTGCTTTTAGCTTTGTTTTTATGACCGACATATAACTAGTGCTGGTACAAAAAAACGAGGATGTTTTTCTATTCTTGTCTGTTTTCATTACTTTCTACTACAGTGAGAACATTTGCAATGCAATTCTTTTTCTTTTATTTTTGGACGTGCAAAATGCTTCTTTGTAATCTCAACTGCTTAATTACAGAGAAAAGTATACGGTGATCACAGCTTTAGGGTGTTTCCATCGCTTCCAAGTTCCAACCCAAAAGTCATTCAAAGGGCCGACGCGAGATGAAGATGATGTTTTGACAGATAGAGAAAGAATGTGGATGAGGAGGCGTGGAATTGGTTGCGCCCTTGTCGAGACTCATCTACCTCGATGATGTCGGGACGGTGATAGGCGGAAGCAGTCGAGGCAAAGGTCAAGACGGCCCACGAAAACAATATATGTCACCGTACTCTGATCCAATTGTGTGCACATCCAAAGTTTTGACCAAAAGTGATGAATATCGGCCACGGCGTGCACGAGCAGATGTGGAGGCTGCCAGCTGCTGCTTTTGGTTTTGGAACATTTTTCATTCGAGGGGTTGTCGTTCTCCTCCTTGATGGTGCATCTAACATGATCGTGCTTGTGATTTTCTACCCCATTTTTTCGTCCGCCCGCTGGGAAGCAGCCGCCCTCGCATAGGCATCAAAAGGTGTGCTTGTTTATTGGCAACACACATGTACTTCTAAATTAGTTATGGGATAACTAGCTTAGAGCATCTAGCATAGCCCCAAACAGGCCAAAACCAAAAAATAATCGCAATTTTAAGGGTTCAGTTCGTAAATTATACCGTAAACAGGCCAAAATCGAAAAATATTTTTCGGTCTGAGACCGAAACCCCTACTCGGCTTGTATTTGTAGGGCCCGACGGAGCGAACCGAACGCAGCCCGAACACAATCCATAGTTTGCGCGCGAGGGAAGTTTCACCTCCTCCCAACCGCCATTGTCGCCGCCGATCTGCGCGCCCTCACCTTCCTCTGCGCCGCCGTCGTCCGATCTCTCCACCATGAGTCTCGAATCGACCCAGCCGGCCGCCATTGCTAGCTCGCAGGCCCCGCCACCCTCTCCCGCGGTCGCCGGAGCTTCCGCCGCTACACCAACCACCCCGGCGACCCCCGCGGACGTCGCTACCATGGTCTCGTCGACGAGCGCGGTGAAGCGACGGCGAGCGGGAACACATGTGGTCTCGCAAGCCGGTGCCGCGGCGGCCAGCGCTGATGTCCCGGCGGTCGCAACGAAGCCGAAGGCATCCCACGTCAGACTGAAGAATTCGGCGCCGAAAAGGACGAAAGTGAAGGCGACGACTAGCCATGGCGCCCCGCCTCTGTTCCCCTCCCCGCCAGCGCCAACGCCGTCTCCACCGGAAGCCACCGTAAATGTCGCCCAGGACGTGCTCGACGACGGGTCAAGAAGTTACAAATTACAACTCTTCCTCGGTTTTCATTGCGAGTAGATATTGAGGCCACGTACTGTTAGGAACAACAA
>NC_061513.1:40632494-40654893 GCF_022539505.1 Lolium rigidum | reverse complement strand
TGATAAACATCGGACGTGCGACCAGGAGGCTTTGCGGGCCGTCGCTCTGAGGGACTGGGGCCAGCCGCAGCCCTAGTTGTTCCCGGCTCTACCGTGTTGACCGTCTCTGCCCGCCAGGGGGTTTCTGACCGTCAACACATGTAAACTCCTAGCTATGAATGATGCACTAGAAAATAACTATGCTTGGCTTGTTCCTGAAAATTTGTTTGATGAGAGTAGCAAGCCCAAGACTAATGAAAAGGGAGACGCTGAAACTTATGTATCCAATATACTATGCATGGTTGAGAAAACTCCAAACCCCGCTGTAGGTGCACCACCCTTCGATGTCACTTGAGTTACACTTTTCGCGCCTAGGCGAAAGCCGTTAAAGAAAAGTGCTTATGGGAGACAACCCATGTTTTTACTCCAGTATTTTTGTTTTATATTTGAGTCTTGGAAGTTGTTTACTACTGTAGCAACCTCTCCTTATCTTAGTTTTATGTTTTGTTGTGCCAAGTAAAGTCTTTGATAGAAAAGTAAGAACTAGATTTGGATTACTGCGCAGTTCCAGATTTCTTTGCTGTCACGAATCTGGGTCTACCTCCTTGTAGGAAGCTCAGAAAATTAAGCCAATTTACGTGCATGATCCTCAGATATGTACGCAACTTTCATTCAATTTAAGCATTTTCATTTGAGCAAGTCTGGTGGCCTAATAAAATCCATCTTTACGGACTGTTCTGTTTTGACAGATTCTGCCTTTTATTTCGCATTGCCTCTTTTGCTATGTTGGATGAATTTCTTTGATCCATTAATGTCCAGTAGCTTTATGCAATGTCCAGAAGTGTTAAGAATGATTGTGTCACATCTGAACATGTGAATTTTTATTATGCACTAACCCTCTAATGAGTTGTTTCGAGTTTGGTGTGGAGGAAGTTTTCAAGGATCAAGAGAGGAGTATGATGCAATATGATCAAGGAGAGTGAAAGCTCTAAGCTTGGGGATGCCCCGGTGGTTCACCCTCGCATATTCTAAGAAGACTCAAGCGTCTAAGCTTGGGGATGCCCAAGGCATCCCCTTCTTCATCGACAACATTATCAGGTTCCTCCCCGAAACTATATTTTTATTCCGTCACATCTTATGTACTTTGCTTGGAGCGTCTGGTTTGTTTTTGTTTTTTGTTTTTGTTTGAATAAAATGGATCCTAGCATTCACTTTATGGGAGAGAGACACGCTCCGCTGTAGCATATGGACAAATATGTCCTTAGGCTCTACTCATAGTATTCATGGCGAAGTTTCTTCTTCGTTAAATTGTTATATGGTTGGAATTGGAAAATGCTACATGTAGTAATTCTAAAATGTCTTGGATAATTTGATACTTGGCAATTGTTGTGCTCATGTTTAAGCTCCTGCATCATATACTTTGCACCCATTAATGAAGAAATACTTAGAGCTTGCTAATTTGGTTTGCATATTTGGTTTCTCTAGAGTCTAGATAATATCTAGTATTGAGTTTTGAACAACAAGGAAGACGGTATAGAGTCTTATAATGTTTACAATATGTCTTTTATGTGAGTTTTGCTGTACCGTTCATCCTTGTGTTTGTTTCAAACAACCTTGCTAGCCTAAACCTTGTATCGAGAGAGAATACTTCTCATGCATCCAAAATACTTGAGCCAACCACTATGTCATTTGTGTCTACCTGTTATCACCATAATTTGACCGAATCAGGAGGTGGGCCGTAAGGGAGATGGGCTTGAAAGATTACACGTGAAGGATCTCTGAAGCGGCCTTGCACGAAGAATTTGGGCTAGATTGCCCGTGTATCTTTTATTATAGTAGATTGTATCGTAGATTGAAAATTAGAGTTTGTCTCGTGCACGGTGGGATTATTCCCACGTTAGAAAGTCCCTCGGACTATAAATATGTATCTAGGGTTTATGGAATAAACAACAACCAACGTTCAACCACAAACAAATCTCGGCGCATCGCCAACTCCTTCGTCTCGAGGGTTTCTACCGTAGCACCATGCTCGCCTAGATCGCATCTTGCGATCTAGGCAAGACAAGCCTGCCCACGTTGTTCATGCGTTGCTCGTACTCGAAGCCTTTTTGATGGCGAGCAACGTAGTTATCTTAGATATGTTAGGGTTAGCATTGTTCTTCATATTACATGCTATCGTAGTGCAACCCTTGCATGTCTAGCCGCCCTTACACCTATCTTAGGTGTAGGGGCGGCACCCCGCTTGATCGTAGTTTAGTAGATCTGATCCGTTACGATTGCTCCTTGTTTCATCAAGGATTAGTTTAACATCTGCAATAGTTAGGCCTTACAAAGGGTTGGAGGATCCAGCAGGCGTGTAGGGTGGCGTTTGCTAGCCCTAGAAATGATGTTCCGGGGATCAACCTCGTGTTGGTTTTTAGGCCCTGTCTAGGATCGGCTTACGGCCACCGTGCGCGAGCGCGAGGCCCAATCGTGAGTAGGATGATCCGATTATGCGGTGAAAACCCTAAATCTTCGTAGATCTCATTAGCTTTACCTTGATCAAGCAGGACCACCATATATTCGGACACCCCGTCCGGATCATGGGTGGATCGGCTCTTTGAGCCGATTCACGGGATAACCTCGAGAGCCGATCGAGGCTCGTATTTAATGTTTACGTGTATGCCATGCAGGAAACTAAGCGAGGCATCATCCACACCTTCCCGACCAGGTATAGGTCAGGTGGCACGCCCTTGTGATAAACATCGGACGTGCGACCGTGGAGGCTTTGCGGGCCGTCGCTCTGAGGGACTGGGGCCAGCCGCATCCCTAGTTGTTCCCGGCTCTACTGTGTTGCCCGTCTCTGCCCGCCAGGGGGTTTCTGACGTCAACACATTCTGGCACGCCCGGTGGGACACCGAGCAAAGGAAAGCCGATGACGAGACATCGGCTGGTACGAACACGATGCTCGTCCTCCCGACGGAGCCTAGTGCTCCAGGATTACACGAGGGAGATTACGAAACCTTCATGGAGCGCTTCGATCTAGCGAGTCGGCCAAGATTATTCTCACCACACGGTCTGCTTGGGTTCAACGGTGATCTAACGAACAGCGGCCACGTCGGCTACACGAATCCCAACGGAGCCGGCGTACGAGTACAGCTCCCTTGGCATAATACAAAGCCGATATCCGCAGTCACCGACGTATTCGGCTCGGGGAGGCATATGATCAGCGAGACACACGCATGGGTAAGAAAATGTCGGGAGCCGATGGAAAATCGGCCGTAAAAAAAATTAGCAAGTACAAATGTAGCAAGTACGTGAAAGACCCACCCAGCTGAAACATCATCCGTCTCTCGAAGGCCCCATTGAAGAAACACGCCGAGGGCGAGAACGGCGTCAACACGGATGCGATCTGCCTCAGCAATCTCAGCCTGGTCATCCTCGTCCTTACCCGTCACCAGCTGATTGCTCAGGGTACGGATTTCAGCCAGATCGGTCTTCAGATCGGCTGTGAGGCCTCTTGCTTCGTCTTGAGAATGGGCAACAAGGGCTTCCTTGTCTTGGATGAGCTGTTTGGTCACCCTTACCCTCTCTTCAAGATTCTCCAGCTCCTTGCGCAGGGTCTCGAGTTCGGCGCGAGTGGCGTAAGTGTCCGTCTTGGCGTCCGAGAGCAGCCTTCTTCTCATTGAGCCGTCGACACTTTTCGGCAATATCGGCTCTCAGCCGGAAGTTGGGAGTGGCGAAGAGTAATCCTTTGGCGAGCCGATTGCACCCTTGACTTGAAGACCGACAAGGTAACAGCGGGCCGAGCTTCACTTGCGGGGTCATAGGGAGATGAGGTCGGATATCCTCGAGGATGCCTTTGGCTTCCTCGGAATTTTCAATCAGAGTCTCGCTGAGGCGTAAAGCAAGTCTTTGAGACGCCGGAGTGGACCACGGACCGTACTAGGGTTCGGCTCTCCACTTGCCTTGGAAGAAGTTGGTTCGATGGATTCTGGGTCGAACGTAAGCAAGCTCGAGAGATCACAACCCTGATAGGGTAAACAAAGTGAGTTTAGCAGGCAATGGGGGAATTGATGGAGCCAAGGAGGGGAGACATACCTCTCCCAAGGAAGGAGGAACAGCCGACGCAGTAACAATCGGCTTTTCTGTGGACTCGGATGGGTCAGCCACTTGGGCAGCCGCTATCGTCGAGGTAGCTAGATCCAGGGTAGCGGACGGCATCGGTACCTCCTCAACGTCTCCGCTAGAAGTTTCTGCGGCCTGCAGGAGGAAGTGATTATCCGATCCGAATGACGACGGGATAGCATGAAGTATGACCAAGAAGATAATTACATTTGAGACCTCCTGGCTTGATGAAGAGGCTCGTGGGTTCTTACGAGCCCTTTTGACGCAGCGGCGCTTCGTGCGTGACCCCGATCCGGTCGGGGCTTGGGGGCAGGGGGTTCAGTTGATCGACCTTTTCTTGGAAGCCGGCGCCGGTGAAGCCGTCCGGCTCGGGTGGTGGACCTCTCGGAATTACCCGAGCTCGAGTCCCCCTGGCTGGTTTCTTCGGCCCCGCTGGAGGTTCCTTCAGTGGAGGCCTGTAGGAAAGAATACAAGCGTGTTGTAAACAAAAATTTGAAAGCGGACAAGCGTCTACAGGGTCTGAACCGACTTACACGCAAGCTTTCTTGGGCCGGAGCTTTACGCTTCAGGGTTTTCCTGGCAGCCACCTTCCTCACCGCCGTCCTCGCCCGAGTCGAGGCTCGGGGGCAGCCGGCCCCGAAGATGCTTTACTCTTGGGAGCCGATTTCGGTGAAATCGGCCGACTTCGCATTATGACTTTCTTCAGGGGTGGCGAGCTCGCGGCGAAGAGGACCACCGGTGCCGGAGGAAGAAATACGAAAGGGGAACCGTCGGCTTGTGTGGGAGCCGGACCATCTTGTTGCTCGCTAGGAGAAAGAGTCGAGTCACGTACGATCACCATAAGGCGCTTACAAGAAATGCTTAAGTGACGGTACCGGTCCGCAGGGGTATCATACTCGGCGTCAAGCTCTTTCAACAACGGTCCTAGGGCCCTCCCCGAAGACGTGGGTCTTCCACATAGACCACCAAGTTTCAAAACCATCGGTAGTGAAGGAGAAACGGAGGTTATGGGGAATTGGGATGGCCAAAGCGTCAAAGAAGGTATAGCACCTTTGGGCAGTGAGGATGTCGGGCGCTCAGCTCTACTTGCCGTCGGTGGTGTAAGAAGAAGTGTGGAGGCACCTGTCCGAGACCAAGCCGTCGAGCTGCTACTATCGGTTGATAACACTCATAACCGGGCTTGACGATCCGGTTCGAGGTACTCATGCCAACAGGGAGGAAGCAAGGACGAATCATGAGGGAGTACAAGTGTCGTAGTGCCAGGCGCCATCGGCAAAGTCATCCAATCTGGAAAGAGACCGGGTTTTCAAAATTTGCCGATTCAAGTATAAGGGTGGAACAGTGGGGTTGTCCAAACCTTGGAAGAAAATCTTAAACCACCCCGTCGCTTCCTTGGGGACCAGCCTCGCTGCCCGGAGACCATACAGGGCTTGGCCGTAGCTGGTGCATCGAATTTCCTTTCCATTTACATCCGGAAAGGTGCAGTGGTCAGCGATGGGAAGTCTCGGGATTTGGTTTTGGAAGTATAGTTGGGCCCACAACTCGAATGAACCACCGAGGGCCGCCAGCTTTAACCGTCTTGCGAGAGAACAGCTTGACGTGACATCAGCTTGAAGGGATCGATAAATCTCTCCAAGAAATAGTTTGCCTAGGCCGAGTTGGGTGCCTTTAGCAAGTTCATAGGCCAGGGAGAGGTAATTCTTGGTGGGAGCAAGTGATGGGCCGCAGAATATGAAGTGCTCCAGCCGGAAATTCAGGAAGGTCGTGTGCTCCCTCTCCGTCACGGGGCCTTTGGTTTTCATATAACGATTGAGATAGGCGCCCAACTGGTACACTCTTTTTAGAGGAGAGAGTGAAAGGGACTTTTGGCAGCTTGAATGCGTAAGGGTCGGGGATGCAATGTCTAGCCTCGTGATCATGGCCACATCCAAGCAGGGTCGGGGTCATAGGGCCATGACCAAACATGAAGCAGTTCAAGTGCATCGTACTGTAAGTAGCCGATGGTTTTCAGGATGTTCTCATTCTTCTCAAGAGGAGATAATGATAATGACAGGGCATCGGCTATCCCTATGGTTTCCCAAGTGGCATAGTGGGATTTTGATACTCTATTGTACCATGCCACCCAACCCTCAGGAGGATTAGGCCAGGCTCGCAGGCAGTCGGCCCAGGAAGTCAGATCTAGGTTCTGGCTCACAAAGGGGATTCTGTTAGCTTCGCACGAAATTAACAGGGCAGGACTCTCAGAAGAACGAGGACCGAGGCACATCGAATTCACGAGAGAAGGATGTGGCAGAAGAATGTCTGAAACCTAAATTAGTAGCGGAGCGAGACATTAATTCAGGTGTTTGCCATTAATCCCATGTCAAGTCGAACGGCGAGAGGAGGTTGACGATTACCTTCAGTCCGGAAGCCGTGGTATCGGTATTGGATGATTCCGCCATGAGATGCGTTGAGGGAGTTGGGGGCGGCGCGGTCGAGATCTGTGTAGGTGGTTGTGGATTGGAACTGCTCGGGCGGCGATTTGGGGATCCGACTTTGCCTTTTCGGATGGAGGTCGCAGGTTACCGTTTGGAAGGGCGGCTAGGTCGACGTTACCAGTGTTTTTATGATAGAGACCGATGCGATGCCATCGGTTCTTTTTTGAAGATTGTGTGACTTTGACTATCGGCAAAACAATTGACTGGAAGCGCTTCTTCATTAACAAAGGAGGGTTTTTAATGAAGAGTCGATTGCTCAAGAAGAGCCGATTGCTCGCATGTTACTGATGCTATGTCACTAAACCTCGCTGCCCTCGTCGTCGGCATCGTAGCTGTCACCAGCGCTGCTTCTGGAGAACTCCTCATCACTGCTGCTCCAGCCTTCGACCGGAGCTTCTTCCTCTCGCGTCGTCATGGTCAGCCTTCACTATCCGCCCGTACACGGAGGCGCTTCGCCGGCGGGTATCCAGTGGAGGAGGAGGAGTCATTCGACACAGTTTAATAAGGAGAAGCCTAATGGGGGATTTAAAGCCATTGCGGTTTCCAAGGAAATGGTGCTAAAATCATCAAGTTTTGCAAAAAGGCGAGGAGACAAGACATCATGGTAAAGGATACTGCAACGGTTCTGCCATGACATGACCCGACGAAAGAAAAGCGTAATGATTTTGGAAATGTCATTTCCAAAACCAGGGGGGCATGTGTTATCACCATAATTTGACCGAATCAGGAGGTGGGCCGTAAGGGAGATGGGCTTGAAAGATTACACGTGAAGGATCTCTGAAGCGGCCTTGCACGAAGAATTTGGGCTAGATTGCCCGTGTATCTTTTATTATAGTAGATTGTATCGTAGATTGAAAATTAGAGTTTGTCTCGTGCACGGTGGGATTATTCCCACGTTAGAAAGTCCCCTGGACTATAAATATGTATCTAGGGTTTATGGAATAAACAACAACCAACGTTCAACCACAAACAAATCTCGGCGCATCGCCAACTCCTTCGTCTCGAGGGTTTCTACCGTAAGCACCATGCCGCCTAGATCGCATCTTGCGATCTAGGCAAGACAAGCCCGCCCACGTTGTTCATGCGTTGCTCGTATCGAAGCCTTTTTGATGGCGAGCAACGTAGTTATCTTAGATATGTTAGGGTTAGCATTGTTCTTCATATTACATGCTATCGTAGTGCAACCCTTGCATGTCTAGCCGCCCTTACACCTATCTTAGGTGTAGGGGCGGCACCCCGCTTGATCGTAGTTTAGTAGATCTGATCCGTTACGATTGCTCCTTGTTTCATCAAGGATTAGTTTAACATCTGCAATAGTTAGGCCTTACAAAGGGTTGGAGGATCCAGCGGCGTGTAGGGTGGCGTTTGCTAGCCCTAGAAAGGATGTTCCGGGATCAACCTCGTGTTGGTTTTTAGGCCCCGTCTAGGATCGGCTTACGGCCACCGTGCGCGAGCGCGAGGCCCAATCGTGAGTAGGATGATCCGATTATGCGGTGAAAACCCTAAATCGTCGTAGATCTCATTAGCTTTACCTTGATCAAGCATGACCACCATATATTCGGACACCCCGTCCGGATCATGGGTGGATCGGCTCTTTGAGCCGATTCACAGGATAACCTGAGAGCCGATCGAGGCTCGTATTTAATGTTTACGTCTATGCCATGCAGGAAACTAAGCGAGGCATCATCCACACCTTCCTGACCAGGTATAGGTCAGGTGGCACGCCCTTGTGATAAACATCGGACGTGCGACCAGGAGGCTTTGCGGGCCGTCGCTCTGAGGGACTGGCCCAGCCGCAGCCCTAGTTGTTCCCGGCTCTACTGTGTTGCCCGTCTCTGCCCGCCAGGGGGTTTCTGACGTCAACACTACCATACCTACCTACTACATGGTATTTATCCGCCATTCCAAAGTAAATTGCTTGAGTGCTACCTTTAAAACTCCATCATTCACCTTTGCAATATATAGCTCATGGGACAAATAGCTTAAAAACTATTGTGGTATTGAATATGTACTTATGCACTTTATCTCTTATTAAGTTGCTTGTTGTGCGATAACCATGCTTCTGGGACGCTCATCAACTATTCTTTGTTGAATATCATGTGAGTTGCTATGCATGTGCGCCTTGTCCGAAGTAAGAGAGATCTACCACCTTTATGGTTGGAGCATGCATATTGTTAGAGAAGAACTTTGGGCCGCTAACTAAAGCCATGATTCATGGTGGAAGTTTCAGCCTTGGACATATATCCTCAATCTCATATGAGAATAATAATTGTTGCCACATGCTTATGCATTAAAGAGGAGTCCATTATCACGTTGTCCATGTTGTCCGTGATGGATGTCTAAGTTGAGAATAATCAAAAGCGAGAAATCCAAAATGCGAGCTTTCTCCTTAGACCTTTGTACAGGCGGCATGGAGGTACCCCATTGTGACACTTGGTTAAAACATGTGCATTACAAAGATCCGGTAGTCCAAGCTAATTAGGACAAGGTGCGGGCACTATTAGTATACTATGCATGAGGCTTGCAACTTGTAAGATATAATGTACATAACTCATATGCTTTATTACTACCGTTGACAAAATTGTTTCATGTTTTCAAAATAAAAGCTCTAGCACAAATATAGCAATCGATGCTTTCCTCTTTGAAGGACCATTCTTTTACTTTTATGTTGAGTCGGTTCACCTATCTCTCTCCACCTCAAGAAGCAAACACTTGTGTGAACTGTGCATTGATTCCTACATACTTGCATATTGTACTTGTTATATTACTCTATGTTGACAATTATCCATGAGATATACATGTTACAAGTTGAAAGCAACCGCTGAAACTTAATCTTCCTTTGTGTTGCTTCAATGCCTTTACTTTGATTTATTGGTTTATGAGTTAACTCTTATGCAAGACTTATTAATACTTGTCTTGAAGTACTATTCATGAAAAGTCTTTGCTTTATGATTCACTTGTTTACTCATGTCATTACCATTGTTTTGATCGCTGCATCCACTACATATGTTTACAAATAGTATGATCAAGGTTATGATGGCATATCACTTCGAAATTATCTTTGTTATCGTTTTACTCGCTCGGGACGAGCAGAACTAAGCTTGGGGATGCTTGATACGCCTCCGACGTATCGATAATTTCTTATGTTCTATGCCATATTATTGATGATACCTACATGTTTTATGCACACTTTATGTCATATTCGTGCATTTTCCGGAACTAACCTATTAACAAGATGGCGAAGTGCCAGCCTCTGTTTTCGCTGTTTTTGGTTTCGAAATCCTAGTAACGAAATATTCTCGGAATTGGACGAAACGAAGACCCAGGGGCCTATTTTGCCACGAACCTTCCAGTAAGACCGAAGAGCATACGAAGTGGGGCCACGAGGTGGCGACACCACATGGCGGCGCGCCAAGGGGGCCCGCGCCGCCCTATGGTGTGGGCCCCTCGTCAGCCCCCGACTCGCCCTTCCGCCTACTTAAAGCCTCCGTCGCGAAACCCCGAGGCGAAAAACCACGATACGGAAAACCTTACCGAGACGCCGCCGCCGATCCCATCTCGGGGATTCCGGAGATCTCCTCCGGCACCTCGCCGAGAGGGGATTCATCTCCTGGAGGACTCTACACCGCCATGGTCGCCTCCGGAGTGATGAGTGAGTAGTTCACCCCTGGACTATGGGTCCATAGCAGTAGCTAGATGGTTGTCTTCTCCTCATTGTGCTCCATTGTTGGATCTTGTGAGCTGCCTAACATGATCAAGATCATCTATTTGTAATACTCTATGTTGTGTTTGTCGGGATCCGATGGATAGAGAATACCATGTTATGTTAATTATCAAGTTATTACATATGTGTTGTTTATGATCTTGCATGCTCTCCGTTACTAGTAGAGGCTCTGGCCAAGTTTTTGCTTTTAACTCCAAGAGGGAGTATTTATGCTCGATAGTGGGTTCATGCCTGCATTGATGATGCATGTAGTTGACACGTCCGTTGGGAACCCCAAGAGGAAGGTGTGATGCGCACAGCGGCAAGTTTCCCTCAGTTAGAAACCAAGGTTTAATCGAACCAGTAGGAGTCAAGAAGCACGTTGAAGGTTGATGGCGGCGGGATGTAGTGCGGCGCAACACCGCAGATTCCGGCGCCAACGTGGAACCTCGCACAACACAACCAAAGTACTTTGCCCCAACGAAACAAAGTGAGGTTGTCAATCTCACCGGCTTGCTGTAACAAAGGATTAACCGTATTGTGTGGAAGATGATTGTTTGCAGAGAAAACAATAAAACAAGTATTGCAAGCAGATTTGTATTTCAAGTATTAAAGAATGGACCGGGTCCACAGCTCACTAGAGGTGTCTCTCCCATAAGATAAAAGCATGTTGGGTGAACAAATTACAGTCGGGCAATTGACAAATAGAGAGGGCATAACAATGCACATACATGACATGATAAGTATAGTGAGATTTAATTGGGCATTACGACAAAGTACATAGACCGCCATCCAACCGCATCTATGCCTAAAAGTCCACCTTCAGGTTATCGTCCGAACCCCTTCCAAGTATTAAGTTGCAAAGCAAATGACAATTGCATTAAGTATGGTGCGTAATGTAATCAACAACTACATCCTCTGGACATAGCGCCAATGTTTTATCCCTAGTGGCAACAAGCACAACACAACCTTAGAACTTTCGTCACTCGTCCCATGTGTCAATGCAGGCATGAACCCACTATCGAGCATAAATACTCCCTCTTGGAGTTAAAAGTAAAAACTTGGCCGGAGCCTCTACTAGAAACGGAGAGCATGCAAGATCATAAACAACACATGTATAATAACTTGATAATTAACATGACATGGTATTCTCTATCCATCGGATCCCGACAAACACAACATATAGAATTACAGTATAGATGATCTTGATCATGTTAGGCAGCTCACAAGATCCAACAATGAAGCACAATGAGGAGAAGACAACCATCTAGCTACCGCTATGGACCCATAGTCCAGGGGTGAACTACTCACTCATCACTCCGGAGGCGACCATGGCGGTGTAGAGTCCTCCGGGAGATGAATCCCCTCTCCGGCAGGGTGCCGGAGGAGATCTCCGAATCCCCCGAGATGGGATCGGCGGCGGCGGCGTCTCAGCAAGGTTTTCCGTATCGTGGTTTTTCGCATCGTGGGTTTCGCGACGGAGGCTTTAAGTAGGCGGAAGGGCAGCAGTCGGGGGCCGGACGAGGGGCCACACCATAGGCGGCGCGGGCCCCCCTGGCCGCGCCGCCTTGTGGTGTCGCCACCTCGTGGCCCCACTTCGTATGTTCTTCGGTCTTCTGGAAGCTCCGTGGAAAAATAGGCCCCTGGGTCTTTGTTTCGTCCAATTCCGAGAATATTTCGTTACTAGGATTTCTGAAACCAAAAACAGCAGAAAACGTGAACCGGCACTTCGGCATCTTGTTAATAGGTTAGTTCCGTAAAATGCACGAATATGACATAAAGTGTGCATAAAACATGTAGGTATCATCAATAATATGGCATAGAACATAAGAAATTATCGATACGTCGTGAGACGTATCAAGCATCCCCAAGCTTAGTTCTCGCTCGTCCCGAGCGGTAAAACGATAACAAAGATAATTTCTAAGTGATATGCCATCATAACCTTGATCATACTATTTGTAAACATATGTAGTGAATGCAGCGATCAAAACAATGGTAATGACATGAGTAAACAAGTGAATCATAAAGCAAAGACTTTTCATGAATAGTACTTCAAGACAAGTATTAATAAGTCTTGCATAAGAGTTAACTCATAAAGCAATAAATCAAAGTAAAGGTATTGAAGCAACACAAAGGAAGATTAAGTTTCAGCGGTTGCTTTCAACTTGTAACATGTATATCTCATGGATAATTGTCAACATAGAGTAATATAACAAGTACAATATGCAAGTATGTAGGAATCAATGCACAGTTCACACAAGTGTTTGCTTCTTGAGGTGGAGAGAGATAGGTGAACTGACTCAACATAAAAGTAAAAAGAATGGTCCTTCAAAGAGGAAAGCATCGATTGCTATATTTGTGCTAGAGCTTTTATTTTGAAAACATGAAACAATTTTATCAACGGTAGTAATAAAGCATATGAGTTATGTACATTATATCTTACAAGTTGCAAGTCTCATGCATAGTATACTAATAGTGCCCGCACCTTGTCCTAATTAACTTGGACTACCGGATCTTTGCAATGCACATGTTTTAACCAAGTGTCACAATGGGGTACCTCCATGCCGCCTGTAGAAAGGTCTAAGGAGAAAGCTCGCATTTTGGATTTCTCGCTTTTGATTATTCTCAACTTAGACATCCATACCGGGACAACATGGACAACAGATAATGGACTCCTCTTTAATGCATAAGCATGTGGCAACAATTATTATTCTCATATGAGATTGAGGATATATGTCCAAACTGAAACTTCCACCATGAATCATGGCTTTAGTTAGCGGCCCAAAGTTCTTCTCTAACAATATGCATGCTCCAACCATGAAGGTGGTAGATCTCTCTTGCTTCGTGACAAGACGGACATGCATAGCAACTCACATGATATCCAACAAAGAATAGTTGATGGCGTCCCCGTAAACATGGTTATCGCTCAACAAGCAACTTAATAAGAGATAAAGTGCATAAGTACATATTCAATACCACAATAGTTTTTAAGCTATTTGTCCCATGAGCTATATATTGCAAAGGTGAATGATGGAATTTTAAAGGTAGCACTCAAGCAATTTACTTTGGAATGGCGGATAAATACCATGTAGTAGGTAGGTATGGTGGACACAAATGGCATAGTGGTTGGCTCAAGTATTTTGGATGCATGAGAAGTATTCCCTCTCGATACAAGGTTTAGGCTAGCAAGGTTATTTGAAACAAACACAAGGATGAACGGTACAGCAAAACTCACATAAAAGACATATGGTAAACATTATAAGACTCCATACCGTCTTCCTTGTTGTTCAAAACTCAATACTAGATGTTATCTAGACTCTAGAGAAACCAAATATGCAAACCAAATTAGCAAGCTCTAAGTATTTCTTCATTAATGGGTGCAAAGTATATGATGCAAGAGCTTAAACATGAGCACAACAATTGCCAAGTATCAAATTATCCAAGACATTTTAGAGTTACTACATGTAGCATTTTCCAATTCCAACCATATAACAATTTAACGAAGATGAAACTTCGCCATGAATACTATGAGTAGAGCCTAAGGACATATTTGTCCATATGCTACAGCGGAGCGTGTCTCTCTCCCATAAAGTGAATGCTAGGATCCATTTTATTCAAACAAAACAAAAACAAAAACAAACCGACGCTCCAAGCAAAGTGCATAAGATGTGACGGAATAAAAATATAGTTTCAGTGGGAGGAACCCGATAATGTTGTCGATGAAGAAGGGGATGCCTTGGGCATCCCCAAGCTTAGACGCTTGAGTCTTCTTAGAATATGCAGGGGTGAACCACCGGGCATCCCCAAGCTTAGAGCTTTCACTCTCCTTGATCATATTGCATCATACTCCTCTCTTGATCCTTGAAAACTTCCTCCACACCAAACTCGAAACAACTCATTAGAGGGTTAGTGCATAATAAAATTCACATGTTCAGAGGTGACACAATCATTCTTAACACTTCTGGACATTGCATAAAGCTACTGGACATTAGTGGATCAAAGAAATTCATCCAACATAGCAAAAGAGGCAATGCGAAATAAAAGACAGAATCTGTCAAAACAGAACAGTCCGTAAAGATGGATTTTATTAGGCCACCAGACTTGCTCAAACGAAAATGCTCAAATTGAATGAAAGTTGCGTACATATCTGAGGATCATGCTCGTAAATTGGCGTAATTTTCTGAGCTACCTACAGGGAGATAGACCCAGATTCGTGACAGCAAAGAAATCTGGAACTGCGCAGTAATCCAAATCTAGTACTTACTTTTCTATCAAAGACTTTACTTGGCACAACAAAACATAAAACTAAGATAAGGAGAGGTTGCTACAGTAGTAAACAACTTCCAAGACACAAATATAAAACAAAAATACTCGTAGTAAAAACATGGGTTGTCTCCCATAAGCGCTTTTCTTTAACGCCTTTCAGCCTAGGCGCAGAAAGTGTAACTCAAGTAACATCGAGAGATGAAGCATCAACATCATAATTTGTTCTAATAATAGAATCATAAGGTAACTTCATTCTCTTTCTAGGGAAGTGTTCCATACCTTTCTTGAGAGGAAATTGATATTTAATATTACCTTCCTTCATATCAATAGTAGCACCAACGGTTCAAGAAAAGGTCTTCCCAATATAATGGGGCAAGATGCATTGCATTCAATATCCAAGACAACAAAATCAACGGGGACAAGGTTATTGTTAACCATAATATGAACATTATCAACTTTCCCCAAAGGTTTCTTTTTAGCATTATCAGCGAGATTAACATCCAAATAACAGTTTTTCAATGGTGGCAAGTCAAGCATATCATAGACTTTTTAGGCATAACGTAAATACTTGCACCAAGATCACATAAGGCATTACAATCAAAATCTTTGACTCTCATTTTAATGATGGGCTCCCAACCATCCTCTAGCTTTCTAGGAATAGAAGTTTCAAGTTTTAGTTTCTCTTCTCTAGCTTTTATGAGAGCATTTGTAATATGTTTTGTGAAAGCCAAGTTTATAGCACTAGCATTGGGACTTTTAGCAAGTTTTTGTAAGAACTTTATAACTTCAGAGATGTGGCAATCATCAAAATCTAAATCATTACAATCTAAAGCAATGGGATTATCATCCCCAAGGTTGGAAAAAATTTCAGCAGCTTTATCACAAGCAGCTTCAGCAGCTTTAGCAGCTTGTGTAATTTTGCGCGCTTTGCACTAGGAGTAGAAGCATTGCTAACACCAATTATTTTACCATTGATAGTAGGAGGTGCAGCAACATATGAATCATTAGCATTGCTAGTGGTGGTAATAGTCCAAACTTTAGCTACATTTTCCTTTTTAGCTAGTTTTTCATTTTCTTCTCTATCCCACCTAGCACGCAGTTCAGCCATTAATCTTATATTCTCATTAATTCTAACTTGGATGGCATTTGCTGTAGTAACAATTTTATTTTCAATATCCCTATTAGGCATAACTTTCGATTTCAAAAGATCAACATCGAGGCAAGACTATCAACTCTAGAAACAAGAATATCAATTTTATTGAGCTTTTCCTCAACAGATTTGTTAAAAGCAGCTTTGTGTACTAATAAATTCTTTAAGCATGGCTTCAAGTCCAGGGGGTGTATTCCTATTATTGTTGTAAGAATTCCCATAAGAATTAGCATAACCGTTACCATTATTATAAGGATATGGCCTATAGTTATTACTAGAATTGTTCCGATAAGCATTGTTGTTGAAATTATTATTTTTAATGAAGTTTACATCAACATGTTCTTCTTGGGCAACTAATGAAGCTAATGGAACATTATTAGGATCAACATTAGTCCTATCATTCGCAAGCATAGACATAATAGCATCAACCTTATCATTCAAGGAAGAGGATTCTTCAACGTAATTTACCTTCTTACCTTGTGGAGCTCTTTCCGTGTGCCATTCAGAGTAATTAACCATCATATTATCAAGGAGCTTTGTTGCTTCACCAAGAGTGATGGACATAAAGGTACCTCCAGCAGCTGAATCCAATAAATTCCGCGAAGAAAAATTTAGTCCTGCATAGAAGGTTTGGATGATCATCCAAGTAGTCATCCATGGGTTGGGCAATTTTTAACCAGAGATTTCATTCTTTCCCAAGCTTGAGCAACATGTTCATTATCCAATTGTTTAAAATTCATTATGCTACTCCTCAAAGATATAATTTTAGCAGGGGGATAATATCTACCAATAAAAGCATCCTTGCATTTAGTCCATGAATCAATACTATTCTTAGGCAGAGATAGCAACCAATCTTTAGCTCTTCCTCTTAATGAGAAAGGGAACAATTTTAATTTTATAATATCACCATCTACATCTTTATATTTTTGCATTTCACATAGTTCAACAAAATTATTGAGATGGGCAGCAGATCATCGTAACTAACACTCGGAAAATTGCTCTCTCATGACAAGATTAAGTAAAGCAGGTTTAATTTCAAAGAATTCTGCTGTAGTAGCAGGTGGAGCAATAGGTGTGCATAGGAAATCATTATTATTTGTGCTAGTGAAGTCACACAACTTAGTATTTTCAGGGGTAGCCATTTTAGCAGTAGTAAATAAAGCAAACTAGATAAAGTAAATGCAAGTAAACTAATTTTTTTTGTGTTTTTGATATAGCAAACAAGACAGTAAATAAAGTAAAGCTAGCAACTAATTTTTTTGTGTTTTGATATAAGTGCAGCAAACAAAGTAGTAAATAAAATAAAGCAAGACAAAAACAAAGTAAAGAGATTGAGAAGTGGAGACTCCCTTGCAGCCGTGTCTTGATCTCCCCGCAACGGCGCCGTAAATTTGCTTGATGCGTGTAGTTGACACGTCCGTTGGGAACCCCAAGAGGAAGGTGTGATGCGCACAGCGGCAAGTTTCCTCGCTAAGAAACCAAGGTTTAATCGAACCAGGAGGAGTCAAGAAGCACGTTGAAGGTTGATGGCGGCGGGATGTAGTGCGGCGCAACACCAGAGATTCCGGCGCCAACGTGGAACCCGCACAACACAACCAAAGTACTTTGCCCCAACGAAACAAGTGAGGTTGTCAATCTCACCGGCTTGCTGTAACAAAGGATTAACCGTATTGTGTGGAAGATGATTGTTTGCACAGACAACAGTAAACACAAGTATTGCACCAGATTTGTATTCCAAGATTAAAGAATGGACCTGGGTCCACAGCTCACTAGAGGTGTCTCTCCCATAAGATAAAAGCATGTTGGGTGAACAAATTACAGTCGGGCAATTGACAAATAGAGAGGGCATAACAATGCACATACATGACATGATAAGTATAGTGAGATTTAATTGGGCATTACGACAAAGTACATAGACCGCCATCCAACCGCATCTATGCCTAAAAAGTCCACCTTCAGTGTTATCGTCCGAACCCCTTCCAAGTATTAAGTTGCAAAGCAACAGACAATTGCATTAAGTATGGTGCGTAATGTAATCAACAACTACATCCTCTGGACATAGCGCCAATGTTTTATCCCTAGTGGCAACAAGACAACACAACCTTAGAACTTTCCATCACCGTCCCGGTGTCAATGCGGCATGAACCCACTATCGAGCATAAATACTCCCTCTTGGAGTTAAAAGTAAAAACTTGGCCAGAGCCTCTACTAGAAACGGAGAGCATGCAAGATCATAAACAACACATGTATAATAACTTGATAATTAACATGACATGGTATTCTCTATCCATCGGATCCCGACAAACACAACATATAGAATTACAGATAGATGATCTTGATCATGTTAGGTAGCTCACAAGATCCAACAATGAAGCACAATGAGGAGAAGACAACCATCTAGCTACCGCTATGGACCCATAGTCCAGGGGTGAACTACTCACTCATCACTCCGGAGGCGACCATGGCGGTGTAGAGTCCTCCGGGAGATGAATCCCCTCTCCGGCAGGGTGCCGGAGGAGATCTCCGTAATCCCCCGAGATGGGATCGGCGGCGGCGGCGTCTCGCAAGGTTTTCCGTATCGTGGTTTTTCGCATCGGGGTTTCGCGACGGAGGCTTTAAGTAGGCGGAAGGGCGAGTCGGGGGCCGACGAGGGGGCCACACCATAGGCGGCGCGGGCCCCCCGGGCCGCGCCGCCTTGTGGTGTCGCCACCTCGTGGCCCCACTTCGTATGTTCTTCGGTCTTCCGGAAGCTCCGTGGAAAAATAGGCCCCTGGGTCTTTGTTTCGTCCAATTCCGAGAATATTTCGTTACTAGGATTTCTGAAACCAAAAACAGCGTAAAACAGAACCGGCACTTCGGCATCTTGTTAATAGGTTAGTTCCAGAAAATGCACGAATATGACATAAAGTGTGCATAAAACATGTAGGTATCATCAATAATATGGCATAGAACATAAGAAATTATCGATACGTCGGAGACGTATCAATTGACACCTGGGACAGTGATAGAAAGTTCTAAGGTTGTGTTGTGCTGTTGCCACTAGGGATAAAACATTGGCGCTATGTCCGAGGATGTAGTTGTTGATTACATTACGCACCATACTTAATGCAATTGTCTCGTTGCTTTGCAACTTAATACTGGAAGGGGTTCGGACGATAACCTTGAAGGTGGACTTTTTAGGCATAGATGCGGTTGGATGGCGGTCTATGTACTTTGTCGTAATGCCCAATTAAATCTCACTATACTTATCATGTCATGTATGTGCATTGTTATGCCCTCTCTATTTGTCAATTGCTCCGATCGTAATTTGTTCACCCAACATGCCTTTATCTTATGGGAGAGACACCTCTAGTGAATCGTGGACCCCGGTCCATTCTTTTAATACCGAAATAGAAATCTGCTTGCAATACTTGTTTCTATTGTTTTCTCTGCAAACAATCATCTTCCACACAATTCGGTTAATCCTTTGTTACAGCAAGCCGGTGAGATTGACAACCTCATCTGTTTCGTTGGGGCAAAGTACTTTGGTTGTGTTGTGCAGGTTCCACGTTGGCGCCGGAATCTCCGGTGTTGCGCCGCACTACATCCCGCCGCCATCAACCTTCAACGTGCTTCTTGACTCCTACTGGTTCGATTAAACCTTGGTTTCTTACTGAGGGAAACTTGCCGCTGTGCGCATCACACCTTCCTCTTGGGGTTCCCAACGGACGTGTCAACTACACGCATCAACGTGCACTAATGTTTCCGCTTAATACAGTTATAGCTTGACATAAAACTTATTATGAACAATATAGAAGTGACAATAAAACTATATTTATTTATTTTCCGCTAGGGAACAAATCCAACACTTGGTAATTAACCAGATAGAAACCTTTAACATACGATTTTATCATCATATACCAATAATTAGAAGTGCGATCCTCAAACATGACATGATTCCCCACTTTAGGGCCTTTGAGTAATCGAGGACCATAGAGCCTGGCTTACTCAGTGGAACATAAAACAACCCTACCTTCACACACGTTTCCTATATAATACCCCACGAACCCACTATCCATGTTGCCGCACTCTCCTTTCTCCTATCCAAACCCTAGTTCTCAGGCCCTCCGCTTTGACCACTAGATGTCATGCCCTCCTCTGCCTAGTTTGACCACTAGATCTCAGGCACCCCTCTATCCACTTTGAACCCTAGATATACATGGCTCCTCTCCCATTCCTGGTACAGATATGTCCAAGCGGTGCTCGTACTGTCATGTCGCTCAATTTGGGAGGCCTCCACCGCTCAGGTACATTATCGTTATCCATCACGTTTTGTTTTGTTTCTTTATTCATGTTTTAATCACGCTTATCTTTCTTCCATATCAACCTCAACAAGGACAACAAGATGAACCCCCGCATGAAGGATGGCAGGCCAAACCTTGTACGAAGGACCACCATCCGGTCGTTGGTGATGTCATCAACGCATGTCAAGTTGAGAATGGAAGGCATAACCGCCTCATGAATAATGGCGACAAGTTGTTGGCAAGCTAGGTCGTTGGCGAGGTCATCGCCGTATGGAATCTTGAAGATGGCAAAAACTAGAATACAAACTAAGGGATTATTCCTAAAATAGGATGTAGTAGATTGTTAAGTTGTCGCATATTCTATTCATTTCCATGAAATCAATAGCTTGGCCACCTATCAACGAGCATGCTAGATGTTTTGCAGCATCCTGTAATGAGTTTTAGGTGTTAATTAAATGTATTATCTTCTATTAATTAAATGAAAATTGTGATCTGAATGGAATGGAGAAAATAATTTATTAACAATAATTACAATTATTTTCATCACATTAAACAATTGTTTACTTCCCCGTGTGCCCTGCTGAAACAAAGTTGTAAGCCTATGGCCTTTTTCCTCTAAAAAAAGAAAATAATATCAAGGTGAACAATACCAATTGCACACAAGATGAAAGTATATTTAATGATGATTCTAATAATAGTGATTTAATTTTATAAATGTTGATATATTTCGTATAATAGTTGGCCAAACTTTGAAAAGTTTCATTTTAACTAAAAAAACTACAGCGAGTATTGTGTTATGGTTTACTAGATTCGGGCTATCATGTCCTTTTTTTCTTTCGAATTACAGGTCCAACTATACGTATTTATTTTGCTTCGAGCCGAATCCATTTATATTCGACGCAATCCTACACCACCTGGGTACCTCACGGGTGAAACGTTTTGTGCTGGCTCTGACCGTGACCACTCTCTCGGTCTCCGTCTCCCCTGCCCGAAACGAAACCCCAAACCCTACCTCTCATTTCCTCTCCCTGCGGCTGGCGGCGCGGCAAAACTAGGGCACCGGCGGCGGCTTGACCTAGAGCAGCGGCGGCGGCTGGACATCGGCGGCGCGACAGGTAGGATCAACCTGTCACACCCCTTTCCCCCTCAGTCTCTACCTGCGCGCTATTCCTCTCTCCTCTGCCGTCTCTCTGGAACGGCGCGCGGCGGCGGCGGATGAAAAACTCTCTCTCGTTCACTGCTTGCTCTGACCCTTTTTCTGCATCAGGCACGGCGCCGGCGACCAGTAGCTTCACAGCAGGGCCTTTCTTCTTCGACCTGGTTTTCCTCCAAAAAAAACTGAGGTGATTCCCCTCCCTACCCCCACATAAATAATAATATGTTCAGTGATTACCCCCTAAACGGCAAGCATAGGCCATACGATTTGGTTGTTGATTTCTCCCCAGATTCCTAATATTTGGAGAGAGTATGTGCTTGTTGACTTGTGCTTGTTCAATCCTTCTATACATTGGCCAAGTGATGAGAGGGATATGATGACCATGGAGTAGTTTGGGTCATAAAATAGGGAAGAATGACGCAACTTCTTAACATGCTTTGACTTCAGAGAGCAGCTTCCTTCCGATGTTGTAATCTCTTTGGGGACCGTAAATTGCTCGGAGACACGATACACAGGTCTTTCAATAAGTAATTAACTATGTTTTTAACACAACAACCTTAGGAATAGCCGGATAGGTTCGTCAGTGGCATGGTACGTTCGATGAAGTCGTTAGCCGTTATTTCAAGAGTCTTCCATGCCATTGGTGAGCTACTGGATGACCTTATCAGTAAGTCTTCATTGCAGACCCCTACCAAATAGTCTACCGCCATAAGTCTCTCCTAATTAGGTGGTTAATCTCCTACTAGTCTGCAACCATGCCCTGCATCTGCATCTGTGCCATCAATGGTTCGATCCCAACTGCCGACGCAACACTGCCGCTCTCCAAAACCCCCGGTTCTCACGCACGTTGCTGCCATTGCTGTTCCCATTCTTCCTTGTCGGGATGTCACATTGCTGTCTCCACCCTGTTTGCAGTCTTTAGTAATTGGTTTTGAGGTATGAGGTTGTTTTATCCAGGGACTAGTTAAATCCCACCGACCTTTCACAATTTTTGGGTGTATAGTTGCATGGCTGGGATACCCTCTAAATCCACCCCTGAGTTTGGTACACACTTCTAGTCTTAATCTTGGTGTAGGCATTGTCGAAAAATTAGCTTTCTGGGAGTATCATAGAGTCGGACTGAGATGATTTTCTTGGTTCATGCAACCAGACCTTTCATTGTTATGTTTAGAGTATATTGGATTTGTGGTCCTTTTTTGCTTATTCTGCACAGAGGCGTCAGGCTTGGGTTACATACTTTCTAGAAGCTGCATTTGGATTTGCGGTTTGTATTGGTTT
>NC_061513.1:40612988-40632394 GCF_022539505.1 Lolium rigidum | reverse complement strand
TGATCGCGGCCCACCTCTGACTCGGTCAAATTCTGGTGATAACAACATGGTATTGGTGCTTTGATCTCCCCACCATCATTAGCATTATTAGTGTACCTTATCCTATCCATATCCATTTTTTCAAGGAGACCAACAAAATTAGTATGAGAACCAAGCATATTAAATTTAGCGAAGACCTTTCTAGCCTCTCTTGCTAGACCACCAAATTCTCTAAGAAGGGTGTCTAAAACAAAATCTTTCTTTTCCCCCTCTTCCATATCACCAAGTGTAAGAAACATGTGTTGGATTATAGGATTGAGATTAACAAATTTAGTTTCCAACAAGCGAACTAAAGCGACGAGCAGCAATTTCATAAGTAGGAGCAAGTTCTACCAAGTGTCTATCTTCAAAATCTTCAACGGTACTAACATGGGTGAAAAATTCTTCTATATTGTTCCTCCCAATTATAGACCCTTGCCCTACCGGTATGTTTTTTGTGGTAAAATTAAAAGGAAACATGATGAATCAAGTAAAGTAAATGCAAGTAACTAATTTTTTTGTGTTTTTGATATAGCAAACAAGAAAGTAAATAAAGTAAAACTAGCAACTAATTTTTTTGTGTTTTCATATAATGCAGCAAACAAAGTAATAAATAAAATAAAGCAAGACAAAAACAAAGTAAAGAGGTTGAGAAGTGGAGACTCCCCTTGCAGCGTGTCTTGATCTCACCGCAACGGCGCCGTAAATTTGCTTGATGCGTGTAGTTGACACGTCCGTTGGGAACCCCAAGAGGAAGGTGTGATGCGCACAGCGACAAGTTTCCCTCGATAGAAACCAAGGTTTAATCGAACCGGTAGGAGTCAAGAAGCACGTTGAAGGTTGATGGCGGCGGGATGTAGTGCGGCGCAACACCGGAGATTCCGGCGCCAACGTGGAACCTGCACAACACAACCAAAGTACTTTGCCCCAACGAAACGAGTGAGGTTGTCAATCTCACCGGCTTGCTGTAACAAAGGATTAACCGAATTGTGTGGAAGATGATTGTTTGCGGAGAAAACGGTAAAACAAGTATTGCAGCAGATTTGTATTTCGATATTAAAAGAATGGACCGGGGTCCACGAGTTCACTAGAGGTGTCTCTCCCATAAGATAAAGGCATGTTGGGTGAACAAATTACGGTCGGGCAATTGACAAATAGAGAGGGCATAACAATGCACATACATGGCATGATAAGTATAGTGAGATTTAATTGGGCATTACGACAAAGTACATAGACCGCCATCCAACTGCATCTATGCCTAAAAGTCCACCTTCGAGGTTATCGTCCGAACCCTTCCGGTATTAAGTTGCAAAGCAACGAGACAATTGCATTAAGTATGGTGCGTAATGTAATCAACAACTATATCCTCGGACATAGCGCCAATGTTTTATCCCTAGTGGCAACGGCACAACACAACCTTAGAACTTTCTCATCACTGTCCCGGTGTCAATGCAGGCATGAACCCACTATCGAGCATAAATACTCCCTCTTGGAGTTAAAAGCAAAAACTTGGCCGAGCCTCTACTAGTAACGGAGAGCATGCAAGATCATAAACAACACATATGTAATAACTTGATAATTAACATAACATGGTATTCTCTATCCATCGGATCCCGACAAACACAACATAGAGTATTACAAATAGATGATCTTGATCATGTTAGGCAGCTCACAAGATCCAACAATGGAGCACAATGAGGAGAAGACAACCATCTAGCTACTGCTATGGACCCATAGTCTAGGGGTGAACTACTCACTCATCACTCCGGAGGCGACCATGGCGGTGTAGAGTCCTCCGGGAGATGAATCCCCTCTCCGGCAGGGTGCCGGAGGAGATCTCCAGAATCCCCCGAGATGGGATCGGCGGCGGCGGCGTCTCGGTAAGGTTTTCCGTATCGTGGTTTTTCGCCTCGGGGGTTTCGCGACGGAGGCTTTAAGTAGGCGGAAGGGCGAGTCGGGGGCACGACGAGGGCCCACACCATAGGGCGGCGCGGGCCCCCTTGGCCGCGCCGCCATGTGGTGTCGCCACCTCGTGGCCCCACTTCGTATGCTCTTCGGTCTTCCGGAAGGTTCGTGGCAAAATAGGCCCACGGGTCTTCGTTTCGTCCAATTCCGAGAATATTTCGTTACTAGGATTTACGAAACCAAAAACAGCGGAAAACAGGAACTAGCACTTCGGCATCTTGTTAATAGGTTAGTTCCAGAAAATGCACGAATATGACATAAAGTGTGCATAAAACATGTAGGTATCATCAATAATATGGCATAGAACATAAGAAATTATCGATACGTCGGAGACGTATCACACGTCAGGCATTGAACAAAAATCTTGACCCTAGTAAAATAGTCCATTAATAAATAAGATGATCAAGGTTTCTTGATCATGGACGCCAACGCCATTAATAATGGAATGATCTTGTTGGATGAATGACATGGTGGACACACACTCGTATAAGGTATTGCAATGTGATCATATCACAAAAGTTCAGCATTGCAATACTATTAATGAAATATTGTAACCTAATCCTTAGACCGCGGGACGATGTTAGAATCACTGTCACCGGCGGCTGATTTAACATCATCAATCGCTACTCCGTAATAGGGTGGTCATAAAGGTGTTGCTCAGCCATTCCAATGGGATGGATTGAGGCGCATGTGCCAATAGCAGGATTTATACATCTGCGTGTACGAAAAGATATCATGGGCCCACTCGGTGATATTATATCAACAACATTTGAGCATGTGATTAGGTCACGAGGATATGATATCACGAGAACAAGTTGAACATGTTTGTCGGCAAATGGACCGAACAAGGTATACCAGATACTCAAGATCAAGTCTTGGGAAAACTAGGATTCAACGTTGAGGTTCAAGTGACAAAGATAAATTCGTGGAGTGCGTGTGGACTGCTATGGTGTTCCAGAACGCCTGGTGGTCATTGATCGGAGAGATGTCTCAGCAAGGTTTTAAATAGCGCACAATTTCGCCGGTTTTAGCGCGCAATAGCAGATTTGGACCCCCCATGCAGAAAATGGTCGTTACGGTGCTAAACACAAAATAACACGCTAAATCGTGCTAAATCGCGCTAAAACACATAACACGTAGCGGCGCTAAAACCATGCCGCAGGCAAATCACCCACCAGGTTAGAGCTGACTAGAACCTCCTCCTCATCCTGATTTGTTGATGCGTAGATGTATTGAACTATTGATGTGTAGATGACTAGATTGGTAGTGTACAAGCTATCCTCCGATTTGTAGATGAAGACATGCATTCTTCTTCCGATTCTGAATGAGTGCTTTCACCTCTGTTGTTGCCTCCTTAGCTCTTAAATTATAATGTTAATGTCTTAGAAAATGTTGTCTTTAATTTGGTCCTGGGAATATACTTTGAACGATTTGGTTATGCAATTAGTCTCCTGGAAAAGATTTTAGTTGCTGCAATCCTTACCATTTGCATGTTTTTTTGCAAAACGCTATTTTATATATAGCGCGATATAACGCGCTATAACTCGTGCATAGCGTTTGGAGAAGGTCCTCGCTAAATGAAATAGCGCGCTATTTAAAACCTTGTGTCTCAGTCATGTCTACACATTCCTGAACCCGTAGGGTGGCACTCTTAAGGGTATATGAAACTTCAAGATAGATTCGGTATTGTTAGGGAATAGAAAGAGAACTCCGGAATTGTTCCAGAGAGGTATCATAATAAGTTCCGATGTCAATTAATTATTCAGAAACTTAATAATATGTTTATTATTTAATTAATTGAATTAAATAATTAAATATAAGAAAAGTGATACCCCTAATTGGGCCACCATTTGGCTGCCCAAGAAGGTGGCGTTTGGAACCCTAGGGGAAGGGTGGGTCGGCGGCCCAAGGTGGGCCAGCCGCCCCAAAAGCTAACCCTAAGGAGGGCCGGCGGCCAGCCCCACCTCCTCTACCATTCCCCTATATATAAAGAGACCCATTGGGCTCTCCTCATTCATCCCATTGAGTTCTCTCTCCCTCTCCTAAAATATAATCAGTATTTCGACTTGTACCATCCTAAATCAAATTTAAATTTGACTTACTCAAGAAATATTTATGACAGTGATTCACTTTCTTTTCATTAGATCTATCCTAAAATATAATTTCTTACTGAAAGTATCTAATGATGTATAAGCACATTTGCATAAACTTGGTCAAACTTTTATTTTCTTGGTACGAAACTAGAACTTCAAGTTTATTTAGAATGGAAGAAGTAATATAAAGGTCAGCTTAATTCCTGCACGAACATGGGACAGTAACCAAGTTCTAAACAGGCCTACAGAACCTCAAGGGAACTCAGTTTATCGAACTCCAAAGAGTGTTCTTGGCATGTTGGTATGGATGGCAACCTCTATCTCTAAGTTACAGCGTCGGTTTGGTGCATTGTGGGATGAACCATTACAACGGAACCGAATCTCCATTTGCTAACCTATATAGCTTAGAAGAGTATTACACAAGAAATACGAAATCTCTTTGGCTACTCAAAGAGCAAAACCGTGACTGAAGCTGCCCCAAATGACCAACTATATAGCACCATGTCGTCAGTTATGCACCTGCATCATCCTCTCTCACCAAGCATAGATTCTTCAGGGTAGCGAACATACAAAAATAAATGCAAAAGCAGAGCAACATTTCTGAAAAACTCCAGACGACATGGATCAAAACGTATATGAACATGCGACATGGATCAAAAACAGACTTTAACACAGTTCAACCCACGGCCCAATCGCACACAGAAAGATCATGAGTATTACTATTTCTGCAGATCAAGACAGATACAGGCACGATTAAGAGTGATGCGTCAACATTACTATTTCTTCAGATCGGGAAAGCAGTGTTGTTGCCAGAACCAGCACACTTCTTACAATAGGACCAACTCCAGAAAAACTACGAACAGCTAAACTACATGGTACAACTGAAACCTGAACCCGACAGTGAACCCAGACGAAATTGGGGGAATCTAGGAGAAACCAAGACCAGTCTAGGCAGAGGTGAAACTTGGTCAAACTTAATTTTTTCTTTGACTTGGTACGAAACTTGAACTTCAACTTTATTTTAGAATGGAGGAAGTAATATAAAGGTCAGCTTAATTCCTGCAAGAACAGCGGACAGTAACCAAGTTCTTAACAGGTCTACAGAACCTCAAGGGAACTCAGTTTATAGAACTCCAAAGAGTGCTCTTGGCATGTTGGCATGGATGGCAACCACTATCTCTAAAATTAAACATCAAAAGTTACAGCGTTGATTTGGTGCATTGTGGGATGAACCATTATAACGGAACCAAATCTCCATTTGCTAACCTATATAGCTTAGCAGATTATTACACAAGAAATACGAAATCTCTTTGGCTACTCAAAGAGCAAAATCGCGACTGAAGCTGCCCCAAATGACGGACTATATAGCACCATGTCGTCAGTTATGCACTGCAAATGCAAAAGCATACCAACATTTCTGAAAAACTGGAGACGACATGGATCAAAAAGAGACTTAACACAGTTCAACCCACGACCCAATCGCACACAGAAACATCATGAGTATTACTATTTCTGCAGATCAAGAGAGATACAGGCATGATTCAGAGTGATGCGCCAACATTACTATTTCTTCAGATCGGAAAAACAGTGGTGTTGCCACAACGAGCACACTTACAATACGACCAAATCCAGAAAAAAAACTACGAACAGCTAACTACACGGTACAACTGAAACCGACAGTGAACCCATCAGACGAAACCGGGGACTCTAGGAGTAACCAAGACCAGTCTAGGCGGAGGTGAACTTGGTGACGGCCTTGGTGCCCTCAGAGACGGCGTGCTTGGCGAGCTCGCCGGGGAGGACGAGGCGCACCGAGGTCTGGATCTCCCTGGAGGTGATGGTGGGCTTCTTGTTGTACCGCGCCAGCTTGGCGGACTCGCCGGCGAGCTTCTCAAATATGTCGTTGATGAAGGAGTTCATGATGGACATGGCCTTGGAGGAGATGCCGATGTCGGGGTGCACCTGCTTCAGCACCTTGAAGATGTAGATCTTGTAGGTCTCCACGCTCTTCTTGGCCTTCTTCTTCCCCTTCTTCTCGCCGCCCTCCTTGGAGGCGCTCTTGCCGGCCGGCAGCCGCTTCTCGGCCTTGGGCTTCTTGCCGGCGGGCGTCTTCTCGGCCTTCTCCGCCGCTGGCTCCTCCTCGACGGGCTTCTTGGCCGCCGGCTTCTTCTCCGCCTTGGGTGCCATGGGTGATTCTCGGGGGAGTGGGGTGGTGCTGGTGGCGGGGTTTGGTTGGAAGGATTGGGGAATTGCTGATGAGATCTGAGGAAATGAGGAGCGGGGAGCAATCATTATATAGGAGGAAGGAGGTGGGCGCTGATTGGTTGAGAGATGGTTGCCGCGGATCGGTCTCGTCAACTGATATCGGCCGTTCACCGCTGGTCGGGATGGACGGGCCAGATGCGTTGAGACGCGGATCGCTGGAAGGCGTTAGGAGCTAGCTTGGCTCGATGGCTCGTTTCCTGGACTCCTGGTTGTTCATGCAACGAATGTTGATGATGGACGAGTCACTGCTAGAAATCAGATAACTGCACCTGCCACGCATGGGACCTAGGTGATTGGTGACCAGCGCACACGTTAAGATGGATCAAATCACTCCTGCTGGGATTTGAAGATTGGGTATTCAAAAGAAAATTTGACAGCCTAAATGGCATGCAAACATTAATCATAATAGTGGTAAATGCATCAATCATAGAGATACAACACAGATAACATTATAAATTCGTAAAATCGATCAAGTTCATAACCATTTTTTAAGTGTCAACGTCTATAAACAAAGAGGATACAAAGTAGCAACATGGTATGGATGCTTACAAACTGGAACATTTGTATACACTTAGTCAAAATTAAATGTTTTGACTTGGCGCAAACTAGGAACTTCAACTCAATTTAGAATGGAGGAACTAGCTGTTTAGCTTTCAATGTAAAGGTCAGCTTCATTCCTGCAAGAACATGCATCGGAAAATAACAAGTTCCAAACAGGCCTCTCTAACCTCTCTTAGCATATAACGGTACTTTACAGAACTCCAAATGGTGTTCTTTGTTAGAGATGTATATCCTATTTTCTTGTATATCCCCGTGTATGTGGGGTTTCTTGTACATTATCACACATGTATATGTACTGGCTTTTAGCCCCTGTGAATACTAGTTGCTCATTCACAACATGGTATTAAATCCCAGGGTCTTGAGTTCGAGTTCTGTCTTTCGCAATATTTGCCCACCCCTATGTCCGCCACGTATACGATTATTCATACGTGTGCTTTTTTTTTTTGAAGTATTTATTCATACGTGTGCTATTCTCCTTTTCACGTGTTGATCTTCCCTTCTCTTCTCCCGAACACACGTGAGGAGAGGTGTTAATATGTATAAGTGGATTGCGTAGCCTTTTTTTCACTAGTTTGGAGTTTTGGTTGCGTTGGCTAGTGCATGAAGGTTGATATGGTATCAGAGCTCTAGGTTTAGCTCCTCCCGCACGTAGCAACTATGTGCCCTATTGCACCGACGACGACGATTCTTCCGGCCGCCGCTACCTCTCCTTCTTCTTTCTCTCCCGTTTCTAGTTCAGAATCGTGATGTGTTGCTAATTTTCTGTGGATTGCCACAAATCGCGGGCGCCCGATCGAGTTGCTTCTCTTCCCCGCGCCCCCTGGCCGCCCGGCCCGCGTCAGGTCGCTCCCGCGCCGCGCCCGCGTCGCTCCCTGGCCGCCACGCCGCCGGCCCACATCCAGCCCCTAGCCGCCGCACGCCGCCTCCAGCTGCTTGCATCTGCTCACGGGCGTGAGTCTGAGCGCTCGTGCTCGGTTGGATCTGAGATTTGAGAGTTGACTTCAAATTAAAAAAAAAACTACGAGCACAGTATGGCATCCTCTTTTGCGGGTTATGTTAGCATTCATCAGTGCCCGGTGATTTTTGATGGCAACAACTATGGGGAGTTTTATGCCTTTATGCGCATCCATAAACGTGATCTTCGATTTTGGAGTGTCCTTACCGGCGAGGTCTCCTATCCATCGCGCCACATTGCTCTCCTGCCTCCTACCCCGCCGCCTGTGCCACAAGACCTTAGCTTATGCTACCCAAGACTGCCGAGGCTGCTGCTGATGATGCATATGAGCAGCAGGTGACATGGGTATACATCCCTGGTACAAAGCCCATGAAGGAATAGAAAGTAGCAACATGGTATGGATGCTTACAAATTGGAACATTTGTATACACTTAGTCGAACTTAAATGTTTTGACTTGGTGCAAACTAGAACTTCAACTCAATTTAGAAGTTCCAAACAGGCCTCTAACCTCTCTTAGCATATAACGGGTACTTTACAGAACTCCAACTGGTGTTCTTGACATGTTGGTATGGCATTGCAACGTCTATCTCTAATCTTAACCACTACCGGCAGCGTATCTCTGCATATTTTTTTTGAAACGGATATCTCTGCATTTGTTAATCTATAACGTAGTATCACAAAAGAAATATGAAATCTCTTTGGCCAATCAACAAAGAACAAAACCGTGACTGGAGCTGCCCCAAATGACGGATTATATAGCACCATGTCGTCAGTTATGCACTTGCATCAGCCTCTCTCACCCAGTATAGTTCAGCTGTTATACGACGCTAACATAAGGTTAAGGTCAGTCAAAAACATTAGTGCCAGAGCTTTGCTTAGGAACTGATCTAGTTTGTTGTGCCAGAGAGCCGCTCCACATGCTGCGTTATTGCCTCGGGGCACGGAGACTGGGCGCGTAGTAGCTCCAAGCGATCGAATGGGTGTACACGTTGCAGAATATAGTCTTCATCTGTAAGAGATGGGGCAAAGAAAAATTATTATCAAGATTATGAATGGCAACGAGTGCATACTTTTGAGAGAGAGGGAGATGAAAATGCATCTACTACCTCCATACCGGATTAATGGGCAGTTACGCATTTCGAGAAATAAGTTTGACTACTAATTTGGTCAATAAAATATAAGATATATATCACAAAAAATATATTATTGAAAACATTTTTTGAATACGAATCCAACGGTATAATTTTTGTGGCATATATCTTATATTTTGTTGACCAAATTTATAGTTAAACTTATTTCTCGAAATACGTAATTGCCCATTAATCCGGTATGGAGGTAGTAGTTAGAATCGGGAAGGAATTATTTACTTTCTTTGACAGTGCCATAGAGCCAGCATAAAACCTCGTCAGCAAAGGCCAAGCAGACGCCACCCTGAGTACAGATCGAATGTTACTCCATGAAACGTATTTACACTGGATAGTGCATGTAAGTAAATTGAAAACCACAGTTCAAAAAAAAAAAATGTAAATTGAAAACCATATACTCAATTCCAAATGCTCTTCTAGTCCCAATATTCTACCTACTGTACTCATACAAGACATGTTCTTCCTTACATATACTATACTGTACTGTTGTGAATAAACAACACGGAAATTAATTTAGTGTACCTGCCAGTAGTTCTTTGCTTTCACTTTTTGTGTAATGTCTCTAGTCCTTAGTCTCTCGGTTCGCACAAGTACACCAGCATCATTCCTGCAGGGAAAGAAGAGAGGAGTGGAACTTAATCAAGTTAGAACCAATTTCCATCACCAAAATCCATCTATACATCTCAAAAAGGTACATGCACTCTTTTTTCCTAATTGTATTGACTATGTGGTCAATGCAAGAAGATTGGAGTTTGTTCTGGTTGACTGCCTCATTGTAAAGAAAAAACCTCAGGTTATGCAGCACACAATGTGTGAAATGTGTAGAACAAAATACCATACCGAGTGAGAATATGTTCATACCACTAAAAATAAGCATATGCTTGATCAAAATAATTGAAAAGTGGCCAAGCAAATTAGATTAGAGGAACTATGAAAACTCAAAGGAGTTATGTATTAGGCAATAGGCCTGTTGTAATGAATAAGTCGATAGATATCAAGAGAAGACAGAGACTGAAGCTCCGATGTATTATATGGGCATTTAAGTCAAGAGTACGTGGCTGATAACCGGATGAAGGAATCAGTTAAGCACGGGAATTCAGAACATACATGAGAAACCAATGAAATAACAAAAATACGGGTTTGCTTCTGTATCTAACTGACAGCAAGAGAAAATCAATTATCAAAACCATAATAATTCTTACATATGACAACCATGACTTGTAATTAAAGAAGTTAGGAATTAGTCCCTGACAGGAAGCTCATCGTACTAACAAAGAATGATGTGATGATTGAATATTACCTGAATCCAACGACAACATATGATACACCAGCAAGGAATGACTGAATCTGCATTATTTAGTCAAGTAAAAAATTAATGTTTCAAGCTACATAGAAGGTATGGCTCCCGAAGAATGAAGATAAAATATCACGAAGTTGGAAGTTGTCATGGCAGAGAGAATCATAACAAAATCGTCATGTAGTAAAGTTGTCAAAGATTACCCAGAACCTAAGTAACTTCTCTTTCTCATATTTTTTCAGCGTATGATGATCCAGCTGTTACAAAGTTCAAAATGGTGACTAGACTGTATATATGGTATCAGAACAATGGAAGCTCATGGAAAACAATAACTACCTTTCTGCTTGTTTTCAACTCCACATAGAACCGCCTGCCATCATTAGTTGCATCACAGCAGTCCATCTCAGCACCCATGATAATGCGATGCGCACCCAATTTTGTCTTTATTACAGAACAATACTCTACATTTGCATCAATACCTCTTCCGTCCTCACCAATAGAGTTTTCAGTAGCAAGATTTTCAAAAGAATAGCCCCAAAAACATCTGAGCATCAAATATAGCACCAGCAAGAAAAGGTACATCAAATCGATATCCATTTCAGATTCATCCATTATGATGATGACAACTCCGAGCATATGATTACACACATCAAGGCACCGGCAAATTTCACGTGCAAATGATGAGAATAATATGCAGCCCTTCACACATTTCCAAGCTTCCCACAGAGATTAACATTTTAGAGAACTAGCATCTTATCACATGATACATTAGATCAGAAAAAAGGCCAAAGAACTAAATCAGCATTATGAAAGAATGCACCCCTTGTGCTATCACAATTCCTATAAAAAAAACTCAAAGCATCACCATATTTAGCATACTACATTCCGACTATTTCCTTTGTAAGAAACCTTCTTAATATCAAATGAGAGAGAGAGAGAGAGAGAGAGAGAGAGAGTTAAATCAGCACCATGAAACTAAAACTTGACAAGATACCCCTTGTGCAAGTAGGATTACTAAGCACTATTCCTATAAGAACTTCAAACCATCAACATATTTAGCATACTAGATTTCAACTACTTTCTTTGTAACTCCTCTTTCTATCATCGATAGGCGCGTGCAGAGAAGCATTTCTTCAATGAATCTTATTCAGAGAGAGAGAGAGGGAGAACCTCCTGCGGTCAATCTTGCTTTGTGGTCTTTCAGGGAGCTTATGGACATCAAGGTACACAACACCATCTCTTTTGTGCACACCCATCTTCCATGGTTCTTTTATATAAGCCGTGGCCAATATCTGACGATTTTATAGATAGTCGCATAGAATCTGTCAGCATACAACCATAGTAAAGGAAATTATGCAAAAAAATAGTTTTGCTATAGAGTCCTTCAAAACATATATGGATCTGTCAATCGATTAAGATAGATATAAAACTAACACAGATAAGCTTGTAAGGATAATTTACTGATTCATCTAGATGGACAAACATAAGCCACGACAAGGGAGAAAGGAAAATGTTATGATTTTGATAATCTGCAATGGAAGGACCATACCTTGTTAAGGTTGTTGCGGTAAGTCTGCAAGACAAGCATACATGATCAGGAATTCAAAGCATACCAAAATAACAAATATAAAGGTGCAACAGTGCATTTTTACCACAAAATGTATGTTCCGAAGAGGTAGGTTTGAATTTCGTATGCATGCAAGAAGATCTTCAAATCCTTGAGATCCCAAATCTGCATTAAATGAATGCTCTGAGATAGAAACAAATTGAAGAGGAAAAGAACCTTCCAAATAATATAATTATCATCTCCCTAGATCGAATTGTTCAAGAAATTCAGAATTAACTTAAGTAACTTCCTTTCCCATTATGTATCAGAAACAGCTAGTGTGTTAATTCTCGAAGATTTTTCTTCCATAATTTTTAAAATTATCCAGTATTACGAAAGACACAACTGCAAAATAGTACGAGTGCGATAAACTCATTCTACAGGAAATTTATCTATGTAGATGCCTTAAAAAGTATTCCTTCTAAGGTTACTTAAGACCCACCTGCAATATAAAAAGAGTTGCATATACCATATAGAATAGGGGAAACATGCCGTGATATCAAGACCTTCTTATGAAATAGTGTAGGTATACAGCTGAAACAGAAGTTTCTAGGGAATAATTTGCAGCGAATAACAAAGATAATAGATTCCTCATTAAACGAAGTTGATAGTGTATTAACTAATGTAGAAACAAAAAACTTGACTTCTGAAAGAAAGTACCTCTTTTCTCTGTAAACGATTCAAATCCTCTATTGAGATCTTCACCAACATAGTCACAAATATTACGTTTGAAAAGCCTCTGCAAATTAAGGATGTTTTAGCATAACAGACAACTTTTAGGGCAAACTTTCTTCGAGAAAAACATGTGTTCAGAAATTAACAGTTCACACTTCATAGACAAACTTCCAAAATATAAATTCACGAAAAGGGGATTGAGATTGATAAGCAGCAACTCTGAGATCTTACCAAGCTGCGATCATCAAAATATACATCCCCACCCTCAACACGGCTGAAGCAGGCGAACTCACATGGCTGCATGAGGTAACAAATGATATGGCTCTATGGAGAAGAGAACAAAGATATCAAACGAAAATCAGAAGAACATGGTAATATTATGCACCTCCTGAAAAGCAACAGATTTCCTAGATAGAGTCTCATGAATCTTATTAAGTTTCATATGTGAAACACAAACTTCAACGCCGCACCCATGTCCTTGTACTCCGCCATGAGAAACACTGTCGGTGTCCGGTAATGGGGGCAACACTATAAGGAAAGACACAAAATTAGAAGAGAGTGGTAATGCCTTATCCCCCATCCTAGATAGACTCAATCATTACAAAGCACTATCCAAGTCCCCAGAATATCGAGTATACAGTCAAGGGAAACAATGCAATCATCAAATTCTCTACCGCAAAGCATGGGAATTATCTATCACTAATGGAATACATGTATGTTGAATGTGCGCAGACCCGTGCATTTCGGTAAGATGCGCAGAAAGCATGGGTATGCAGTTTAACTTTCAGCGGTGATCTTTATGTTATATTTTTAACCTTCATATCTATAGTCCAGTGAGGGGTGGTACTGTGAAATAAAACTGTGATCAAATATATTTTCAAAACAGAATCAGATTAGATTCGGTCTTCTTCGCAGTTGTAGTTTAGTGTAGAATTAAGTTCAGATTCTAGTGATTTACAGATTGTCGTTCATTAATGCTTGCTTGTTCTAATAAGCAAAACAGGAAAGCAAGATAGTCGAAAGTATCTCTCCGACTAGCAGCTACTGCCCAACTGAGGGGGTGTTTGGTGTGGCTTTTTTTGGCTTTTGGCTTTGGCAAAAGCCACCAAAAGCACCTAAATAGGTGCTTTTTTTGGCTTTTGGATTTTGGAAGCCAAAAGAATAGGATCTTTGTTTTTGGCTTCCAAAATCCAAAAGCCAAAAAAAGCACCTATTTAGGTGCTTTTTGTGGCTTTTGCCAAAGCCAAAAGCCAAAAAAAGCCACAACAAACACCCCCTGAGCCAAAACCCCTTCTAATTATTATGGCTTGATGATGGGTCGTTCATGTTTCACTTCAACAGTTTTGCTTGATGCTTTTGTATCTCGAAGTCTCCCTGAATCCACAAAACCAATCAACAACCATAAGATGCTAGCATAGAATTCAATCCTGTGCAGCATTATGCTCGACCTAGCCTGACATACGAGGTGATGAAAGTTGGAACACGGATTCAAACATAGGTCTGCAGTCTGCAGAAACTCAGCAAGTAAGAGTTCATCGTGTACTGAAGCTAATAAACAAAACCAGCTCAGCTCCTGAAGCCCCAGGAGGCAGGACTGAGGAGCAAATCACCCACAACAAAACCAGCCAATCAGAAAAGTTGAGTAGTGTTAAGTAACGATCTGCTAAGCAATTCTGCTTGCCAAGCACTGAGGCGAAAATTTCGCCCAAACGAATATAGCGAGTAGCGGCAACGAGGGGCGAACCTGGAACTGGATATCGGCTACGGGCGGAGGTCTTGACGTACCCCTCGTTGTCGGGGCCGAACAAATCTGTCTCCTCCTCTTCCTCGCCACCATGCCCTAACGAGTGGTGCTCCCCGCCGTGGCCCTCGTGGTCCCCTCCGTCGGAAATGCCACTGCTGCTGCGGCCGCTGGAGGAGGACGAGGACGCGGCAGCGGAGGATGACGATGACGCGGCAGCGGAGGACGACGAGGATGTGGACGGGGCGGAGGAGCCGGACGAGGCGCCGCCGCCTCCCTGGGCTTCAGCTTCTGCTCCGTCGCGGGCGTCGTAGTCCTCCCCGAAGAGGTCGACGTCGTGCTCCGAGAAGTTCATGGCGGGCGCGGCCGGGTCGGCGGCGGGCAGACCGGCGACACGAAAGGTTGGCTCCTTATTTTCTGGTCTGGGGGGGACACGGGCCGTAGTAGGAATCGACACGGCAAATATAAGGGCCAATTCTTTTAGGCCATGCCTGTGGAAAAGCCAGATTATGGACTTCGCTGGGCCGTAGGAACTCTTGGAAACCGTTGTTTTTCTTTCTGGCGTCCGTAGCTGAATCAGCATTCCAGTCCGAGTTGCGTTTGAGTGTATGTAGATATCCAAATCTAAACAAATCTTTGATCTGAGGAAAGTACAAAAGTGTGGCAAATATATTCTTGCCTAGATCCTTCTGGTCTAGACCATGCGTTGTTGACTTGTTTTTTTGAAACAACACAAAAGCTGTCCTATCTTTATACTATCAAGCAAGAGCTTAGAGCATCTCCAGTCGCGTCCCTCAAAAAGCGTCCGGCTCAAATGATTTGGGGCACGTTTGGAACCGCGCCGGACAAAAAGAGATCAAAAATATGTACAAAAAAGAGGCCCTTCCCAGCCGCGTCCCTCAAAAAGCGTCCGGATGCATGCATTTTTAATAGAGGGACTACCCCATGTGGGAAAAGTAGGTGAGAGAAAGTGGGAAAAGAGACTAGCATGTGGGCACTAGGGGCTGCAGACATGCATGTGGACGATGTTTTTGTGTCCGGCGTCCACCGGGGACGCCGGACACAAAATGAGGCGCTAATTAGCTTTGGGGGACGCGGCTGGACAGTTTTTTTCCCCATTTCTTGTCCGCGGTCTCCCAAACCTTATTTGGGGGACGCGACTGGAGATGCTCTTAAAGTACTATTACAGGACCAACAAAAATAAAAGCCTATTCTCACTAGTATTATTGAACCCAAGTTATTTGCACAGACACGGCCCCAACGGGCAAACTGCCACCTAAATAAGGATCACAAAAGGTAGAGAGGAGACACCCCTAAAAACACGAGCATTGCTCTCATTCCTATGCTTCCAAGAAATAAAATTGCGTGTCCGTGATGCTAACTCATGGAAAAGTTCCATGTCTTGGGTGTCACAAGGGTTACACCAAGGCCAACCCATGCCCTACCCAAAGTTTTTTCCTTCCATCTGAGGCCATCATAGCCGCAAAGTTTATGAGAATTTGTCGAGTTTGAGCATAATCTCCAAGGGTGACAACATGGCAAACAATCTTCCATCGAAGTTTACATTTACTTTTTGAAGATTCTGTCACTACCCTCCCATAAGAAGGACCGCGTTATATTATTAATGACCGCACACACCACAATAGAGAGAATGAGGGACATACATGGTAGAGCCACACTTGAGTTGTGTAGTCAAATGACTACACAATTTTTTAACAATACAAGCTAAATGTGTGCAAAAAAATTAAAATTTGTATAAATATATGTATTTGACTACACAACATTAAGCTGGCAACACTGCATTGTTGTCCTAGTTCCACCACTGATGGTACTTGGCAAGGGCAGTGAGCACAAGTTTGATGTAGGTATTCGGTTAGCAATTTTTCAACCAGTCTCAATCAACACTCTAAAGCATACGCATGGAAGCATGTGTTATGTTATGAAATTATAGCTTAGTGATTTTTCGTAGTTTGTGCACAATCATTATTATCAGAATGTGTTCCATTACTGGTTTGAACCCTACAGAAGCCAGGGCGGAAAGCAAGGTGGACCAGAAAAAAATGACAAGCTACGATTTCGTAAGATGACAACTAAACAAAGTGGACTAGACAAGAATAATCCAAATAAGTGTGACATGTGACTATAAATACTTGTACAACAACAACAACAACAACAACGACGACAACAACAACAACAACAACAAAGTTTTTATTCTCAAACAAGTTGGAGTAGGCTAGAGGTAAAATCCATAAGATCTCGTAACCAACTCATGGTTCTGTCACATGGACATCAAGTTTCCACACGGCTCTTTCCATGACTAGTTCTTTGGTCTTTCAGATCTCTCTTTACAAACTTCTTCCATGTCAAGTGTGGTCCACTGATACGTCTCCGACGTATCGATAATTTCTTATGTTCCATGCCACATTATTGATGTTATCTACATGTTTTATGCACACTTTATGTCATATTCGTGCATTTTCTGGAACTAACCTATTAACAAGATGCCGAAGTGCCGATTGCTGTTTTTACTGCTGTTTTTGGTTTCAGAAATCCTAGTAAGGAAATATTCTCGGAATTGGACGAAATCAACGCCCAGGGGCCTATTTTTCCACGAAGCTTCCAGAAGTCCGAAGAAGAAACGAAGTGGGGCCACAGGGTGCCCAAACCCTAGGGCGGCGCGGCCCCCCCCTTGGCCACGCCGGCCTATGGTGTGGGGCCCCTGTGCCCCCTCCTGACTTGCCCTTCCGCCTACTTAAAGCCTCCGTGACGAAACCCCCGATGCCGAGAGCCACGATACGGAAAACCTTCCGAGAGACGCCGCCAACGCCGATCCCATCTCGGGGGATCCGAGAGATCACCTCCGGCACCCTGCCGGAGAGGGGAATCATCTCCCGGAGGACTCTACGCCGCCATGGTCGCCTCCGGAGTGATGAGTGAGTAGTCTACCCCTGGACTATGGGTCCATAGCGGTAGCTAGATGGTTGTCTTCTCCCCATTGTGCTATCATTGTCGGATCTTGTGAGCTGCCTAACATGATCAAGATCATCTATACGTAATTCTATATGTTGCGTTTGTTGGGATCCGATGAATAGAGAATACTTGTTATGTTGATTATCAAAGTTATATCTACGTGTTGTTTATGATCTTGCATGCTCTCCGTTACTAGTAGATGCTCGGCCAAGTAGATGCTTGTAACTCCAAGAGGGAGTACTTATGCTCGATAGTGGGTTCATGCACGCATTGACACCAGGACAGTGTGACGAAAGTTCTAAGGTTGTGTTGTCTTGTTGCCACTAGGGATAAAACATTGATGCTATGTCTAAGGATGTAGTTGTTGATTACATTACGCACCATACTTAATGCAATTGTCTGTTGCTTTGCAACTTAATACTTGGAGGGGTTCGGATGATAACACTGAAGGTGGACTTTTTAGGCATAGATGCGGTTGGATGGCGGTCTATGTACTTTGTCGTAATGCCCAATTAAATCTCACTATACTCATCATGATATGTATGTGCATGGTCATGCCCTCTTTATTTGTCAATTGCCCAACTGTAATTTGTTCACCCAACATGCTTGTTTGTCTTATGGGAGAGACACCTCTAGTGAGCTGTGGACCCCGGTCTAATTCTCTTTCTTGCGAAATACAATCTCTTGCAATCTTGTTCTCTTGTTTTACGCAAACAATCATCTTCCACACAATACGGTTAATCCTTTGTTACGACAAGCCGGTGAGATTGACAACCTCACTTGTTTCGTTGGGGCAAAGTACTTTGGTTGTGTTGTGCGGGTTCCACGTTGGCGCCGGAATCCCTGGTGTTGCGCCGCACTACATCCCGCCGCCATCAACCTTCAACGTGCTTCTTGGCTCCCTACTGGTTCGATAAACCTTGGTTTCTTGCGAGGGAAACTTGCTGCTGTACGCATCACACCTTCCACTTGGGGTTCCCAACGGGCGTGTGCTTTACGCGTCATCAAGCTAAATTTACGGCGCCGTTGCCGGGGAGATCAAGACACGGCTGCAAGGGGAGTCTCCACTTCTCAATCTCTTTACTTTGTTTTTGTCTTGCTTAGTTTTATTTACTACTTTGTTTGCTGCACTAAATCAAAATACAAAAAAATTAGTTGCTAGTTTTACTTTATTTGCTATCTTGTTTGCTATATCAAAAACACAAAAAATTAGTTTACTTGCATTTACTTTATCTAGTTTGCTTTATTTACTATTGCTAAAATGGCCAACGCTGAAAATATTAAGTTGTGTGACTTCACAACCACAAATAATAATGATTTCTTATGCACACCTATTGCTCCACCTGCTACTACAGTAGAATTCTTTGAAATTAAACCTGCTTTCTTGAATCTTGTTATGCGAGAGCAATTTTCCGGTGTTAGTCTCGATGATGCTTGCTGCCCATCTTAATAATTTTGTTGAACTATGTGAAATGCAAAAATATAAAGATGTAGATGGTGATATTATTAAACTAAAATTGTTCCCTTTCTCATTAAGAGGAAGAGCTAAAGATTGGTTGCTATCTACTGCCTAAGAATAGTATTGATTCATGGACTAAATGCAAGGATGCTTTTATTGGTAGATATTATCCCCCTGCTAAAATTATATCTTTGAGGAGTAGCATAATGAATTTTAAACAATTAGATACTGAACATGTTGCTCAAGCTTGGGAAAGAATGAAATCTCCGGTTAAAAATTGCCCAACCCATGGGTGACTACTTGGATGATCATCCAAACCTTCTATGCATGACTAAATTTTTCTTCACGAAATTTATTGGATTCAGACTGCTTGGAGGTACCTTTATGTCCATCACTCTTGGTGAAGCAACAAAGCTTCTTGATAATATGATGATCAACTACTACGAATGGCACACGGAAAGAGCTCCACAAGGTAAGAAGGTAAATTACCGTCGAAGAAACATCTTCCTTGAGTGATAAGATTGATGCTATTATGTCTATGCTTGTGAATGATAGGACTAATATTGATCCTAATAATGTTCCATTAGCTTCATTGGTTGCACAAGAAGAACATGTTGATGTAAACTTCATTAAAAATAATAATTTCAACAACAAT